>NC_084900.1:31244750-31548389 GCF_949316345.1 Pungitius pungitius
GGACCCAGCTCATCAAACTGTCTGCTATAAAACCATGGATCTCTCAACGGTAGGAAAGAATATGGGACTTCTGAACGTCTAGTATCCGATCAAAATTAACCCGATGTACAAAGCATGCAGCGAAGCGCACTTGAAATAACCATGTGAAACATTTGAATAACGTTTACCAGAAGGGTGCCGTAGTCACGTGAGCCCATCGTCCAATAGCAGAGCTTCGGGGTTGCAAAGTGATCCGCAGGCAACTTGGGGCGGCCGGAGAAGCTTCTGCGATATTTCTTTTGATAACATTTTCTATGAGCCGCCTGCGTTCCTTTTATCTATAAAACACAAAACGGAATATGAGCTGACGCCAATAACTGTGTCAAAACTGTCGGGGGTAAAAAAAAAAAAAGATGGGTGTGTTTATGCGTGAGAGAGAAACAATAGCAGAGAGGGGGAGACTGCACGATCTCAGGAACGTCTCATTTCAAACTAAGCGTTGATTTCTTGTAATATTGTCAATATTTCGACAGGACGCGATTGTTAGAAGGACCCGGTATCTGCTGCTGCACCATCCCGATCCCGTGGAAGGTTTGACCACAACCGGAGGACTTCCTGTTAAACCATGTCGATGAGCTAGGAAAATATACTTGATGGTAATGCATCATCGACCACAACTTATTATTTCACGTCAGCTTTTTCAGATGTAAAAGACCTAAAAAATAATTTGCCAATTGGGTTTTTGTTCTGCAATTAAATATAATACAAAATAATAATAGTAATTTTCTTGTATTTCAATGTTATTAGCTGCTCTATATGGGCACTGCAATACGCCTGGCTTTTTTCCCTGTAAAATAAATAATTCCGAGTATTTTGGGGTAATTTGGTTTGCAACTTATTTGACTGCAAATCGGCGGGCTTTTCCTTTAAATAACAACATATGCGTATAACTGTTGGGGCGAAAGTATAGCTTTGGCTTAATCGGATTCACGGGGGAGTGGTCAAACAAAGGCTTGACAGTCATTGCCACACAAAGACAAAGGAGGCAATCTTTAGAGACTTTTTTCCCCCCGGCCCATTTGCATTTAACAGGCATCACTGTACAGTATCGAGTGTCCCAGGTCCGTGGGTCCGTGAGGCAGCGGGCAGAGACAAAGTGGACGTTTGAGTGGAGGACACCCCGCTTGCTCCACGGCCGGATGGACAAAAGAGTGGGGGAGATGTTCTGCAGAGCCCTTATGGACGCCTTTTTGGAGTTACAATAGAGTCCACACAAGGTACAAGGATCTTGGAAATGCAGTTAGAAAGGTGTAAAGCACTTAAACGAAATATGAAATTTGGAACTTCATTTAAAACTCCCATAATTAATTTTTTGGGGGAAATTATTTGAGCTAAATGCTACATCAAATGTGGGCAAACTGAGTTACGTTTTGGAAGAAACGAAAACTCATAAAACACGATTGTGTAGTTTCAACACGACTAAATGTGGTGCAAAGTGGATAAATAACCATAGAATAATGAAGCCATTAAAATGATTAAATCAAGTGCAGCAAAAAAGCGTCTTCCAAAGCGAGGGTTTACGGCATATTCTGTATATGCAAATCTCAGTTGCAGCAGGCTATCGATATAAGTTCCTCCTGGTGTTTGACCACAACAAAGCTGTGGAGAAATCCCTCTTTAGGTGCCTCTCAGCGGTGATTGATTGTGGACTCAGGGTTGCATAGCTTGGAAGGAGAGGAGCCTTCCCCCTTCTCCGTTCACCCTCAGCTACAACTACCGGCTGCCAACAACACTGAGGCTCTACCTGCTAGTTTCTTTTTGTGTTGAATTTCAACATCAAAACGAATTTTACAGAGTCATAATTTAACCGGAAAATGAAAACATTTAGCTTGGATGCACGACTGTAATTCTGAACTAAAAACAGCTCTAATCACCTCGTGGTGTCCATTAAAAGGGCAGTTAAATGCTAAACGTCTCTTCTGTCACCCTCAATACTGGCTGAATGTAGCTAAGCATGGCACCTGCTTGCATCTCGTAACAGTGCCAATAGTTGTTATTATTAGCATGGTTTGTAACCATTGAATTTAGCTGTAATATTTTATATTATCAGGCAAATTGAGCACTGACAGAAACGCGGGAAAGTAATTAAATCGGTTTTTTGTTTCCCTTACCTCACACCCTTGAACACACTCTCTATTGGAGATAGGAGCCGTGATATACTAGCTCAGCGAGACCATAATTTAGCTCCTCCGTGGCTCCACCACAATTCTCCGTGAACTCTGTTTGAACCGCCTCGGTGGCAATAAATCATTTCTCTCTCTCTCTCTCTCACACACACAAAGGCGCGCCGGTCGCTCTGGGTGTCAACCCTGTTCCAATTCCTCCTTACCGTATGCGCTCTCTCGCCTGCTAACACAAACAACAGAGCAAATCGTCGATACACTTTTATTTCCAATGACTTACAACGCCATTGGGGAATGGGGACTATCTGAAACCGCGCGCGCGCACACACACACACACACACGGTGGAATCGGAAAAATAGAATAATAGCATTATTGTTTTCTCTTGTTTTCTTTTTTTTTTTTACCTAAATGATATAGTCCTTACATTTAAAAGGCAAAAAAAACACAATTTCTTTTTTCCAGGGGTCAACAAATGCACTGATCAGTTGATGTATTTCTTAAGGGACAGAGCCGGGCAGATAAGAGGAGACTGGGAGAGAGCCGGGGAGAAGACGTTAATGGGCAGAGGATGCTGTCGGTTAAAACGGTGCATACAAATGGCGCTGTCTTGGCAGAGCAAGGAGAAGATTTATGGGCCCGATGCCCTATGTTGCTGTAAACAATGCAGAGTGAAATGAAAGGACTAGAGTTTGCAGACTGCACTTCGTAAGTGAGGAAAAGACACACATTGTCAATTTCCTAAACAAGTCCTGACTTGCATGAGCATGTCCATTAACATGGAGTAATAATTTGGGCCTGTTTAAAGCGCAGCTCACTGTAAATTCTGGCCTGTCTGTGGAGAGTGCACACAAGCATAAATCGTGCAGCTCTGAGACATTGTATATCTCAATGTGTCACATTTGGAAATTACTTTTTGTTTACCCGGGGGAAATTTGCGTATCAGAATATCTTTAAAAAACAAATGGGTTTTCTTATTCCTTTTGAAATGTGATGTATGTGTATAATAAGTGTTCGCAGCTTATGTGTGTTTCAACAATTAAATACATTTGGTTTCTCCAGTCAACTAATGAAAATCGACCTTTTATTGTTAAAAGGAAACCTTTTTTTCATCAGAGGATATTCGGCTACCTTCGATTTTTAATTTGGTTAAAATGGCTTTTTTTAAATGGGGTTTGTTTACCATTTCGAAAGAGGGTCCACCCTTCTATTTACGTGCACGCGTTGTACTTCGCTTCCAACATTCAGTTGTCTGAGACATTTCAACTTCCAGCAGCTGTGCTCAAACAACGAGTCTGCAGTACAATGGCAACTGGTGGCCACACAAATACACCAATTAGAGCCAATTAAATGAAACGGACATTTGCACTTAACCTATAACTGTGGATCTATAGTCTCATTGTCCCAAATTCAGATCACTGCTGCTAATGAAAAGTGAATAACATAATCATAACTCAATCTAGTGTCTGGGCTCAAACTGAGGGGAAATTACTGTAATTCCTAAGGTCTTCAACGATGCAGCAAATAAGGTAATGAAACATTTCTCAGCGAGGCATCATGACGACATAGCAACTGTTACTAGGTACGTTCACTCGTGGTCACCGAGTCCTGTGAATGTGACGTCGGAGTCTCGCGGGATGATCCAAGGTTTGCAAGAACTGACAGCAAATCATTTAAAATGTTTGATGGAGTTTTGAAATCTAGTTTTATGTAAATGTGTTTAACACCCCCCCCCCCCCCCCCCCCACACACACACACACACATACACACACACTTGCAGTGACAAAAAAGGAAAAGACATGGTGCATCTGCTCCCAAGAGTGAACGGATGGGCGAGAGATTTACGGATTTATGACACACCCACTGCTGGTCAACGCGAAGGAGCCTCTCGGTCCCTGGAAAATAGCAGCGTGACCCTTGCTTCAACTCTCAGATTATATGCAACCGGCCTGCCGTCGAAACACACTACGCCATACCAATACACATCAAAAACCAAAGTGGTTGAAGAAGACACACCTGAGGCGAGTAGGGGGAAAGAAACGTTTTGCAGCTACTTATACAATAAAAACAGGCAATACAACACTACGCCGACACAACAGCTGATGATTATGGCTTCGTATGTGCCTCTTGTTAAAACATTTTGGTGGCAGTTTGTGTCAAGGTTTTTTTTTTTCTTCCAAGAGAGAGAAAAAAATGCTCGCCCGAGGTGCTCATAAATCAGATGGAGCCTGCAGCGGTGCAATGTGAGCTAAAAATCTTGTGTGATTCAACAGTTTTGAGTCCGAAAAAAAGTCTGTTAGGGCTAAGTAAGTGTTGGGGAATTTAAACACTGAAAACCCATTACATAATAATTGTAGAGTCTTAGCTTTTTTGTACAGATTCAGAGTAGATGACTGCTTTAGCTCAAGGAAGATTAAAATCTACATGTTATCTAAAACTTACAGAGTGGCTCTTTTTAATAAAAAAAGGAAAAACAAAGAAAATATCAGTCACGGATATAATGTTGTTTTGACCAAATGTGAAGATAACTGATGCAAAGAACGATCCTTTATATTTTGATGAAAAATATGTGTGTGAATAATTAAAAACGTTTGTAAACGAAAAGGCAAGACACAATATCTCTGAACATGATTCCTCGTGTTCATCATAATAAAAGTATTTTATCACAAGAGCTTAAACCAAAAGTGACATGCCATTATAGTTCAGATTGTTATGTGTGCTCCACCGGTAGCCTCGGAACACACAAGTAGGAGGAGCCGACTGAAGCGGGCTATAAATGAGACGCACTCCGATTACTTGTTTGGGTTTCAGTGTCAGCTGTTTATCGAGACATGCTGTCGATTATGTTTCCCTGAGCACTGCAAGATCATGTCGTGTGTGGCTCAATGCAGCCTTGCAGAGTTCAAGGCCACTTGCTACGATTTTCCAACTGAATTAAACAGAAAACATGCTGAAATATCAATTAATACTTTATATTTAACGTTATTGATGTTATCATGTTGGGGTATCCCAGACATCAACATGATGTATTATTAACACGCCTTCGTTCTGTTTTACAGAATTTCCATTTGGATAATATGTTTTAGTAAGAAGTGGACTACCCGTTTGAAGGTCCCCTGTCTATAAACTAATCACAATGACCATCTGTCCTAGTACTGTCAGACGCACCAAGCTATAATTGGCTGCTTGTTTTTGAGCGGATGTACTGACCTGAGGACAGTTCTTCTCTTAAATCACACAGAAGCCACATGGCCGTAGCGACAATGTTTAATGCCTCCTGTTTCTCAGACTTCAAGCAACGTAATGAATGTGATATTTATTTTATTGCTGCTAATTTGAAAGAAATTGGAAATTGATCCGATGAATACGGCTTTTTAACGGGGTGTATCAATGTACAAACTACCAGCATGGCTCAGAAACAACTTTTCTAAGCGTTGCTAAGAACGCTGCATCCACGTGCACGTGTTTTTCATCACTGCATTAAACGACGAACGTTTCCACACATGGAAGCTCTTTTTAAATCCACCGAAGAAGGCGCGAGTTTGGGCGTCTCGGATGCAGAGAAGGGGACGTGTCCGGGAGTTCTATATTGTCAAAAGGTCAACGCATCATTCAGTGATGCCTCACAGTGGGCCTATCTCTCGGCACAGCCCAGAAACATCCACATAGAAAGCCGGCGGCAAGGGAGGACCAGTGAGGGCGCAATCAGGGGGTACACGCACAGAGCGAGTCCAGTCTCAGGGGCTGGGGAGGTCGGCCATCCAGACTGAAATGAGCTTAATGGGACATAAAATGTGTCCTCGAGGTGAACTCGGCCATCTCCCACTTCGCCCCCAAACTTCAATAAAGTACCTTTTCAGCCTCCCGACATGGAGGCGACAGGGCCTAGAAAGGAATTGGAGGGATGCTGCGACTGTGGCGAGCACATTAATTTCTCTAATCTGTCCAGCAACATAAAGGCTTCTGGATTCATTTTTCAGCGCCGTCTCACCATTAGTGCCTCTCCAAAAGCCCCGTCCGAAAAGCAGATGGCAACCGCTGTGGTCAAGTTAAAGGGCTTTTTTTTTTCCAAAGTCCATCTAAACTCTCACGTTTGGAAATAATGGTTGTGGATACGGCTTGGTACAGGATATTTTGTAAGATCAAAACTGTCTGTTGCCATAGCTATTTTCCAGAACATAGCGCATGGCTCTGTAGTGAAAGATTGATGATGGAGAATACCTCTTCCCTTTGTGCTCCTTTGCCCCCCACTACGCCAGGCATTTTATGAGGCCTATTCATGTCACAATTCAATAATCTATCAAATTCGTGCGCGTCTTTGGGTTTAAGTCATGTCTAAACTAAAATCAGCCCCCAAAAAAGAAGCCCAAAAACAAAATGAATGCATCTTTGTAAAAATAAAAAAGAGAGAGAGAGAGATCTCAAGCCACGTCAGTTGAGAGGTGCAGCTTGGGCGATAGTAGTCCAGCATGTTTGGTAACAGTCCTGTCGGTCCACCGGCGTGCAGCCAGACGCACCGTTTAAAAAACAATTGTAGTTGTCGTGTTTCTTGAATTCTCGCGAGCTGCTGCACACACTCGGGAGGCAAATCAGCCACTGGGGAGACAGCAGGTAAATATGGCAAAGTGTTTACACAAGCACAAACCGAGAGTGAGCCAACCAGAAACCATCAGCATTGATTTCTTTGAGCCAAATGCACTTCAACAGAGACTGATAACAAAGGTCAGTTAATTTACGCCATTACCACATGACGCGTTATAGAATCTATCTGCGTCTCAAGACCGTATTGTATTAGTTTTTTTTTTATTTCTGTACATTTGGACTGCAGGGGGGGAAAAAGCAGGAAAAATACCAGGTTACAAAATGAATAAGAATATTTTAACAACAGATCTGTGTAATCTAACAGATGCCCTCTTAAACCGAAAGCATGCAGCTTTGTGTTCAAGTCAGAACGAAGGAGCACTCCCCCCCTCCCCCCAAACACACACGCGCGCGCGCGCACACACACACACACACACTCACCACACGCACACAAACACACGCCGTCTGTGCACGTTGCTGAAAACGCAAGAATGAGCTGCAGGATTTACAATCACAATTTTAAAAACACAGTGCTTCTTGTTTCCCTCATGAAATGTTCAAATACACATCTGTACACTTTTTAAGGTGATCCTTCCAAAAAAGCCATAAAACTACAGCAGACCTCATCTTGCCTAAAATGAAGTGTGACCAAACGTATAAAACTAGTAGACACTCACTATTTTATTGACCAACATGATTAGCACAACACTACACTCCGTTTATTGCATTGCACAATAATCTGCGGTTTAACGGTCTAAACACAACATTAACACCACAAAACTAAATTGTAAATCAAAATCCTGTTTCTGAAATACACGAGGTAATTTACACACTGTTATTGTCCAAAACAATACAAGTTCAAGATCAATGGTATGTTCCAGCTTTTTTATACCAAAAATAACTATTATTATATTGATTTCCTTCCAGTGTTGTTTGAAATAAATAGATTGTGCATTTCACCTTGGGCACCAGGGCAAAACAATGGCCCACAATAACATTTTGATAAAACGTATATTTTTTTCTACAATTATTTTCCTTCATTCAAAACATTTTTTTAATAAAAAACATCATCTTAATTGAGCTTCAAATAAATTAAACCCTGTGTCACGTAAAAATTATTCGCAGTATTCGCAATAATCCATGCCATATAACATGCATTTTATATAACGTTGGAGTTAAAGGAAACTGCACAAGATACCTACGAAAACAAAATATATAATTGTTCTATAAATAACCAGTCCTTTTTCTTCCCCTCCGTTCGTGGTTTTATAACCTGGTAATATCCTCGCCATGCTGCGCTCCGGTGAGTTCGTCGGGGGCCCCAGTGTTAGTGGCCGAAGCAGCGGCCACAGCGCCGGCTGCCGAGCTTGTGTTGGACCCGGAGGAGGAAGAGGATCTCACTTTGGTGTTCGGCAGCCTGTGATCCTTTTTCCATTTCATCCTGCGGTTTTGAAACCAGATTTTAATCTGTCGCTCGGAGAGAACCAGGGTGTGGGCGATCTCGATGCGCCTCCGCCGAGTTAAATATCGGTTATAGTGGAATTCCTTCTCCAATTCTAAGACCTGCTGCCGCGTGTAGGCTGTCCTAGACCGCTTGGGCTCCGTCCCATTGTAACCCGGGTTCACTGGAAATAGGATAAGTGGAGAGAAAGGGAGACGGGGAAGGGAGGAAAGGAGGGGTAAACAAGAATGGCCTCGACTGAGATATGGCTGGAAAGATTTATTGGATATGAATGTTTAGCTGTTTGAGAAATTTAAATGGGAAGTTAAGAACTTCTCATGGTAATGAGAGGACACTCACATCCAACTATGACCTAAATTATTAATGCAAGATTACAAAGCTCAATTTTTTTTCTTATTCATTTCTCCCCCTCTCACCATCGCGCAATACATAACAGCAGAAGCCACATGGTGATACGGCTGCCCTGAGTATACCTCGGCTATAAAATTTATGGTGGGTGTAATTACCAAAGCCGAGTCGTAAATCCGCCTCAATTGTGCCATTTCAAAGGCTTCCCTGCTATCGGAGCAGGGGCTGGCGACGAGATGGGAGTCAGAGGGACTGATAAAGGGAGGGAAAGGGAGAGAGGAGCACAGGGAGTGCAGGGAACATGAACACACAAGTTGCCTACCAGTGCTGACATGAATTTTCTTCATCCACGGGTACACCACGGGCTGCTTGGAGGAGGCTGTGCTGTTTGGATGCTCCGGGGTAGCTTGGTTGCAGGCGGAGGTTGCGGCTGGTGGGGTAGCGGGGGACATGGACAACTGGGGGGTTTCACATGAAGCTGGTTGCCCTTTCCCTGTCAGCAGGTGCGCAGAATGGGGTACTCCATGTCCCCTTGGCGTGTCAGGTTCAGGGATGCTTGCACAGTTATACTGGCGCTCTTGGTAGCTCGCCCGCGGAGGATATAACTCCTGATGGTGATGCTGGAAGCCAGTCTCCCTTGCGCGGCTGTAATATTCGGGACTATGCTCAGGGATGTAGTTATTTTGCGAATATTCCTCGCATGGAGGAAATTTCGGATCAATGTAGTTAGACTCCATCAAATACGAGCTCATGATCATTAATTTCTGGAGTGGAAAATAATTTTTCTAGCTTTGTCGTTTTTCTGCTCCATAAAGCCCTCCTACTTGCAAGCAGCCCTGTAAAGTTACTTTTACCACGTGACCCAATGGCCCAATAGAAGAGTAAGAGGTAGTTCCCGGATATGGAACCAGAGGTATTTAGCATACCTACAGTCGCCATTGTGGGCACAAATCTCTCCCTCCCTCTCCCACTCTCTTTCCCTTCCCCGCTCTCTCTCTCGCTCTCTCTCTCTCTCTCTCTCTCTCTCTCTCTCTCTCTCTCTCTAGTTGTGTTACCAAGGCAATTGATCTTGGGGACAAAACTAGTAGCTTTAGTTGCTGACCAAGGAAAAAATAAAACATGCAAAATCCTCTGGTCTCGATTATTCAATAGGACAAAGGTGATTAGCAGGAGGGATATGATAAGACAATAGCAAACCAATCATTTTGTTAGCCTACACGCTTTTATAAAGGTTAACTGATTATTAATGAAGGCAGAGTCTTCCACTGTGATACTGATTACAATCCATTAATACACTTAATAATTGGAGATTTATTAGTTTTGTAAAATTGATATTGCTGAGAGCATTTCGGCACAAATACTTAATACATTTGTTCTGAATCTAAATGTCAAAGATGACTGGAGTGGTGAGATGCTTTGGGGGTGTGGTTGAGTTTTGAAACTAGGCCTGATCATTTATATTGATGGAGAAAGGTGGACATGCTGCGGAAACCAAAAGCTTCATTCATTGATGAGATATTTGTCTATTCTAAAATGATATCCCCTTTCTTCTATCAATTCAACAACTCAGCATTCAACTATAACTGGGTCTTATTGAAACACCTTTGGAAATCTGCTTGGACGAAGGGGGGCTTTACAAAAAAGAAAATGAGACAATAATAATAATATTCCTATTGTCTGAAGTTTACATCATCTTTTTACAATATCCTAATTATAAAATATACAATAGGGATTCAATTGAAAAAATTCTGTATGAACATTGAAAATAGAAAAAGTAGTTGAATGTCATGGCAAAATTAAGGACCATAAAATGTTGGAGCAGCTAACAGCTGAAACCTGAGAAGTTGCAGGCCTGCCTCCCCTGTGGTGTCACAAACTGGACACCTTGTTTGTGATGTCAATCATCGTGACATCACAAACCAGACAATGTGGGAACACAGCTAGCATGATGTCACAGACCAGAGGGTCTCAGAAACTGATGGCCTGCTCACTTTAATGCAGAGCATTCCCATCGTTTCACAGAGAAGTTCTACCTGAGTGGTACATGAAGTGCAGTTCTGCCCACACAGACAATCACAAAATAATAATAATATTTTTGACAATGGCTGCCCTTCACTCCATGATGTCATGCCCCGCTGCTTCAACAATATCCAGCAGTAATTATCTTACGGGACTAAAACCATGATAAAAATCAGCTTGACGTAAGAAAATGCTGAAGAAGATTTGAAATAATGCAGTATTTCTTTATATGTATAAAAATGTATATATGTATACATACATTTATATGTATATAAATACAACCGATATGTTTACAAGATCCATCTATATATTATTTTCCTTTAAACTCATCTCATCCCAAAACAATATAAACCCTACATATCAGTCTCACTGCCTCCAAATGTTACATGCTATTCTTGACTGAAGCACTGAACATCAGCCACGTTATTGGAGGTCTGCGGCTGAAGTGTAAACTGATCCTGCCTGGCTATGTAAACTTGTCATGTGCTGCATGCTTCCAGTTCCTATCTCAGAGTCAGCTGTGGTCAAAGAGAGGCTGGGTTAACTCCCAAATACCTCAGCAGCATCCAGACTGTAGATATTCTTATTTTATCATTTTGATAGCCAGCAATGGAGTCATATACAGCCAAAATTACAAGACTAAAGTATTATAATAATAACAACAATACTAATAAAAATGTCAGAGGCTCCTTAAAGAAACATTAAGCCTGAACAAACATAGAACACTAGTCAATCTATGCGTGCAGCAAATTGCAATGTAACTGATGAATCTATTTTCACAGCAATAATTACATGCAATGGTTAAAAAATGAGACACGGCGTAGTCTTTCTGGCTGTCCTGTTTGTATAGAATGCTCGCGAGATTTCTATTACCATTTGCGAGAATGTTAGAGGCGTTTTATAGAGCAATAAAAGGCGTAAATCCGTCACTTTTGAACGGCCCCCCTGTTCCTAACGCGTTTCATAGGGTCTGACACTGTAGCCGCACAACGGATACACACGTGGTTTTGCTCTCCTTTTGCCTACACCTACACAGCCTATGGCTGCTTTGGACGACGAACACACGTGGTGACATTGTTATTGCGTTGCTGCCTGGATGTTGGCTGTATATCATTGAGTGTTTGTACATTCAAAAGCAGCGAGATAAAAAGACCGAGAGGCGTGAAGAAGACGAGCAGGGAGCAGAGGAATCCGTTGGCCTGCGTGGTATTTCAGTCGCCCATGTATTCCTGCAGAGACGTATTTGCGACTGTTTGTATTTCACGCAAATTCGGTTCTACAGGGTACATATAGACAACTAATGTGTTGTTTAGGTTAGAGACTGCAGAGGAGATCTCTCAGCCGAACCCCAGCGGGTTGTCACGTCTGAAGAAGTACACCGTGTTTGTCACAACGAGACGAATACTGCACAACACGAGGCTCCGTTTGTCACCAACACAAATCAATGTGCTCTATGCTCCCAGAGAGGATTTGACTTCAACAGGTTTTCTAAAATAAACTGAAATGTGCGTATATAACTTCTCGTGCACACACTAACGCGTCATGTGCAAAAGGACAAGAGGCTCTCTTTTCTTTACATTCAACCTCCGCCTTTGAGGTTGCTCATATATGAATATTCAGTCACAAACACGGAGGTTACAAAGGGACGGCGTGACAGCACAGATGAAAAATAAGTTTCCATTGTCCCCAACCATTTCTTCTTCTTGCTATTACCATACTGACCGCTTGGTAACCTTTCGTCCTGCCACTCTGGAAGCTAATGAGAAAAGCCTCGGATGAAAAATGATATATCAGACATGTGACCTATTTGGGAGTTATTAAAAACAGCAAACACGCTCATGCTATGAATCGATTGAATTGATTACAGTGGACATGAACAAGGGATTTCCAAAACATCCAAATCTAACCCCCCCCCCCCCCCCCCCCCCTCGCGCCTATACTATGTTTATCAATTCAGTCACATGTTACAGAACAAAGCATCGTGAGCAAACAAGCAGTGGACCCAATAGGGAATAGTCACCTAACTCACGCGTTCATTTGGCTTTCTCCTGTGCTCATCTAAATATAAGCGGTTTGTTGTGCACCCATGTGACAGTGCTGCACGCACGCCCCAAACTCCCCTCTCGCCCCATGCATGTGCTGTGGCGGACGCATTTTAATATTAGTTAGACGCCCTGACCCGCGTTTCACCCCTCGCGTTTGACTGATTCCAATAGTTCACTGCCAAGGATTATTGATGGGGGGAGAGCAATGAATTCTTTCTCCCGCAAATGGCTTTCAGATCGTGCACCTAGTTCAATAACTAGTTATAATATAGAAGTACAAAAAATGGGACCCTCGGGCGGACTAATTTGATGTTTCATTTGTTCATTTGAGAAATTGTGAAATGCAACCATTCCCCCTCCACCCCCCTGCAAAATAACAACCGCACAATCGTGTTCACACATGTACATATGTAAACAAAATACGTCTGTGCCAAACTATGTGGAGGGTTTGGTTGTGTCCATGCATGGCATGCTTTTTTAATTTGGTGGCCAAGCAGGCAGCACCTGACATGGATGCAGACAGTGCTGTACTTGATAATAACGATGCTACGATGCGCTTTTAATCAAACCCTTAACCTAATAGCCTTCACACGTTTAATCTCCCCAGGTGTAATAACGTTAAGCGGGGTCGTCAGTTAAAATAAAAAAGTTTTAATGAAGTGAAGACAAACTGGAGACTAGTTTGATATGAATAACCTCTAACAGCAGCAGCCAGAGGAGCACAGTTGGTCTCAAATACTAAATGCCCAAAAGAAACAAGGTTGGTTTGCAATTCATTATAGCAATGGTGTGGTTCTTAAATCCAGCGTTAAATCCAGCATGTGCGACAAGGGAGCAACTTTTCTAGGGTATGAACGTAGTATTAAAGTAGTTTGCAGGAGGACAAAACGGGTAGTTGTTGTTGTTTTTTGTTGTTGCAGTACGCAGTGTTTGAAAATAATAAAATCCAAGTGAAAGTTAAAAGAGTGTGATTGTCAAACCATGAAACACCAGTTGGAGAGAGGCATCGGGGCCCGTGATGTCAGCGCAGCCAGCTGTTTGCCTACAACCAAATGACCAGCTCCAAGATGTGTCACATCTGTTGACCAAAGCCAGGTGGAAAGGCGTGGGGCGATGGATAACACTTACTGATGGATCCACGGTCCCACTCATGTTGACCCGACGGACGCTCTGATAAAAAGAGACAACGAAAATGAGTTAAAGAACAAGCCGTTTTTGAGTTAAGAAAATTAATTAATTCAAATTCATTTTAATTCTTGACGAAGGAGATACAATTCTACACGTTGTTTTAATAACATTTGTTCCAATAACATATATTAGATGAATGAATTGACCCCTTGCTGGATAACTGAGTAAAGAATGTGTCACATAATCAGGAGAATGAATTAATGGATGCATTGTGTGTAACCTATTTCGTTTAGGCCCAATTTAAAATGAAGACAAAATCATAACAATTATAACAATTAATTTAAATTATTTCAACATAAATATGAGCAACATATTTTGTTAAAAATGTCAAAAAGTCGCATTTTTTTTATTCCAGACAAAAAAAATTTCCCCATAAATTTCGTATACCTTGTGTTTTGATATGTTGGTGTTATTATTTCATCTTAATAATACTTCAATTTAATTGTTTTTCTTCATTTTTCTGTCTGCGTCTGAACTTCTCTGTTTAGCCTAATTGAAGCGAGGGTGCCCTAGAAACGTGTTGACATCTTTGGGCTCCCGCAAAACTGGCCGAGAACAGAGATATTGAGGACGGGTCATTTGCGTACAAAATAAATTTACAAGCATTAGGATATTTCCTTGCCAAATGTTCTATAAATAGAAATCCTTGGACTTCGGCGCGGCTGAATGATGGCGAACAGTGAGAAAAAGAATCACGACGTTGTCTTCCCATTGTAAATACATCTGGCTGTGCTCGAAACCGACCTAATGAGACTTTATGGTTCTTATTTGGACTCAGACAAAGGAAAGTCTGTGCTCACCCGGAAATGACCTTGGTGGATTGAAGGATGACAGTGTCAGCTCCACAGGTTAAAGAAAATAATGCAAAAGCACAGAACATGGCAGTGAAAACGGATGTTTAGACTGTTCCACTTTTACCGAGTGACATAAGAATAATGTGTGCCTGGATGACTTTAATATCAATAACACACGTGATTCGAGCTTCCACTCAGGACGTGAAAAGTATCATTTTGATTAGACTAAGAGATCTGTGTCCTTTATAAAGATGCTTTTATCACACATTAAATTCGTTTTGAATTCATTTGGGATCAGCAAATGTTTTATTTTGTTTTTGAACGAAATAAATGTTGTATTTTGCATTATTTCTTTTAAAGGGTTAATTTTGTCAATTGCCTCCCTCTAAATAACAGCAAACATGACAATATAACTGCTTAAAACCAGCACAAGATCAAATAAAATCATAAAAAGAGCACAACTCCGTGCCCTTACGTATACGTTGCCATGAATCACCCACTCGGGAGAGTGTTACACAGTGCCCCCTATTGGGAGTGTATAATTGATCATCCACCTGAAAACAAAAAGACTGAAAAAGTGATGCTGTTGTCATATCGGAAGGCGAACCTTGAAAACTTATGATTGTTTTGAGAGAATATTCATCCATTTCTGCTATATATACTTCCCCCATTGGCCTCTGGTGCTGCATCATGCACAGCCTTGCTGCACCTTGCTCCGTCAACTGGGCTGCACTCAGCCCAAAATATACTTAATTTCAAAATGAGCCATTTGCAATCCATTGATCAGGAAAGACCATGCAGTATTTCTCAAATGAACTGCTTTCCAAGACATATGGGCAATTAAATAATGTGCCCCACAGAGCAACAGAAAATTATCGAGCTAATAAGATCAACGTCGCCTCATCAGTCTCCAAACTGGTCAAGTCAGTAAAATCCTGCCCCTTGTAGTGAGGACAAGTCTACAACGAGGGTGGAAAAAAAACAAACATTCCTCTCGTATAACAACGGCACTTTTTTTGTTAAACATGCGACACGTCCCTCACAGTCGCACTGTTTTTTTTTACAAGCATGGATTTTGGACACGGTATAATTACAACACTACAAAGTGCTTTGAATGACACCTGTCTATTGGCCTCGTAGTGACCCGGAAACAACAGGAGCCCACCAGGATAAACACTAACCTCATGTGAAGGTGACACAGATTTTAATAAGGAGGTATTATATTTTATGGTGCCTTATTTCAAACAAAAAGACAAACATTTTGCATCACAAAACCAAAGGGAATTATTTTGAAGTTACACAATATTTAACCATGAATCAATTAAACAAAAAAATACATAGAGGCAAACGATATAGTCAGAATATGAATGTTTGAGGGGAGGGAGAGGGTGCGGTGGATGGAGAAGTTAAAGTTAATTAACGACTTTTTGATGGTTCTGGCTGACTTTGATATCTTTTTTCTTATTGTATTTTTTTTATCCTGTTAAAGATAAGATTATTTAAAGAAAACTGTTTTACTACGATCTACCAAATCTTTTGAGATGCAAAGATAGTTTTCTTTGCTTTTGCTTTCATCTTGTAAGATTAAAATCTTGCAGTGCAAATATGAAAAACTATTGCGTGAAAAAACAATAACTACCATGACAACCAAATAACCGTAAGCAATAATGTTTCTATCGGACGAAAAATGCAACACACACGAAAAATAATAATTAAAAAAAAAACATTTTCCGGATTCGAGAAAAGCTTATTTCGGTCAGTGTAAAAACGTCTATTAACCCTCAAATCGTATCGTTTATATCGAACTTCATCAATTTAACATTCACGCATGCGAAGTCACGCTAATATAAAACCGGCAGAATCTATTTTCTTCCGGCGAAAGTAATGTTACAGTCACAGGCCTGTAAAAGCAAAGTTAAAAGCAACTTACTGCATTAGATCTCTGTGCTCCGCACCACCGACTACGCAGTCGGGATAAAAGGTACTGCATCCTCACTGCCACAAAGCCCTTTCTTCCCCAGATAAGGGGAAACCAGCAGCTGCGATTCCGGACAGTTAAGATTATATATGATGTGTATATATCGAAGGTTTGTCAGCTCTTCCAGGCCATAAAACCCACTTAAATGACACCACGTGCTTCCTGTGCACCATTCACAGTCCCTGCTTGAGGCAATTGGCATATGTAACCTTGTAAACTTTAAAATACCCTAAAAGAAAGACATTCAAACAGGGGTTCAATACATTGTCCACGTATGTTAGGCCCAACAGAGCGCAGAGAAAGTGGATGCGGAGCTGACCGGCTCTCATAGCCGTCAAGGGAGTTAAATAGGAAGCTATTAGTTTGAGAGGTGAGTTTGATTTTGATTTCATTTAACATCTAAATGACCTCGTAGCTTTGGGTTATGCTGTGTCCTACTATTACACCTACGCCCAGCAACTGTCATCATCTGATGTCCTCTATATACTAGCAGGTCGTGATGTTTTAACGAAAGTGCAATGCCGCCATTGCAGGGAGATATAATAAAGTTACTGTGAGGTCTTTGCCAGCGATGGCGCGTCAGTCGATGGCCACAGGAAGCCAACGTTTGGCATGTTGGGTCGCGAGGGCAAGTGTTATCACAGGCTAGTGTGTCCCTTCCTTCGCTGACAAAACAGGAAGCGCGAGTTTGCCTGTGGAGCAGTTGCTGGAAAAGGGGCAATAAAGTTTTATGAGGGCCTTAAACCAGAGCGCGTTTGTTAGTCAATGAAATTCTGTGGATTCCGAAAAACGTGATGAGTAAAATATAACGAAAAGTTTTTTGTATAGGCAACAATGTCTGTATTCGTCTAAAGCCTGTTATACAAAAACATATAGATATACGTAGAAATCAAAGGAAAAATCCTTTCTGTTAATGACGAGACTTTATTGGTTACAACCTACAATGAAGCCATCTTTCAGTTCTTCTGGGCCTCTAGTAAAGCAGCCACCTTTGCAGAGGGCGAGAGAAATGGCTTCATTGCACATCACAATAGTTTCACACACAGTCGCTGAATTATACAGTACGATTTAGGTTCACAATGATATGACGGACAACAGGGATGGTGCCTTCACTGACACATTAGCTCATTGGACATACAACACATTCAACCACTGCGACATATTATATTGGATTAAAAAAGAAAAGGAAAAAGGTGGGAGAGGGGGTTTTTCACTGTTGTTTACAGGACAGCTCTCAAGAAAACAGTATTATTGTCTTTATTTTGAGTGGTTGACATACATTTTTTTATCAGATGATGACAGTGACAGAGTTGGAAATGTTGCAGGTTAAAAACACCAAGCGTCGTGCAGACTCGCCGCAGAATTGGGCAAGGCCCCCCCCCCCCCCCCCCCCCCCCCCTCGACCTCTTGTCCCCTTCGTGCAGCAAAGTGAGGTTATCATCGCATGGGCACCAAATTAATTTAGAAATGTAAACCGATTGATCAAAGTGAGTGATATTCAATACATTAGGTCCCAAACTGCAGCAAGTGACACATAATTGGTGATGAAGCGCACAGCGCGGTGTCATGATGTCATTGCTCCTAGCAGTTCATCCGGAGGTCAGGCGGCACTCCAGCACTGTGCAGTGACGGGATGAAAACGCGCTGCACGCACCCACTCTCTGGGGCTCTTTTATTCCTTCACTTTGACCTTTGAGTCCTTCTTCCACTTCATTCGTCTGTTCTGGAACCAGATTTTGATCTGCCTCTCGTTTAGGCAGAGGGTGTGGGCGATCTCTACGCGCCTGCGGCGGCTCAGGTACCGGTTGAAGTGAAACTCTTTCTCCAGCTCCAGAGTCTGGTAGCGGGTGTAACTGGTCCTGGAGCGTTTACCCTCCGATTCTGAAGTGGCATTAAAATCAGTTAGCTTTCAGCAGCGTTATAGTGGTGAATACATATACTGCTATAGGATAATAGCATTATTACATTTACATAAAGATTGGTCATAAAAAAAATCATTACAAGCATACATATAATATAATATTGTTGATTTGAATTAATGAAATACCCTTCCTCATCCAAAAGGTCGAATATCTTTATACAACCAAAGTTAATCAGATTTTACTTACTGTGGATTTGTGTAATAAAAATGTCAGGCTGATAAAGATGGTTAACTATCCGTAATGAATATACTTAGCTGACATACAACATGTAAAATACCAAACGCTTTTCATTGTAACATGTGATAACTGGATAACCAACAGGGCCTAATGTGGTGTCCTTCCTGTAAAGACTGACCTCGGCCTACCGCTGCACCGTGGAAGGAAAAACAGATGTGCATAATCTAAAAGGAAAGGGATTAGAACATTAAATCTAATTTTTACCCCAGATTCGTTCTCATAGACATGTATGTATGTGCACATATGTTTCATATTATCAGATTTACAAACATTAAGGCGTGCTAAGCAACAGGCCTCGGTTGCTATTGGACTTGAATATCTTAAACTCCCCACTCTGTGCTCCAGGATGTTTGCAAATGGAGGAACACAAAACAGAAGTACCTTCTTTTTATTTATTTTTTTTGCAGCAATTGTGCTCACCGTCCATCTGCCCCCTAAATAGTCAACCAGTGGTTATAAGGCAAGGGGAAGGAGCACGACTATTCAAATATTTTAGAGGTGAAAAGTTCACGATTGGGTCAGGGCATTGATGTCTCCCAGAGTTCAATTTAAGGCTACAGCTGCTCCCACACAGTGAGTCTGATCATGTAAAACATTAACTACGACTAAGAAGGAAACCATGACTAATACTAAGAGCTGAATTTGTGAATATTATTTCATAGTTTTATCACAATTCTCCTCTCTTATCCAATTATACCACCATAAATCAACCCGCAGATCACCCCTTCGCCGTAACGGAGCAGGTTTACGAGCAATGGATGCCTTTGTCATAAAATTTATGACCACGAGTTTTTATTATTTCCTGCGTTTGGCCTATAAAACTCGAGAAGAAAACCGGAACGGGCAAAAAGAAGTGTAGCAGCGTAAAGAGAGACTATGGGGAAGCATTTTAGTCACACTTTTAGAAAAAAAAAGGGGGGCAAACTTTACCGTGGCTCATGTGCAGTTTTGTCATCCATGGATAAATCTGTGGCTGCTGCTCGCTGTCCTGGAGCTGGCTCGCGCCTGTGTGTCGTTTCACCATTTGCGTGTTCGCCGCGTTCCTCTCGCCCTCTTGGCTCTTGTTTGCGCCGGATTTCGCGCTCCTCTCCGGGTCTCTCTCCGCGCCCAGTCCGAGCAGCGAGCCGCTGTCGTAGTCGAAAGCGCTCGCGTTCTCCGACGAGCTACCGGAGACCATGGTCATCTGCGGTCCCGGCGGCGGGAGAGGAGGATCCGCGTTGCCACGCAGGCTCGTTTTCATCTCCTCCCGTTGAGCAGAGGTCGTGGGGACGGGACATGTGAATATCCCGTTCACATTAGCACCCTCGTAGCGGCTGGACGGGCGCCCAGAAAGATCGAAACTAAACATAGTGTTAGGAGAAGTTGTCTCGCTTGTTTTCCCGAGATTGCAGCTGTCAACATAAGAGCTCGTTTTCGAACAATCAGCGACACTTTCTTTTTAAACTAGAGCGGTCTCCGGGGTGATTGTTGAGCTTATTTCCTTGTTTTTGTTGATCATTGCGTTTCTTTGTAGCCGCTTTTGAAAAATTCAAAGCTGTCTGCCTTAAAAAAATAATCCAGGATTTATAGGTGGAGTAGGCTTTGGTATCTTTTTTTAATTCTTGATCCGACGTGCGCTGCCCAAATATGGGGTATTTGTATGGGATCACGTGCGCATGTTGGCCAGTCATAAATTGGCTTTGATACTCTCATTGATGAATTGGAGAAACGTGTCCGGTAAACTTTGAGCTGTTGGTTGTTGAGGACCAGGCAGGGATCTTTAGCGCAAAAAAAGGGCGAGACAGTAAGACAAGAGCGTCATCTGGTGTCTGGTATGGGGCAAGACGGCCGGGACCGTCCAGAGCTCTCTGGCCCGGACACACAAACAGCCCCACATTATAACATAATAATAATAATAATTATAACAATCACAATAATACCACTACTCCTAATAATAAAAGCAATTATGACGCTGATTAAAAGTGCTCGCTTGATTTAAATACATTTCCACATATGCACGTGAGACTTGAGTGTGTCTGAGTTATAAATACGGCTACGCGAGCGCGTGTAGGACAATAGCTCATTCCCATGCTCTTATGCAGCATGTCAAGTTAGATTTTTTCACACTTAAAATGCATAGCGTGTAAAATGACCCCGTATTTGTTTATTTGTCACTTGGCTTTATACCCTATTTTGTCCATTATGGTCACGATAAACACAAAAATGTCAAACAAGTTCCCACAAACACGTACTTAGGTTGGTGTCTAAATCAACACATCTTTTATACGATCATTTGACCCTATGTGATGCTCCCTAAAGCACAAGACGAGGGTGACATTTTTGCAAACACTTTATTACATGATACACAATTATGACAAAACATGAATTCGTAACTCCCAAACAGAAGCCAATAATTACTAGTGTACATATCTGTTTCGCAATGAGAGCCTATGGTGTGGAATTAAAAACAAAATGGGGGGCAAAGCGCAATTTTATTTAATGCAGTGTCGATCAAAGCGGCTAAGACGTCCTTACGGGATTAACATGGTATATTGTTACTTTGCTTATTTACAGGCATTACAGCTGTTGGTGTGTGGACTGTGGTCTAAGTCCGTGCAAGTTTCATGTTTGTGCAGGACACCTTTTGGCAAACGATTAAAATAGGTCTCCTATAGCTACTATAATACTGTGGTGAAAAGCAGTGCCCGCCCGTCCTTCCCTTTTCCTCCGTGGAATGTGCATGTACAACATTGAGTAAAGTCTGACCAACAATGTAGTTGGTGAGGTGATCAAAGAGTTCACAGTGATGGATGGGCTGTGGGGGGATAAATACACAGATTTTACTGGCATGAAAAATCACGTAGAAATGAATACTTATTTTTATTTTCACAATACAAGTGTGACATTGCAATAAAACAGAATCAGCATCCCACGAGAGTCACGGGGGGACAATCTGTGGCTGAAATAATCTGGATTTCTAAGGCTCAACACTCCTGTCGTCAATATGGGATATAAGTGGGAGAGCTGCGGTAGTCATCATGCAGTGAAGTCGCTCTTAAATCCATACAGATTTTTTTTTAGGTAGTTATGTTGGGTTTAAATGGTCATCAGGTGTTCTCCCCTGTGATTTCTTTCTAAGCTATTCTTTTTTCTTGTCCTCGTCTTTCTGTTCTTCCATTGCGCCATTGCTTTCCTCCTCCGGAGAGGCTCCTGTCTGTTCACTTCCAGTCACCGTGGAGGTCAGGTTGCTCTCTTTCTTCCATTTCATACGTCGGTTCTGAAACCAGATTTTGATCTGCCGCTCCGTTAAGCAAAGCGCATTTGCAATTTCGATGCGTCTGCGCCGGGTCAGGTAGCGGTTGAAATGAAACTCCTTCTCCAGCTCAAGAGTTTGGTAACGAGAGTATATTTGACGTCCTCTGCGCCTGTCTGTCCCGTAGCCCACTCCTGCTGAAATACAAAGTGAAGTCACTAATTGAATCGCTTTGAAAAGCGAAGTCACATTTGACATTGTTAAAAACACACTCTCCGCTCTGTGCTCTGTTAATACTTTGAAGCAGTTGAGAAGTTTCACCTCATTGTTAAAATCATAAACGTAATAGAAATCCACGAACAAAAATAATCTAAATTGAACTTAAATCAAAGCCTTTCTCCGAGGGCATTAGCTTTATTATAGCTTTATTATAAAAAAATAATTGAATAAAAAACACAACGTATTCTCTGCGTCTCTTGCTGCTGGTTATGGCTACTATATCTTTGTTAACATGAAAGCTGTTTGTTTGCACATGTAAAGGCCCATCCACAAGTCAAGGGGATACAGTAATGTTTTATGGGGCCATAAAAAGCAACTTACTCTCTTGGTAAGACATATCGTAAAACTGGCCCATTTCCTTAATTTATTTGTCGTAGTAAAACTCACCGCTGTGTGAGTTCATTCGCTGCATCCACGGGTAGATCGGGATGTTGGTTTTCTGATCCTGCGCTCCTGCTCTTCCTTGGTCCAAACTGTACTCTTGAGCAATGTGGCTTTGTGTATTGAGTCCCATGTTTGTTTGTCTGCAACTCGGCAGCACGTCCTTGTCCTGAAGAAACACGTTTGATCCGTATTCGTACTGTGCCCTGCCAGACCCAAACACGACATTGTCTTGAGGAGAGTAGAAAGGTGCATATATCCGATTCTGGGTCACGGCGGCGCCGTACGAGGAAAAATGTCTGACTGTGTCATAGGTGGTGGAGTTTAGGGGTACGTTGGGCAAAACGTCTTGACCACCGGATAAATGGCAGGAGAGCGACGGGTTCGCGAAATACGAATTCATACCTTGCCTGTAACCCTCTCTCCAACTCTCCCCACTTCTTTATCGGTCTCTCTTCAATCTCGTTCTCAGTAAATCTCCTTCGCGTCTGTGTCAACCAACCACACCTTTCTCCAAGGTCTTCTTTTTTTCTGTCGACTTTCTGCTTCTCCAACTGGACGTGGGCTACTTTGAGGATTCGATATTATTAATTTCCAATCTCCGGTTAAGACGCACAAACCCGAGTGTTATAGCCGAGGCTTGGCTCGGTGAGAGACAATATGACAACGTCAGCTGACCAGTCTCCACCAATTGAAAGGCAGGAGTTGAGGAGAAACTGTAGCTTTTAGCTCCGCGCTTGAACATTAGCGCTAAATGCCGATAAACACGCCACGCAGTTGGAGTGGCACGCTATAAGCTTGCCTGGATGAGACATTTTTGACTTTAGTTTCACATTATGTGGTGTTTGGGGGTGAAGTATGATATAAAACGTGGGCAATGTCATTCGGTGCAGTGATCACATTCAAACCAAGCCGAAACATTTGCATAAAAACACATACATACAATTCCAGAGGTGGCAGAGAGTGCATGGAATCAGCTATCAAACCAATTGAGCGAAGTTTGTGAGTTTATGTTTTGTATGCGTGTGTGTGTGTCCCCCCAAAAAACACAGTTTTATTACCACAACACCACCGCACCGATGGACTGCTCTGCAACCTCTCAACTCGCAGGACGCCGCACTTTTGAATTAAAAACTAAATTAATATTAGCATTTTTTTGTTGGTCTCAACCACATCGACCGTAAAATCTTTCCATTGGGTAGGAATTAGCATCTGAGCAATTTGAATGCTTTTTTTGTTGTTGCAATGAACTGGGGGAGGGTGTAGGAGGTAAGAATGCGTTTATGGTCTCTCTTCTGTGGGGGCAATAAAACATTTGACGTTCCCCAGCACACCAGCTACTATCTCTGCAGCAAAGCCTTGCAACGCGAGCAGCAATCTCCCAGGCTCCGAAAAAACAAAGCACTGCACAGCACGTGGAGGGATAAAGTGAAAGGGAAACAGCGCGCATTGCCCCAACTGGCTACTACAGAACTGCGTCTGAATGGCCACTCTATGAACATCTAATCAGTTATGCGACTGTCCGGCACACGTCAGACAAAAAAAACAGTGGCCCGGTTTTCCTATTGAGCCGCTCAGGTACAGTGTCGTTAAATCACGATCACATATAGTATGCTTTTTGGATTTACGTTGGTCTGATTCTCCTCTTCTGATCACACTTTGACATTCCTCCGTCACACACGGGAAAGGGGAACCAATCATTATCCCAGCAGCAAATTATGGGTTTGGAAATGACTTTAGGTGTTCTGCAAAAATGTAGCAAGTGTTGAGGTGCTGTTCTAAAAGCTCAATGCGTGCAATTCATCAACAATATAAAAGAAAAAACGCGTGCTCTTGCTCTCACTTTTCGGTAATCAATACAATTAAATTACTTTTCGTACAGCTGATAACAGTGCAGTTTTACACTGCCTGCCTTTTTAATGAAAAAAATAAACCGTCATAATACAATACAACAAATAAAACCATCCCCATTAATTTGAAACAATATATGTCATATTATATTTGCTGTTCACAACAGGCCATGATAGATACGAAGACAATAATCAATGTAGTTATTGCAAATTTCTGTTGAAACGCAACACGCATCGGTCCAGCTAATCGATTTCTTCTACGGGGTACACTGTTTGGTCTGTTGTTTGGGGTCCCGGAGAGCCCATAAAACAGACAAGAACAAAGAGAAGGAAGTAGCTGGTGCAATAAAAGTTTCCCTTCACCTTATTTGTGGCCAAATATGATATCCGCGTGGCAGGAATTTTAGGAATAAAACATCAAAAGTGAAATGCTGCAATGACCCACTTTTGCTGTTCTGGGATTGTTCTTCCCTTTTCACTTTAATATCAAGTAACGAATCAGTGGATGATGGGACAGGACGTATAAAGCAGGGATACAATACTGGTTTCTATTCAGTCAATATGTGTGTGTGTGTGTGTGTTAGTGTGTGTGTGTGTGTGTGTGTGTGTGTGTGTGCGTGTGTGTAATACATGTAAGTGTGTGTTTTACGGAAACATATATAGACATTGAACACATTAATACCACAATTAAATTTAGATTTGAACAAAAGGAGTCTCGATGCAACAAATGCGAGGTATTTGGGCATTGGCAGTCATGTGCAGTCTTTGTTTCCTATTATTGTCACCATGCTGTTGTTAATATTTCCTTTTTATTTAAAAAAAAATGAAGAACTGTTAAAATATCCATTTAAGGTAAATACTTATAGTTTTAGACACACATTTCCTTGACTGTTCTTCTCAGCCACCCGCAAAAAAAAAGAGAAGACAACACGGCTCCATAAAGTTTAGGTTGTAAATAAAGGCTGAACACTAGCCAAAGGAATGCAGCAGAGGTTGTGTCAGTGTGCAGAATTAGAAAGGTCATTCTATCCCCCGTTTTTTAGTGTTTTATTGCGGCCCGTGGGGCAAATCACGTGCACGGCTTCTGATGCAGGAAGGAAAGGAGCCGTTTGGTCCACGTTTCGACGATTCTTTAAAGGATCTTACAGCCGGGGTTGAATGATGGAAGGAAGATTGTCTGAGACAAAAAAATATACATGACCTGCCTGCTAATGTAGGGTGCCAACCATGGATATTAATAATTAGCATTAATAATTAATTATTGAATATTATAGGCTCTTGATTTGTAGCTTGTAGTTATCTATGGTGAATGCGCAATGAAGGGCACAGACTAATGGTAATAGATCACCAGCAGCACGGCGTCGTCTTATAATTTCTATTATTATTTTAATTGTGCTTGTCGGGGTAGTTACTAACTATCATGTTGGATCGGTTTTAAATGTGCACTATAATTGGCTCTACTGCGGAAGGCCCAATTTGAAAAGCCTTTTTCCCTGCAACACAGCCGGGCCCATCGACGTGCACGAACATATACATTCACTTTACTTTCCTTTACATCAGAATCCAAAGACACAACTTAACTCAGAATTAGCTATACGGGACCTGTAACATTTCTACGTTATAAGCCATGATTAAAAACACAGCGAGGCAGGGAAAGTCTGGTCTGCCCCTGATGCTTTTTTCTTCTCCCCCGCTTCTAACCTTACTAATAAGGAGTAATTCACATACTAACAATGTAAAGCCCTCTATAAGCACTTTACCATCGCTGGCTAGCCCAATTAATGTCCGGAAGTGTTCGACTTTATGCTCGTTAAGCACTCAGGAAGCTGTTGCCCAATGAGCGCATGTTGATCCACACATCATAAATTATGACCATTAGTAGGCAAAAAATTTTGCCCTGTCGGGATTTGTAAGTGAGGTTCTAAATGTGGTGATGCGGACAGATTCATGACTTCATGAAGTTTTATGCGAGCCTATCTGTGCTTTTAAAAACACTGCGGGGCAAAACAATAGACTGTGGTTTCCCCTCTTATTTTAAACCAAGATTTACCACACAACCCCAAACCTCTTGGATTAAATGGAGTCTCTCTCTGCTCCTTTTTCTCTCCCTCTCACTGCAGGCAAAGTATCGGGCGGCAGCGGACACGAGCCATTGCAACAGCAATGTTCCATAAGGGGGGAAAAATGGGTGTAACAGAAGGTTATAAAACTTCAGTTTGAGGCTTATCCAATAATTGCGTTTGACGAGATTGAAACGCAAAGACCTGTGAGCTTCAGCAGGGGACAGCACACATGAACTCACTTCATGAGGGATTGTATTTTGGGCTTCAGGGCCGAAATACTGTCATGAACCAGTTGCATACACGTTTTTGTTGGTCCTCTCTCTCTCTCTCTCTCTCTCTCTCTCTCTCCCCCGTTTTCTCCCTCACACCCCCCCCCCCCCTCCCACACACACACACACACACACTTGCATAAAGATGGTCTCAATCCCTGAACCACATACGGGAATATTTTATATAATATAAATATAAAAAGGAATCTCTGCAATTAACATAGACAATAGTTCATTTTCATTATCGCGCTATCCATGTACACTGTTCAATTATAGCCTTGTTGCTATTGTTTTTTTAAAATTTATGTGTGATGATTTGTTTGCTAATGGTGTGAATAAAATCTCGTGCTGCTCATCATTATGTTGTCAGTAATGTGTTGTATAGTATGACAAATCAGAATCTTGTTAGATCCGTAGACAACAATAAAACAGACAAATCCCACATCTCCGGGTTTCAACAACAAATCAGACACTCCTCCCTTCCACAGAAACGCTCCTGGGTGTCAAGCTCGTGCGGTTACTGGCTGGGTCAGCTGACATCCGCAGTGAACCGCCGCCTAAAACCAGCAGCCATGAACAACAAGCCTCAAAAATTCCGCCCACTTCCACATGCAACTCCTCTGATCGCTAGGGGGCACTGGCGGGATCTCCACTGCGTGTCAGCGTGTACATACCGCGACAAGTGCGCGTGGGTGTGCGTGTGCCAGTGTGCGTGTTTTTCATGCACGTGAGGAAAATTGCCCACGGTAGTCAGGCCCTTGGCTGAAGAGAATAAGTGACAGCGAGCACAACTGCGTTATCGCTGCCTGGTAGTTGGGCCTCGGAGTTACACCAAAGTTTGTTACCAGTATTCCAGACACATCGACACGGCATCTCTGAGATGAGCTTCCAGGATGTAGGCCAAAGCAGCCAGGGCCACGCGCGCAGGTGCTGCTACGAGTGAGGCACAATGCCTGTCGCCCCCCCCCCTCCCCCGGGCATCAGCCAGCCTCGGGCTACGGGTCAGGTCACACCGAATGGTCAACTCGTCATTCTCACGCATCGTTTTCAGCCCAACAACCACGAACTACACAATATAACATGAAAACACGGATAAACAGGAGCAGAGATATTCTGCAGTCTTACCCCCAGTGCTATCCGTAGTTTGGGGATTCTCTGTGGTCCAACACAGCAGATGAGGGGGGGGGGGGTCACGATTGCGAGTTGGAAATATCAACAGAGAGCCCATCTCCCCGTGTAACGTCTTCGCATCCCGCCGATGAGGAGCTCATTTAGTCAGGCTGTTGGCTCGCCGAACGAAAGTATTTTCAGGCAGTCAGGCTGGCTCCTTTTCCTCTCCCAGTCGCGGTTTTATTGCCTCCGGGGGGTGGGGGGTGGGGGGGGGGATAAACGCAGCGGCTCGTGGAGGCGACGACTGTCCCGAAGATCCCTGCGTCGGGGAGTTGGAAATCGGATAAATATCACACGAATCGGCGCCAACACGTCCGTGCAGAATATTATGAAAATAGAGTAAAGAGAGGGACGTTTCTAAGTCCAGCGTAGTCTGCTGCTGATACAAGGGAAGGACCAGAGAATAGACAACAGCATAAAGTTCATGTTCATAGAGCGTGGGACACGTGGCTCAGCTTAGCCAATAGCAGAGGGGATCCAGTCGTAAACTTTTATTACTCAGCTGTAAATTTCTCCCTTTAACAACCAGGAATGTTTGCACCCATCTTTTCTCCTTTCATTTTTTCGATTGCATACAACTAAAATGATCACGTGATATGAAGTTCGAAGTTGAGATCTCCCGTTCGTTACGAAATAGATGTGCATCAAAAATATATGACAGTCGTCCTGGTGGACAAGTATGCTGTATGCCATGACGTACCCTAGCTAGTGCGAAATGGGAAATAAAAAACTGAGTATGAAATAGAGGGAAGGGAGAACAAGACGGATACGTCTAATTAAACTTCAATTAGCTAAACACTTCCATATTAGGGCCTCTCACTCCCTCTCTCTCTTTTTCTCTCTCTCTCTCTCTCTCTCAGGCTGATTATATGACAGCAAGCTTATATCAGCTTCCACATTTAACATTAAGACATCAACTATTTATCCTCTAGGTACGTTTGACACTCCGTATCGTGGAAATAGGGTCAAATTAAACTAATTGCCAGGAGGGTTTCCGACATAATTTAAACTTGAAAAAAAGGTGGCGCCTGCAAAAAACACACAAATACACACGTACACTGCAGATATACAGACCAACAATTTACACCGTAAAGCTGGTTCAACACACACAGAGAAAAAGATAATTGTGCATTTGAGAATATGGACATGAATTTCTTCATTTTAGGAATAAGGAGCACGCGTGGTGAAAACTGGGTTTACATGAAAATGTCTTTAACAATAACATTGCGGCTGAATGCAGGTTTGATCTTATAAATTCCACTTGTACAATGCCTCTGGCTTTAAAGAAATTGATTTGATCTCTTTAACGAATAAAATAAATTGCTTACAACAAATGAATCCCAGAAACCAGTCCCATACTTGGAGGAGTAGTGCATCTTGTCCTTGCAGGCCGTGATCTCCAAACTGAGCCTCGACACAGACGGACAAAAGATGCGGACCCATCCGAGCTGTGCCTTTACACCACCAATAAAGTTTACAGCAGGTATACATTCAACTTTATTGGTAATGTCAACCCTGTGGTAAAAGTACACTCACACAAAGAGGCAGAATGGCTGTGACTTGGGGACACATCCGGAATGTTCTAAAGACAACACGCAAAAGAAAAAACAATTAAACCATGGTGGTTTTTATTTAGAAAAATACACAATTGAGTGGGAAAAACAAAAAATAACGATCTCCAGGATTCTGTTTGTTGTTGACGTACATTGAAGAAGGGAAAAATAAATATAAAGTTTGCAATAAAATACGATCAAATATATTTGAAAAGGCTGCTTTCAAGACTTCGATGGGTTGCATTCATCTTTAGCAAGGACACAGAGTAAAAATTGCTCTGGTGTGCAGCTCCGTTTACTTTCTATATTTGTTTATTCCACCTTATATTATATTATATTCCCTTTGATTTTCCAAATCTCTATGAATAGAAAACACAATTCCATAGTTTAAATAAGAATTCAATACATATTATTTAAATCAGGTTTAGCACCTTATGTTGTATTTACGGTAAACTAATTGCTTGTCACATGAAATGGAAAACTTCGGTTCTATCCAAACACAGACAGACGAACCGAGTCTTGAATAATTTAGCTGGATGACACTGGAACAGCCGCGCGGAGTGACTTCCTAAGTCCTAAGGAGATCTTTAGTTCCAATAATACATTAAAAGTTGGTTAAGATAAATAAAAAAAAATAACAACATTCATGAATAAAAGTTCAAATCAAAAACTGCTCGTCTTTAGGTGACTTGCGGGGGGGGCAGTATATTATATTAGAAGCGATACAATTACATTATTTGAAAGAGAGGGATCAGATATATTTGAATATAGTTATAAAGTGGGCTTCATTTATTGTAACAGTAACGTTTTAGATACATTAAAGTCCATGTGCCGCTTCACTTGTACTCTGCGTAGCTGCCTCTATTTGTTCTCAGCAGTCGTCGTAAAAACAGCAGCTGCAGCAGAAGGGAGAAGAACGCAAGGTGTTACCTGCACTTGGCCTCTCATCTGATTATCTGATTTCGCAGCACACCAAGTTTCATGGTATGGACGGATGAAGCCTCCCTCACGCGCTGCCATTATTCAGTGTGATCATTAACATCGGGCAAGATGTTTTCTCATATCATCTCAAATAGCCATTATTCATCCCAAGATTCATTAAGGAAAGCTTGGTGCCCACCCTGAAGAGAGGAAGTTTCTTATTAAGGGGATGAATCAAAACACGACTCAGGCACTGGAGAGAATACGCACGCTGTGAAGGGTACGCTCAATAATTCCTTAAAAGGTGGACGGATCCGTCTGCGAACGCACTTATGGCGTGTTTTTTTTTTTTTTTTTGTAAACGAGTTGGAAAGTTTAAATGAGGCAAACTTTAGTGGAGAAGCTTTTCAATGTGCTTGACTATTTTCCCCTCCTGTCGCCGCCAGTGAACGTTTTGAGGGCATCATTAAAGTATGTTGCTCGTTTAGCCATTTCCTCACTGACTGATGTTGGTTGTTTTTTCTTTTATCAAATTGCTTCTCTATATGAAAACTGAGACTCACAGCGAATGTAACTCGTTAAAGGAGAAAGCAGAGAAGGTGCAAAAAGGAAATAGAATATGTACTAAACTGCAATTTAGAGTAACCGTCTTTTTTATTCAATGCGGATATGCAGCTCATTTCTATGTGTGTGTGGGAAGAGGGGAGAAGACGACATTCTATCTGTAACGGAGGCTGTGAAATCAATAAAAACGAGAAATGATGGTGAGCCATCTTGTTTATTTGTGATTTTACATCAACAATGGCGGGGACACACAACTCCGTCTTTCACGGGAGAAACACCAGGAAACGAGCATATTGTTAACATCGATTTATAACAAGACGTACATAAAGATTATATTCAGTGCAAAACAACTACGCTATGTCACCAGCACATTAAAATAAAAATTCCCTTACTTTAAAATTCTTGTAATTGTAGCAGGTAATATCATACACAGAAAATGTGCGTTATAGGCAGTTTTAGTTGTTGGGGAAATAGCTTGCAATCGAACCAGAGCGATGCCACAAGTGAGGAATATAAATTCAGCAAAGGCAAGGCTCTGAGTTTAGGTAGTGCCGTGGTACAATCTCAAAATTGTTTGCTTGGCTTTGAGCTAATTGTCTTCCCAAGACTCACAAATTGTCTTCCACAAGTGTATATTGTATATTGGGTAAATGCTACATACATAACTTAATAATATAAGATTGATATAGAACACTTTTAAAATTAAAACCATATGAAATCTCTATATTCAGAAATCTCTATTGCAATTTCCCCAGGTTTAGGTAGCATCAAAGGATTTCAATCGATTGCATTTCCCTGGTAATCCTAGAAAAAGATGTCTGAGGAGCTAATGGCTATCTTAGTCTAGGCCATTCACACGAAAACGAGTAAAACAGTATAACAGTAACAATTAGAATAATAAAACTTGTGGTTTATACACAGGCCGTTAGCCAATGTAACTGCAGCGATGATGTTTGAACACTAAGTAATAGGCCTACACTCTGAAATGAAGCCCATTTTCTTTTAAACGTAGGCTATAATCTATTTACAATACAAGTCAACGTTGGACATGTTTTTGATCTTGTGGGCTATGCTTTTGATACAGGTATTATAAAAAGCAAATTTGTAAAACATAGCTATGCCATTTTCCTTCTTACATGCGTTTTTAGTTTTATTGCAAGGGCTACTGTTCTATCAAAGAAAGTGTGTTACGCGTGTGTAGCCTCTACGGAAAAATACAAATGCCAATCATGTCAGGGTAACGGGGATACTGGGGGATTTTTGTCTATTGGTGATATGAGAGAGATTCCTGTTCCCTCTTGACAAAATTAAAGGATGGTCATAAAGTTGACGCTCTCTGCCTCAGTGTGACTCTTGCTCTTTTTATGGGACCTTTCTTTTTTCCTCTTTTTTTTCAGCCATATAACCATAAAAAGGACCATAAAATCACTCCTTGGTCTCTTCTTTCTCTTCCGCTTCTTTCTCATCTGCTTCTTCCCCGTCACCGTCCTCGTTTCCTTCATCCTCGGCCTCGGCCTCGGCTTCAGCCTCTCCTCTCTGACCCGGAAACTTGTCTTTGTTGTTCTCTTTTTTCCATTTCATCCTCCTGTTCTGAAACCAAATCTTCACCTGCCGCTCGGTGAGGCTCAGGGCGTGAGACACCTCGATCCTTCTCTTGCGGGTCAGGTAAGGGTTGAAGAGAAACTCCTTCTCCAGTTCAAGAGTTTGGTAACGACTGTAGGTTTGCCTCCCATTCCGTCTTCCTGGGGCTTGAATGAAATAAAGCCAGAGGTTAGCTGGACTGACCCCCATAAAAAAAAAAAAAAAGAATAGTGTTATAATTAATTCAGCATTTGCTTCTTTCCCTTCAGCATGAATAGCAATCATCCAGTTCCGTCATTTAGTTTCCATTCCTATTCACGTATACTCTTGATGAGCGGGGGGGGGGGGGGGATACCCACATTTGAAGGTTGAGATGGGTACATCTATTAGTCAACCCGTGTGTGCAATATTTCATACGACGTGTGGAATGTGTACAAGTAATTACCACGTACGTTTGTGCAATTTACAGATATGTTTGTAGCTGGGACTTGTCAAAAAAATTAGTTAAATGGGCAGTGTGAAAATTGAAGTGATCAAATACATATATAAAAAATAATATTAATAAATATATGTAGATGAAGGCAAACGTGTCTTAAGTGTCATCAGTTGAGTTTTATCCTTTACATTCAGGTGTTAATATCGTATGTTTGATGAATATTTGAACTACACAAAGAGGAAGAGAAAAAAGGTTTCCCAGGGCCTATACAGGACTGGTTCCAATTTCCAATCACACACACTCTCACACACACACACACTTAGGGGCACGCACATGAGGAAAATAAGAAGGGGGCGGGGGTCAGGGGGGGGGGGGGGGGGGGTTAGGTGATATCAAACTGCGCTGTAACAACAGAAGGGGACAGACTATTGATAAGTCTGTCTGCACAGATAGAAATTAAGCTTACACCTGGGTAGAGTGAATGTTGCCTGATAGCCTGATCCATGAATGGAGGAGGTAACATACATAGCCCTTATCATTGTGGCTGTATAGAGTCTGTCACATTGGGCCTGTGGTTCAAATTACCCCCACACTCTTGAAACCCGCATCCTATATAATCTGGGCATGTTGTTGTCCTTTCACTCTGAACGTTACTCAGGTGCCATATTTGAAACTCTTAACACATGCCTCCTTCTGCCTGGTGCGTCAACAGTTCTTGAAATAACTTATTAAAATAAAAAATGACTTCAAAGAGCCAATAGTGTCCTAAGCTATGATCAGCAATTCGTTTTTTAAAGGCAATTATGAAAGCAAAAAAAAAAAAAAAATCAGCCCTGTATGGACTTGTGCTGCAGAGTAACAGCTGCCTGCAGTACATGTTGTCTCTGCCCCATCATGTTAGAGAATTAATTCGTTTTGTAAGAGACACACTCGTATACTCATACACATCTCGAACACATGCACACACAAAAAACACGTACACGCAAGCAAACGCATGCTCACACGCGCACATGGCAACATAGAAAATAAAAAGGAAATAATTGTACGAGTCTGACCGTGGGGTCTCATCCAGGGAAACATAAGACTGGGAGAGGAGTTTTGATTTAAGTGGCCTTGTCCGTCTCCGGGGTTAGAGCTGCTCGACGATTTACAGTCTGGGTATTGCGCTAGGCTTGCGTCTTGCTGGGTACCATAAAGTGTTTGCCTCGGAAGGGCTTCATATCCATAAAATTTCGTAGCGTCCCCGTGGCACGCCAAGGCGCAGGGGTTCTGCTGGTATCCGGGGTTGGCGATCCCCGTGGTCCCATGGTGGAAAAAGTCCTGCACATGATGGGACGGGTGCTGAAAGCCCGGCGCGGCTGCTCCGGGTCCGTAAACCAGCGTGTGGCTGCGGGCGACGCTTTGTGGAAATCTGCAGTCGTAGTAAGTTGGCTCCAGTGACTCGCTGCCTTTGTACTTGGAAAAAAGAGGGTTAACAAAATAGGAGCTCATGTTTGGTTAGCATCAAGCAGATGGGCTCTCCCGCTGTAGAATATCTCCTTTAGGATGATGGCAGCCTTTTGTTTAGGGTCCCAACTCGCACAGCGCGCACAGGCAGACAAACCGGAACTAGGAGAAACGCTGCCCCTTTGGACAATATACGGCAGCTCACTCTCTCCGAGCCGTTCCTCTCATCGGATTTCTCTCGCAGTTGTGAGTGGGTTTTTTTTTTCTTTCTCCCAGGCTCAAACCCGGCTCATGGCATGTGCTTTGGATGTGCGTTTGCTAAGGTTCGAGATGACTTGCTCCAGCGGCACGGTCACAGATGCTTCTCTTTTCTGTCTTTTTTTTTTTTTTTTTTTTAGCTTCCCACCGAACCAACCCCCAGCTTAAGCGCCCCCACCCTCCTCACCCCCACCCCTTCATCCTCCTACGCCCGGTCAGACGTGGGCCCTACGTATATCCACCTTGAGAGGATCTGCACTAATCATAAGCAACAACCCTACAGGCTTTAAATGTGATCAATGTTATGCATATCGCCAGAAAAAGCTTTGTTGTGAGCTGATCAATGGAGTCATGGACTTAGACACATGGCACAGTTCTACCATAGAGTCAGACTTGTTGTCTTTGCGTGGGGGGCTTATTAGGTATATAAAGCAGTTAAAGCTCCCTCTTTAAAAACGGATACAGCTGTTACGAGACGCTGTTTGCCCTGTCAGGGTCTACCGAGCCTTGAACACTGGATCCTAGAAAATAGTTGAGCCTTTATGGGCTCCATGAGGTCAACGTACCATTAGTGAAGTTCATGTTAAAACCAAATATGCTATATGAGGCAGCATTGACATGACATTAAAACGAGTGTGTGAGAGTAAGACAAAACATCTCCCTCGTGAAACCGAGGCCACAGAGACACATCTATAGTAAAATACCGACACACGCAAATATAAACGCGACCTGTGAATACTCGGTGCCACTTACTGACCCTGTAAAACCGACGAGGATAAGCAGTAAATCTCACACTTGGAGGAGTTCATAAAATGTTATATCGGATGTTTAGCAATGGCGCGAGCTGAATTCCCAGCCCAATAGTTACATGGTCTCGCTCTCAAAATATACAAGCGTGGTTTTTGTGGAGTTGCTGACGTTTTATACACATCATCGTAAAATTTGAAAGGGACACTGAACGAATATAAAAACCTTTCACACACTACAAATATGTAGATTGCCGATCACTGTTCCACACTTCTCGGGGAGTTTAAGCTGCAGATACACAGCACATTAAGGACATAAATGAGCAGGTAGCTGTTTTGGTAAAACACTGTACCGACCCGTTGCGGGAATGGGTGTCGATTATTATATTTTATTATCACGATTGTATTATTATTATTCAAATTGTTACTATTATTGTTATTATTAGTAGTAGTAGTAATACAATGTTAGGTAATCATTTGTGTTGAACATAATGTTTTCTGCTGTGGTGTTTTTGTTACCGATGCAAGTGCTATTAAATACTCAAATATCGCTTATTGTTGTTAACCAATTATTGGTTATGCGTTGATGATGCGTGTATTAGTTTTTCAACGTAGGTAGCACATTTAATTTGAGGTATTATTTTTCTCATTTAAAAAAGAATAAAAACAACAAAAATAGAAAACATCAAAATCCAGACAGAGAATAATAACCCTCGATGTTACATTTTAGCACCTAAATGCATTTTAAAACCGTAAATACCAGTGTGAGATAAATTATATGATTTTCAATGGGAACACAATGGGTGTAGAAAAACAAATGGTTAACAAAATAACATATTAACTACTACCGAGTTGGCTGTCTTGATTAAACAATTAAAATACTAATATGTAAACTATTATGTAGTCTTAGTACAGAAAGAAGAAAATACAAAACTATTAAATAACAAAATAGAGGAGAAAAAAAACGTTTATGCAACCACTCTGTTCCCAACTCTACAATCAGCTGGCAGGGTTCTGGAGCGCTGCTCTGTGGCCTATTACCCAAAATGCGGTGGGTGACCATATCTGTCATTTTGTCATCGATAGGTTACTCTTTATTTTCAGTCAAGCCACAAAGCTGTAAAGAAGCCCATCGATACACAGACTTTGTTCAAAACATGGACTAGCAGCGCCATCTAGCGACCCCGTGTCTCACTGAACCTGAATAAATCCACCAATAAAAACAAACCAAACCGTGATGTCGAAAGAAAGGGTCTCCCCATTTGTCCAAACCGTGTGTGTACCCAGTCTTCCTTAAATACAGGAAAGGGAAATAAGTAGTTTACCCCCACATCTGTAACTACATTACTCCAGTCTCCTCTTGATAGTTTTGATAGTTTGTTGCACAATACCTCTTTCCTGCCATGGCCGCTATCTGCGCTCCCTGCAAGAGATAACGGTGCTCCGCAGCACTCATATTATATTTATGCACAATAACTATTGACGTTTTCTCATCTAAATGTAGGTTAATAGACCACTCATGTGATGTAGTGCGGGGTGTGTGTGTGTGTGTGTGTGGGGGGGGGGGGGGGGGTGTTGAGGCCGGCCCACCAGGCAAACTGTCCCGAACTGTGCACAAGGCTCTCCTTTGAAGGAGTCCACCAACACAATTCATTAAAACCATAAAGTAATTTAGCCCAGACGTCTAGCCAGTTAGTTGAGTTTGCTTTGTTCGTCTGCATTTGAGACAAACAGTCGAGGTCCAACTAGGGCTGTAAAACTGGCATTTTTGTCGCAGTTGAGCGGAAATGCATCGGATTAGGCTTTGGAATTACAGCATCCTGTCCGCATTGTTTGCCACTACAAAAAGGCAATTTAGGCCTTTCCCAGGAAACAAATGCGAGAGTTGGGAAATTGCTTCTCACCTTTAAGTGTTTAAACCGAGGCTCAGATTCTCTGATCGACTGTGAGTTTAGTGAACGTAGAAAACGTACATCAATCAAATTATTTAGATTTCAATTAATTTAGAAAAATGCCTCAGGGCTGGTAAATATTTAGAAAAGAAAGCGTGTTAAAAAATGTGAGAATTTCACAAAGCTTGGGTAAAACATGGAGGCCAAGAAACAATACAACTAATGCTGCCTTATTTTTTTTTTCTGTGTACAAACAAGTGAACTACTATGCTGGCGACCACTCTATTAGCACATTTAAGCAACAGTGCAAAATTAATTATTCAAAAAATATTTTAAAACAAGGGTGTATACTGATCTGGGAGAAGTGCGTTTCCCGTTTTAAAATATAACCTTTTGTGGGGTTTATTTTGGTAGAGTGCACATGAACAATTGTAAAAAAAAAGTGTCTCTGGTTTAGATAACGTCAATAAAGACACCGATTTATAGTAGTTTATAGTCCAATTAAATCAATTGAAAAACTTCGCAGTTATTTGCGGTGGCAAAGCTAATTTAGGCCCAGGCTACATTGGAGGAATTTTCAGTAATTAAAATCACGGAGGGATAATTTATTATCAAACGTATACTTTTTTTAAAACAAGTGCGCAATGTACGTTAAATTTCCGCTGTTGGATGAGATCTTATCCGATATGCGTTTGGACGGAAACATGAGATGCACGTTGAGTCACAATGAACACAGCATACAAGCACTTAGTGATTATATTTATATTTGCAGAGATCTATATCTACAGTGTATAGTTAAACTCGTAGGTTACAATCGAAAAAAAAGATGCACAAACACGGTAACAATTATCACAAAAATTTCAAGACAGACAGACACGTCCGGTAGCAGATGTTCTTTTTCTGTACAAAATACTACACCTGCACATCAACGTATACAAAAGGAATACAAATCAAAGAAACAATTCACATCATAAATTATGGGTTTTGTAAAATTCAAGAATTCAAGTATTCTCTTTCTTCCGACAGTTTTAACGTGTCCAAACTGCACTTGAATGATTTCTCTTTAAAAAAAAAAAAAAACATCAAGGTATCGAAGTAAACGCAGAATGTAATCGTCTCATTTTTTCTTATACGATGGATACTTAAATTTGCACTGGAAAATAAAAAACAGCATTAGTCTCAAAGGTAGGGTTAATACAAATTCAACAAAGTGACAATTATGAAGAGGAGGAGAGGGGGGGGGGTCATCGTGTGTTTTGGTGCATCTGTGCTGTCCATTTCACTAGTAGTTATCATGGTTGTTGTGTGACTGCACCCCACATTATTGTTCTTTGCTGTCGTTCTTTTCTTTGTTCATCTTCTTCATCTTCATTCGCCGGTTCTGAAACCAGATTTTGACCTGCCTCTCAGTCAGATTCAGGACCCTCGCGACCTCGAATCGGCGGTCTCTAGTGAGGTACATGTTGAACAAAAACTCCTTTTCCAACTCGAGAGTCTGGTACTTTGTGTACGGACATCGCTTCTTCCTCGTGGAGCGAGCGTGTATCCAATTAGCCACAGGGTTGTCTGCAAGCAAAACGCATCAAGATAATAGTAGAGAGAAAACATGACGGGATGATACAGTTTTCAACACTGAAACAATGGCTGCTGACTCCCACGTTAGTGTTAAGGGTTTAGAAAATGTGCCTCTGGATTTACAACTATTCTATAGAAATATCACAATTTGCTACAGTTCAAAGCACAAACGGGTTTGCTGTTCAAGATAAGATGAGCAAAATATTTGAAGGAAAGATCCTCAGACTCAGCCTCAGACTATCCAACCCTATACTGATTTGCTTCCTTGACTTGTGAGTTACACCGTCGTAAAATACTCTATGCGCTTATTCACTTTATTGGCCCATAAAATGGCCCGTGGTTCAAGCCTTTACAGGTCCGTGGTGAAAGTCCTCCAGTATGTTCCTGCATTCCTCAAGTTGTCTCAAAGAGTCATGAGAATTTGTTTTGGACCCAGAGAGGAGAGCAACTTTTCATGTAACTACATGCATATCATCCTCTCATTATTGTGTGTGTGTGTGTGTGGATACTGTACGTTATATTAACACTACAATACGTCATGTCTTTTTCTCATAAGACTGGACTACATAAGAAAAACAGAACACTACTGAAAGTCAGTTTATAGGGCAGCATGTGCCTTGTGTAATGGCACGGGGTCAAAATATGGTCGTAAAAATGCACCATAAAGCATTTACTGATGAATAGGATTATTTCATATGTCGGTTTAAGGTATTCTTAAAATGGTCATAACATGTTTTAAGATGACGCAACGTACATCCAAATTCAACGTCTTCCTGTAGTTTCGAGTCCATGTTTACAACCCCGTCTGGTTTTATAGCCCCAATATTAGCCTAGTAGCGTTTGTCTTTTATGGTTCCTAAAGCGGTCCCCTCAGCAGAGGCGATTTTGGACTGGGCAGAAATGGGAGGATGAAACAGCTTATCATTTTACTTCATACAGGACGTTAAAATGCCTCTAATCAAAGGTAGCCTCAAACAGCCCCTAAAGAAAACCCCCACCCGGTTGCAAAAGACTGCAGGAGCTTGAACTTACTCGGATCTAGCTCCGGCTTCTCGTCTTTATGTTTCCCTGTAGCCAGCAGCTCCGACTCGGGAGAAGGGACACTCTGCTGCATCTTGTCTCGCATGTCAGTGGATGAGCAGTACAGGTAATCCGTGTACGTCCGTCCGCTGGAGCCGAGGCACTCTGCGGCTCTGTGCTCCTGGAAGGCGTCGGGCTTCAGCCCATAGTGCCTGCTGTTCCCCGCGTAGCCATGGAAAGGCACGGCGCCTGAAATGGGCTCCAGCCATGACCGCATATACCTCGAGTCTGTGCCTAAGTGGGGTTGGTGACTGTAGGGATGGTAAACCACTGATGGCTGGGAGTGCACCGGGGTCCAGGAGGTGGAGAAGACCGGTGGCTTGGGCGCGAAGCTGCAGGAAGGGTAGTCGCCACACTCCGGCACTAGGGACGTCGGACGAGCGCCGGCGGAGTGCGAACCGGGAGCCGAGAAGCGAGCGGCTGCAAGGACGTCCTCGTTTTCATGGTTGATCAAAGAGTCCACATAGTAATTACTTATGGGACCCGTGGTCGACATGTCGAAGGCTCCCCGACTCTTTTACATGCATCCGATTATTATATGGCGTGTATGTGTACTTTTTTGTCGAGCCATAGAACAATCAAGGCAGGTAATTATTTCTCAACGCTTCCCCGGCTGCTATTGGCTGACTCAACGACACGTGATTGTATTTACCCCCACACAAATTGTACAGTGGATCAATGCGCCACTTATCCCGGGATCTTAATGCACATAAATGGGATTAACGAATGTGCTCTTTTGATTTTTCTCTGGTACGTATTAGAGGAAAATCCAGCAAATATCTTTATTATCGCTTTATAAAACCTGCTTTCGTAACAGCGGATCTTTCTCATGCCGCAGTACTGACCTGCGCACATTAGATCCATAACCGAGCTGGGCACTATTTTATGGTGTAATTAATCTCTGTCTGGCAAATGCTCCGTGTTATTGAGATGGGTAGTATCGCAGCAATTAAAGTGTTTATTGAATCGTTGACGTATTTCGTCTTTATCAAAGCAGCGGCAGCACGTTTGATAAAGTGAAGGATTTAGAACTTGCTGAAGATTTCTGTTAGTTTGTTGATAGGAAGAGAGACCGTCACAGTAGGCACAGGTCGGACTATAGTCGGACCAGCGACGGAGTCAAATTAAGGTACGAACAATACACCAACAATTACGTTTTTTAAAGTTAACTTTTTAACGAGACCGTCTTATCCTTAGCGTCCTAACCATATCCTTTAGCATTTAGGAAGATACGAGAGGATGGGATTCAGATTCTTGACAAGCAGCCCACTGGAGTGGGTTATATTCGGCTAGTGACCATCAATGTTTTTATGCCCATCTATAAATTTTAACGAGGACCATTTGATTGTTCATAAACGTGTCGTTAATAAGACTGCATCTGGGGTCCTAGCTCCACATAAAAACCACCACCACCACTTTATGCATGTGAAACAATTCATATTAAACAACTCCGAAGACACGAGAGGGGAGTCTTCAGAGTGCAGAAGGGGTTCGTTAGAGGGATAACCAAATTAAGTGTTTCATTACAGGGATAATGTTACTGTAGGTTCTCGTGGCAAAAGTTTTCCGTTTGCCCAACGATAGATTTGTCAGTTAGAAGGCTGTGTTACCTGAACTCTTCTGCACCGTTGATAGATCACCGATGTGCGAATAATCATGTGAGTGGAGAAGTCAGCGGGGAACACAAATTAGACTGACACATAAATACTGACAGTTAAATGCACATGTGCAAAATGGATAAGGTCTATGACAACTTGGCTTGAAACAATAATATATCTTTAAAGTTGCACCATTTGTGACGTGGTGACTTTAGTGCAGGAGTACTTTAACAATTTGGAGAATAATTGATGCATGTAAACTCGGATTTTTAATAATACGTGAAAGCATGCACGTTTTTGATGTGTTTTTGAATGTATTTTGTGTGACTGGTAGGATCATGTGCTTAACTGCCATTTTGATGATTGAAAAAGGTTTTGTATTTTCCCTTAAGTGAGGAATATTGAAAAAAGGGTATTGAACTATTGAAAACTGTAACAGGAGGAAGCTAAATATAAAGCAAGTGAATTCGAAAATATAGTGGTGTGCAGCCGAACCAGCCGCCCTCTGTTTTGCTGGAATTAACTAAATCTGGGTGCATCCCAGCCATACAAAATATATAACCTGAACAAATCGAGCTTAACCAGAGGCCACACTTAAAAAAAAATCCCAATTTATGAGTGACAAAGACGCCTACTGTAATTAGGAAAATAGAAATCAAACCGTATTGGCATTTTAAAAAGTCTTGGCTTTGTCATCGCCAAGTTGCAATGATTCAATGAGGTCACTTCGACTACTCCAGTTCAAATTAACTACTACGCTTGGCCTATTACTGATATAATACTTAATATTTGACTCCGTGGGGCACAATTGTAATCAGTGCGCTTTGGGAAGTGCGATGTTATTCATGGCTGAGTTCAGATTCAACCATGAAATCTAAAAGTCCAGACGCCAGACCCTAACCCAGATAACGCCAAACGGCGTTCTGGTGAGTCACACACGTCCCCACTGGCTTAGCGTAATTCAGTCCTCAATTTGCCGTTTTATGTCTGTCCTAAAGTCTTGTGCGAGTTGAAGGTCTAATTCTACATATTCTTCAGCTGCTAATTAAGCAGAGTGGGCTAGTTGCCATTTATTACCATACTTTTGTATATATAAATGTCTTCTATATTTCTATATCACCTCTGTATTTTAAAAACTCTCTCTCTCTCTCTCTATATATATATATATATATATATAGATATATGTACTTACGTGTATCTCTGCGTGTGCGTGGCATCGAGTGAGTTGATTACAAGTGAAGATTTGTTTTTAATCCATGTTTGTTGTTCTACATTAAAAAAAAACAATGTATGCTAAAATAGTCAATTGTTGTTTCTCATTTCAGGAATTTCACTGTTTACCGTTGTTCCTACTGGGTTGAGTTGGATATAAGATAAACGTTACCGTCTTACAAATACTTCTTTATTGCATCGCCACCCTTCTCTTATTAAAAACCGATTCACTTGTTCCTCAACGTTTTGAAAATAGTCTGTAACCGTAAACAAAAAGGTGTGCATTTTTCTATTACATTTTGATGATTTAATATCACCATTAATGGAAATAAATACTATGCATTGATATGTAACGCAAAAATACACGATTAGATGATTGTTTGCTCTTGAACGGGCTGTTGGTCAAGTCCATTTGGTTGGTCTGCACATGATATGAAGAAAACTTTGTGTTTTCATCTAAAGGGAGGTACTGGATTTCTTAATATCGTCTGGATATCGTACATACAGGAATTTATATCAATTGAAAGATGCTCACAATGGCTGAAAGTGAACGCTCGCCCGGACATTTCTCAGACACACGATTCTGTTTCCTATTCATTAAATGAGGCATCAGAAAACTCAGAAGACAGACCCATGTATGGGAACGTTACCATGTACACAGCTTTACAAAGGTGGACAATGGTGCAAGTCATTGTTTGAAATATGAGCCATATGTACACACTGCGTTCATCCGCAATACTTCAAAAGTACGCTAACAGATATAAACAATGGCGCACAGTCGAAGAGCATCACGGCGCCGCAGTGCAGTGAGGCTACATATTCATCGGAAATAGCCGAAGAGCAAGTGTTAAAGGTCCTACGCCTTAAAGCCTCACTTTAATTAAGGTTTGAGTGGAGTTTGGGGGAAAAATGCAGAAACAGACTGAACAGGGACGCTTCAAATCAATTAAGATCATAAATGTGCATCTTCGTGTGGTAGATCATGACAAAGAGTAACCTGTAGCCAGGCTATCTATTATTAAACCATCAAGCAGATAGACGCACGGGACTCTAAAGGCTGATATCAAGACACAATTCCCCCCCCCCCCCACCACCTCTTCCGTGCAATTAGAGATGATCCATTCTTCGTCCCTGATTCGTTTTCACTTCACATGAGTTTGCCTGATTTCTGAATGATTGAAGGTATTTGTTGAAACACGGCTTGCTTTTGTAAGACACGTAAGATCCCATCCGCTGGTTGGTGTCATATATCTGGACGAAAGTGCATCATGTTTTCTCAATTTGGAAGTAGAATACAATTGAATATCCTTACAGAAAAGGTTATGGCACTCCAGAAGACCGCCTTTTCCCATTGAACCCTGTATCATTTCCTTTGCTTAATATGCATATAATGATTTCAAAGAGCATGTTATATTATACCCATAACGACCTCATTTACTGAACAGAAAGTACCATCCAAAAGTTACTTCGTGGCCAAAAAGGCCGCAAAATCATCCGCAGCTTAACAGTCGAGCATCGATATCAAAGTTACATCAAAGTTCAGCTACATATTGTACCCTCAGATTTTCTTGTTTAAAAATGTTTGCATTCCAAAAAATGTTGGTTGGGATGACGATGTAAGAAAAAACACATAAGTTATATTTTTGTAGCCAAAATGGCGTCCCTGAATCTACAATGTAGATACGAAATGTTTCCGTTTAATAAACGTCAAAGAATTCAGTTGCATACTTTCAACAATATTCCAAATAGTATAAGAGCAACGTATTTTCAAGTAAAAGCAGTGAATTCAATCCTAACTAACTTCATCTTGATCAACGTGTTATGAATAAAGCACAACGATAACATTTATGTACATACTTCACACAATTAAAAAAAAAAACGCCAGAAAAGTAGATGAAGGAAAAGGGAAACCCTTGAGCATATCTGACTCTTATCTGATCATGCAGCGGCAGGAACACATCCTGACCTGTCCCGAGGAAGCTTTAGCTTTCACTTCCTGTGCGCCACAACAAAGTGAAATAAATTGCTTGTGTGTGTATCTGGTTTTAGGGAAAATCTGTGCAGCTCTCAGGGCTGTTTCCAGCGCTGTAAAGTCTTTGTCAGTGATGCATTCCGAAGGGAGACACTCATTCGGTGAGCTGAATGAAAATGACTTTGGATTCCAGACTGTCTCTTCCAGTTGCACCACACAATGGGGAGGGGGGGGGGGGGTAACGCAGATAAGCACTACAGACAACAGGCTGACTCTTTCTTGGATACCTTTTTTTTTGCTTTGAAGGCCGAGTTTTTTCGCAGCAATAATCCAATCGACCATTGGTACTAATGTACGGCTTCTCCTTTGGATGTTCGGTGGCGTGCTGTCGTTTCCAACTGACAACGCATCAAATAATTTGGCACTGTTGAAGTTTAAGTTATCCCAACTGTAACTACCAACAAGTAGAGTACTAAATGTAGTGATGAGTGACGTTATTTAATGCACATATGTTTTGCAGGTATTCGAATGACAACTTCAATTCGAAAAAAATGACTTCAAACGAGATGATTAAAAGTGATAACTGTTATCATTTCAATCAAATCGTTCTTACGTGTGTGTCCAACGTCAGAATTATTTGAGGCCTCCACTCGGTATAACACTTTGAGAAACATTTGAGAATGTGATTGAGCGGAATAATTTGAATTTCAAGGCGTGTATTAGCATTTACAAGAGCCAGACTTCACATTATGGAAATGTCAATACGCATGTATTCCCTTTTAGAGCCAGCTTAATTCAAATGTGTGACTCATATCCACTCGTATCAATCCATTTGTCTGCATTTAGATGATCATAAAGCAGCTGAAACCACAAAACCTAAGCAGACAGTCAGTGATGACAGATGCAGTATAACGCAGTCTAAAATTTACCCCACGTTGTTTACAACCCATTCTCCTCCTGAGAACCTCAGAAGGTTTTACAGCCCACCACAAAAAAAAACAGCAAAGAAAGAAAACGTCTCTGTCCAAGGTATTGCAGCTCAGTTCATTTACAATGCCATTTGCGGGGAGACCTAGGTGACTATATGGGGTAATTCAGCGGAAATTGTGCCCTTGATGAAGACGAACTGACGTAATCAAGGCAGTTTCTTGTTGCCGAGCCAGGAAGCCAACCCCAACAACATGAAACTACCTAAACCACGCTTCAGCTTCGCGCAAAAGGGTTTAACTCCATGGACAGGAAAAGAGGAGTAACACATCTCACCAGAAAGATAAAAAGGCGAGTATAAAACACAATGAGATGCAGCTACTTTTAAAAAAAACTGCGTGAAAACAACTTGTAAAAATAATAATGTGTCAGCCTTATTTCACTTCCATAATAGCGGCGTATTGTAACAGTAAAACGCAGGACAGCAATTTATTCAGCCGTTCTGAATAAGCAAACCGTCAGGAAAAAAGTCAGTACCTCGAGAAAAAAAGGGAACATAATCAGCAACTAGCATTTTGATCATAGTGACAGAGGAAACAGAAATCCGCCGGACGCTGACTAATCCACAACTCATCAACTATCGGGCGTGCACCTTGCGTGCCACGAGAGCTGTCAAGCAAGCTCCCCATGACAAATGCTGCAGATTTTTCCCAGAGCAGGAAATAAAGAAAATCTGAGCCTTACCTTTACTTGCTTCCTGCAGTCGGCGGGCCGGTCCGTTCCCTTATCCACGTGTTTACCATGATGCTTGTTGTTATTATTGTTCATGCAGCCGTCGTGGTCGCCGTCCCCCCCTTTTTTTATCCAGCATCTTTCTTATCTCCTGCTCTCACGCAGCTCCATTTTGCCGGGTGGAAGCTGTTGTACCTTCCAGCTCAGCGCCTCCGATGGACCCTGCACATTGCAGTCTCTGCTATGGATTAGCCCCCCTCCACACACACCTTTAAACGCATCTTTACTGCTGCAGCACATTATATTTGCAGATCATAAAATCCACCCCCAACGTTTTCAGGGCGAACCTGACATTAGAATTTTATGACCTTGACTTACTGTGGTCACCTGGATAATATTTAAATCAACGTTATGGTCTCTCACTTCTATTAAAACTGCCATGATCTACTTGTGTCATCCGCAGTGTGTCTTTCCGTCCCTCTCATTTGCACCACTATTCCAGACGAAGGACAAAGTTGGTGATACCTTTCCATGTATTACGAACTGTGCACTTCACTGTTTTGGTATCATTTGCGATGACACCGCTTGATATTGTCAAGTGTGCATAACACGTTACGAATGTGCCACAGCAACGAAAAAAAGCTGCAATAGTGGAGAAACATCGTCCTCCTTTCGTTTCCTTCACGTAAGATGATCGTTTGTCAGTTCAAGGTAATAGCGTATCGATGTCCCAATGCTCCTCCACCAAGTGTTGGTCTGGAACTAAAGTCTGCCGGTAGGAAGACACGACGCGCGTGTATGTGAGTGTGTGTGTGTGTGTGTGTGCGTGTGGCTTGCAGAGCATTTTTTATAAACGATAATTCAACGCATTATGAGATGACACGTGCTTCTCTGTCTGTATGTCTATGTGTGTGTGTGTGTGTGTGTGTTGGTGGGTGCGTGTATGTATGTGCGTGTGTTTGAGTGCGTGTGTGAGAAACGTCTTCAAGAATAGTTATACACTGCACTGTGCTCCCTTCCTCGGCTCTCCCTGTTGAGCTTCTTGAGCTTCATGCGTCTGTTTTGGAACCAGATCTTGACCTGTCTGTCGGTCAGGTTGATACTCCGACTGATCTCCAGGCGGCGCTCCCGAGACAGATACATGTTGAACAAGAACTCCTTCTCTAGCTCCAACGTCTGGTGCTTTGTGTAGGGACAGCGCTTTTTCCTTCCGCTTTTGGCTTTCAACCAGCTTCCCGTAGTCTTTTCCTCGGATAAATCATCTACTGGAGCAACAAACAAACAAACAAACAAACAAAAAGACACCAGTGAGCAACGGTGGCAGGATCAGGATCCATTTTGTGCAGAGAACATAAGCGGCGTCTTAATCCTTATCGGTAGACTCGATGCTATAAACACGCCCATATCCTGCATCGTGTGCATCGAGCAGAGAGAAAAAAAAACGATTTAACCGGTGTGGGATCTCCGTGACAAATGAACGAAGTTGAACACTTTTGACCACGATGTATGCTGCTTGCAAATGTCTTTTGTGTGCCGTGGGGCTGTAATCAGATCCAATGTGTAAGCACTTCTGTTGTCTGAGTTGGACCTCAGACTCTCATAAAACATGATTATGTATTTGGAGATCCATCCAGATGGAAGTCTCTGTAGCATCGCATCGAATTAAAAAAAAAAAAAAAAAAAAACATATGTACAAAAAATGCCGCATGTCAGCAGGGAAAATGAGGCTTCTGCGCATTCGGGTAATTTCTTGATTAGGTTACAGACTCTAGGGAATAACGCCTCTTTTATGCGCATGCCAACACATACACACACACACACACACACATACACACACATACACCATGCAGGTTACAGTGATAATTACCCTAATGCGAACAGTCCGGGCTTAATTCAGTAATGTGGGATTAGAAGTGTGTGGAACACACACACACACACTGGCTATATACTCTAATTAAAATAAAATAAAATGAAATGAGCTTGTTGGTCGTCATTTAGGAAGCTAAATACATAAATAACGCAGAAAACTGAAACATTTTTTAAAGAGCTACAGACAAACCACAACGTGATGCACAATGGTATCAGATGTGTAACCCAGCATTAAGGGGAATCATTCTATCAACATTTTAAATAAGTTTCAAACGATGTGTGTGTATTTAGAACATTTTAAAAATTCGTTACAAAATGTAAATTTACAAATCATACATATTTTTGCCTTTGTCAATGTCAAAAAACTAATTCGATTAATTCTTACCAACATGCCACTGTCAGCATACAGGCTTATACGAACATTATTCTTATATTTTATTCTCACATTGCACCAATGCACCCAGTCAAAATGTGTAACATATGTGCCAACATGGCTCCGGATTCTGATTTAGATCTGACACGTGCACTTAAACAATATGTTATTTAAAAAAAACGAAATCTTGAATTATCGTTACATTGATGGGAAAGTGTGTGTTTGTGAAAAAAATATATAATAGTAGGAAATTTTGCCCAAGGATTTTAGTACAAATTGTTTTGAAGAAAAACTCTGGATTTCTAAATATATACCAGCCTTTTGTTTACGTCACATGCAATGCAAATGGACCCTTTGATGGGGAGAGATATTGAAGTAATTTGTCTATGCGTGGGTGCACGTGTATGTGCGTGAGTGTGTGTGTGTGTGTGTGTGTGTGTGTGTGTGTGTGTGTGTGTGTGTGTGTGTGTGAGAGAGAGAGAGAGAGAGAGAGAGTTTATTTCAATGATAACTGCCCATCTCCCATTCTCGTATTAATGGGAAGGTGCCAGACTAAGTGAGGCTGGTAAATAGTCTGACAGGCTAGTGACTGCGATCCAACTCAGGTCTGCATAATTGGGTCGTGGCACAAGACATTGTGCACACACGGTACACGGTGTGGAAGTCCGCACGTTTCCTGTGTATTTCTGTACTTTGCATTCATGTGAACTCGTTGGTGTGTGTGTGTGTGTGTGGAGAGGGTGGTTGAGGGAGGGATGGAGGGAGGGGGGGGGGGGTTGTTTATGTGTGTGTCAGGGAAGAGGGGGAGGGGGTAAAGTAGTCGTCTACCTTTTAATTGCCCGTCCGAGTTATCTGAACAGCTGTCACTCTTGGCCTTCTCTTCCGTTCTCTTCTGACTCTCATCTGTGTTTGAAAGCTCCAATTTATTGCAACTCATTGTCGATTTCGATGCTAATTCAACAGAAGTCTCCAAGTGGGTCAGAGAGAAGCCGGAGGGGAACTGCTGGTCGTCCTGCTGCGGCCTCTCTCCGTTGTACACCTGGAAACAGCCGCTGGACGAGGCGCTGCGCTCAGGCCGGCAGCTATTGTCCCCGAGCCGGATGTAAGTGGCCGACTCTGTTGTCTGCTTCCCCTTATTGCTGCCATCATCCCGATAGAGGCAACAAAACGCCTCCTCTTTGACGTTGCCCGCTGGAAACGAGCAGGGTTGTAAACACTGGGCAACAGGTTGTTCGTCCCCACTGGGTTTGGAGCCCTGTGTCCATGGGGCCGACAGGTAGGGGCCATCCTGGAAGCCGCTGAGCGGGACACCGCCCGGAGCCACATCGTCTCCTTTCGAGAGGGAAGCTGGTCCTACCTTCCCAATGTTTCTCACCATTGAATATCCGTACTCTGCAGTCGTGTGGATGTACATCCCGGGATTGTTGGAATAACCGTCAGCCCTGAAGGAAGATGATCCTGCCGTTAAAGAATCCATCAGGAATTTACCGGGCGCTAAATTATTCGGACATGAAATTTTTTTTTGTTGCATTTGGCAACACAGTAATCGACTGGTGAGTTGCACTGCTCTGAACTATGCGGGATTTATCCAAGAGAATAACGACAGTAGGATGCTGACATCTTTTGGAGGGGGTGAAAAAATATCAGTAACATAATTATGGATGCGGGGAGACATGTCACGTGATTTTCAGACCAATAGCAGCGTGAAAGTGGACTTGATGCTCCAGACTGACGTGACGTCAGCACGGTCAAGTTGGGGGACCTGGAGGCTTTTTGGTGGAGCAAGAGCGCCACCTAGCGCTGAAATGCTGGTTAGGACAGCAGGGCCGCAGCGGGGGGAACAAAGGGAGGCGGCTGCAGCAGTGTTTCTGCGGCAGCTAGTAGGTGGCTTTCTAAACAATTCCAATTTAGTTTCAGCCCTGAACTTTAGATATTTGAGAGGAAATGAATTAGGGCAACGTGTAAATTCCCTTTAGTCCCGCGCTGTGGAGGACAAGCATCCGAAGGGTTGCTTTTGCGTGTGTTCATTTCGTTGATTTGATCTGTTGTACCGTTGATTTAGGGAACGTAAGATGTTCGCAGGTGTGTTATAGAAAGGGAAATCTGAAGATTGATTCAAATATCTTTAAAAAAAAAAAACTTAAAATCGTCAATTGCATAAAGGTTTAAATATTCGCTTATGCGGTGACCTGCTACAGAAAAGCCGATTCACAGAAACACATTTCAACATTATTACGAAAACCTTTTTTTTAACCTCGGTTAATAATCCATTTATATTTTTCTACGATTGACTTAACCACTCTGAATTACATCAAAACTCTGCATCATCAGCGCAGTGAGCCTATTTAACTCATACAGTCGCGTTTGGCCGTTCTCTTCTGGAAATGACGAATATAAATATTAACTTGACCATGGAATTGGTTCGCTATGGAGATGTATTAAATTGCAGAATGCAGAATTACATCATGGGTGCTGTTTCTTTAATTTCGTAACCACGGTGGTGCCATCGATACCTGAAATGAACAGTGTATTAGATGTTCTAGTCTTTGTTCATATTTAGTTCTAAGCCTGTGGGTCAGAAGAACTGGTGTGTGGCTCTTTCATTAAAATGACGTTATTTATGCAGAGGCACTTTCTTTATAACAAGAGACGAACTGTTCAAAATCTTGTTTGCACACATGGTACAATGATAATCTGTTTCTTTTTTTGTGTGTGAATATTGTGTGAATTTTAGCAAATTAAAACGAAGCCCATATTTTTTGTGGATGCTTGTTGTTATTTTCCTTAATCCTGTGTGTCGTGTTGTTTTGTGTCAGGCCTGCAGTAAGCTCAGCCTTCAGACGTCGTTTCTTAACAAACCCGCAATGGATCCAAATACTGCCAACACGTTGCTCCCAAACTTTCACGAGGTGCTGATCCTTGCACACACTTTTTTTTCTATTAAAACACGTGAAGCTTGTAAAACTATAATTCAAGGCCACGCAATGTTCAGCGGTGATAAAAAAAAAAAAGCAAAAATGCTACAGGCCTAAAACTTTTACCAATATGGTTTGAGAGCTGCAATAAAACCAAGTCCCATCAGCATTGTGAACAGACCTCTAACAAACAAGACTCCCGGTTTGAAGAGATGTGGAGGCAGGCAAGAGTTGAACCAGTTGAAAGATTGCTCGTGGAAATTATGCTCTGCGGGTTTGCTTGCGAATTGTGACCCTCTTTCTGTGTTTTCAGTTCAGTATTTGAAGTTTCAAAGACAAGGTAAAGACAGGCATGCGTTACAAACGTGTTTAAAACATTTGTCTGGCTTTGCACGCCTACAGTGATGTTTCAAGACGAGACAATACATTTATTTGCACGCGATGCCCTGAATGTGAGTGAGAAACATTTTCATAATAACCAGTACACAGTGTCGGGTCCTGCTACATTCCGAACATTTATAAAAGAAATAGACCAGTTATAGCTACAAATGACAGTCTAGCATCTTCATTTCTTGTGCTTTTTTATATTACTCGACGATGGACGGATAGCGTGGACAACCTTTGACTCAAAATATACACTTTAAACCGTGCACACTTATATGTGGTTCCTCAACATTTTACTTGTTAATGTAGTTTATCAGCCAAGAGGACTTTAACGAATGCAGCATTCGAGTCTCACCACCCTCCAACTTTCTTAGTCGTCTTAATACCCACTTCACAAACTTCACAAACAGCGCAAATACACAAAAAGTACTTCATGACACATTTAGACTAGCCTGCAGGCTAGAAGAGCACGAAAATAAGTCATTCCCTTTAACAGTCACGTGCAGAAGCCACGTGCAAAGAGTGCAACGAGTGTCGTTACTAAATTTGCGTAGCATACCGTTTAAGAACAAAACGGCAAATAACAAATTGAGCACTCTGCTGCTATGTGTTGTTTGTGTCACTCATGAACACACAACCATGTTTTCCCAAAATGATATCGCATCATATTACGTGATTTTCTTTCTGCAAAGGTCGGCGTGTCATTTTAATAGATTCAAGTAATGCGCTCACTTCTGAAAAAAAACGTGTAACGGCTACATTTCTCTGCGCTGTGTTAGCATTCAACTTCAATAATCTTCTCCGACACACTACATATGCTGCTTGGCAAGCTTTAAGCTACCCTGAGCTGGCCTACACACAATTACAAAACACCCACGCACTCACACTCATACGCACACAAACCCACGGAGACGCACACGAAGTTGACTCCAACTGTATTTTACCAGGGTCTTTACACTTGTCTAAACCGCAGCCAGCACTTTCGCCACTAAATAGTCGTCCCATTGATTTCACACCTTTGGGCCGTTATTATGTTACGAATACGGGTGTTGAATGCTGCGGGACAGACGGGCCCAGTAACCTTATTAGACTCATCAAGAGCCACTGCGGCGACACACCTCATTTGCACCTGGCAACCACTTTGAAACATCTTTCCAGTCGGACGTGAGGAGATTGTGCTTTGTGTCCTATATGTTTTTATGCTGCTGTCCACTCCGTGCGCAGCGGCAAATGTGCGGTGCCAGAATAATGTAAGTTCTTAATTAAAAACCGGAGTGCTAACCGCGATCTATACAGGGGTTTAGAACTATTCAATTATTGATGATGACAAGCACTTCGCACCAGACGCCGTAACTGAAAACTTTCTTTAAATGACTGTCACAACGAACTTCGCAGCGATTATTAGCATTAGCAGCGTTCTAAGGCAAAATTGTAAACTAAAGCGTGTGTAGTTATTTGGTTGCAGCAGTAGAAGGAATTTCGTTTTACAGCGACGAACTGTTTTATGGCCCTATATAGAACAGGAAATGTGCTGAGATATGAGTGATACACTGTAATATAACACCATTCAATAGCCTATAACCCCGTGATTAATATGTGCAGAGAAACAGGAATACTCCATGTACATCATAATTAAAACACAATAACTTTTACTGTTACATATATGGTATCCTTATAAATTATATATAGATATACATATATATATATATATTGCTACAAAATAGTATTGACCTCAGATTATATTTTCTAAATAAACTGTGTTTACATTGTTTTTCTAGCTACACATTTTCAACATATTTGCAAGATATTTCTTTCTCGTTTCTCCATTATTGCCTATGTTGCTTTACAATTTCCGGTATTTGAAGGTCAACGGTAGCTTTCAATATACAGTAATGCACTCACACACTCATCCATATATACGTCCCCATGATGTTTATAGCCAGGTTTTATTTAAAATATGTATCATCAAATGATATTGATATTTTACAGCATCAAATCGAACATTTACATTCTTGAAAACAATTCCTCCGATTTTATGGAGCTGAATTAATCAATGTTCCCTTCTGCGTTGTTGTAGCACCAGTGTGCCTTGCCTCAGACACACCGCCATTTTCCTTCACCACAACAACTAAACCAAGCCAAACACACCGAAAGACCTGCATTCCTGCACAGTGGACCACAGTGAGCACAGCGGACTCACGAAGAGGACGTCGCCTATCTACCACTACTACTACTCTGATGGTCAGGCGTCCATCTCAGCAAACATCGTCAAGATGCCCTTGGAGGAAACAAAGTAGCGCGGAGGCCGGGAGGCTCTTGGCCCTCGTGTGGTTAACAGACAACATTTGCACAAGCCTCTGCAGCGCAGCTATCTCCGTTAGTGACGTTGTGTGCTGGAAACCTACAAATTATTCACGTCACCCTCCCAGGGCCAAGGTTGGTGGGTGTGGCGAGAGAGAGAGAGAGAGAGAGAGACAGAGAGAGGCGCAGCTATAGCCTTGATCTCCACCAGTATGCGTCACCTTTGTTCTGCCACATTTTACACTGACATATGCAGATTGGAGCCTGAACTCTATTAGCTGAAAAGACAAAATGACTCCCAGGACTTTTGGAACTAGTGTTTCGTTGCCTTTTTCTCTTAAAATATAATAATAATAATAAATATATATATATATATATATATAATCCGGATGAGAACGTAATGCTTATCCCAAAAGAGAGCAAACCGACACTGACTTTAAATGAAACCCTCAGGTCTAAATAAAGAACTATAAACCGCTCTGTAAAATATGAGCAGGAGTCACTTCTAAAGTCGGGAATAAAAAGCTGGACCGACTCAACTCACCACAGCCACACACAAAATGTCTGGTTTACACATACAGAATCACTTTTATTACATGCACTGCGACCGCCCCACGTAACATCTTAATGTCAAACTTTAGGAAATACAATTATAAGTCAACAGTGTGTACCAACATGGTTTAACACGTATCATGCGTGAACACGTATACATTTAACAAGGACAATAAAGTGTATTTACTGGCCATGCTAAAGCTGGCAAAGTTACCTGTTGTAGTTTAATGCGAAGGGTCAAAGTTGGTCTCTTTACACATTCCACTTTCTGTTCCCACTCACACTCATTGGCCCATTCTGCCGCTACACACATTTCCGGGCTAAAGTGACTCCTTGATTCCACTTTATTGCAGCGGGTTAAAGGTGAAGGCCTTGACATGATTGAAGTTCAAAGACTACATTTAATTATAAACTGTAGTTAATGCACACGTGCAATCATCATGCACATATGTTTGGTGATACACATTCGAAATACACGTACAGGCTTATGCCGAACACACACACACACACACACACACACATTAAACACAAGTTTTGAAATAAGAGCGATTTTACCATATTATTTGTCATTGCTCAAGTGGTCCATCAATCAAAATAATGTATTGATAACTGATTGGAGTAGGCAAGTTTTGGGGGGTTGCTCAGACAAATAAAATATTTATTAAAATGCTTGCCTGAATCTGAGCATGCCGAACATTATGATTCCACTCTTTCACGAGATCGATCGTTGAAAAGATTAAAAAATATATAAATTAGCTTAATAAAACCTCTACCAAAATCTCTGGGAAAAAGACTGGTTTGCTGGGCTTATCCAAAAGGATATTGCGATTATAGAAGCGATGTGGACATGCAGTTGGGTGCACAGGGGGGTTGGGGTCGAGTTACAGATAGACAAACCGAGTTCATGTCGAAATCACGACAACTTGGTTTCGACCCTTTCGGACATCGAGCCTTGCTTGTTTACTATTTACTGCGGTAGTGCACGCCATCCCCCCCCCCCCCCCCCCCCCCGAACAGACGGTGCAATTAAGAGAAAAAAATAGCCATTTAGTGCCTCTGTCTTTATGGCAGTGTCTAGACTACAAGAGTGCGATTCCATTTAGTGGGCACTAAAAGACCATTCCACTCTCTTTCTTTACATGTCTAAGATATGGGTTCTATGTTCGTTTTACATGCTTACTAAAATATAAACCTGATCATTTAGAATGTGATAACCTGAAAATTGCCAAATATCCAAAAAACAAATATCTTCACCACGAGTGTATCAGAATGAACTGGACATTTCTAGGTTACACACCCATTTATAAGCAGTTGCTATTTTAAAAAAAAACTCTCTGACTCACGACCTTCCAGAATAACAATAACAGCTGTCAATAATTTATGCGTATCAATAATTGTAACTGGGATCAGGGAGGCAGAAAAAGCACAAAGTAGTTGAGTTTTTCCTATACGTTTGTGTTTATTTCATATGTAATATTAACAATACACAGGCCAACAATCTCTGGGATCCAAAGCACCAATGTTTTAAGCAAATAATTTAGTTGGCGTTAAAGCTGTTTAAGTCGTATGGACAGTGTACTGAAAGATAGCAGCAGGGACGGGATATAGCAAATTCAACATATATTTACAGTCACGAATGCACATTGCATAGGCTACTCAGGGGGTTATACTTTAATAGATTGGACGTCACAGTTCTCAAAGGAAAAAAATGTAGCCACGAGATTCGCCTTACTTTGTCTCTGCTCTGATCGAGAAATAATTCATGATATTCTATGTACATGGACCAGAGAACAGGAGGAAAGAGCTAACCGTTGGTTGCACAAATAAGATTTGAATTGTTTGTTTTTATTTCAACAACAAATAGGTCTATATGAACGATAGAATGAACACAATGGAGAACCTTGATAAATAGAGAGACCTATTCAAGGACAGCATAGGTATAAATGATTTTTTTTTTAACCGTGTGGGCCTCACTGGGGAGCAGCTAGAAATTCACTGCCGCCCTTTGGCAATACGAAAATCGCGACATTATCCCATGCAGGCCCATTATTCCCACTGTCCGCTTGGGCTCCTTAAAACGGTTATGCCCATGATTACAACTCAAGGAGATTAGAGTAGGCCTCAATGTCCCTGACCGAGATGGTGACGCTGCCTTCTCCTGCTCACAACAGGGGGTTCCCAGAGAAGTACTGCAGGCGATCTCTGCTCAGCTTCTTCTCTTTCATTCTTCTATTCTGAAACCAAATTTTAACTTGGCGGTCGGTGAGGTTTAACATTCGCGAAAGCTGAAGCCTTTTCTCTTTGTTGATGTAAACGTTGAAGAAGAACTCCCGCTCCAGCTCCCGAATCTGAAACTTGGAATATGGACACCTCTTCTTCCGCGTGCGGGGAGTGGCTGGAGAAAAATTTAAAAAAATACATTATATTTTAATGCATTCCGCTTCACGGGAAATAGAAACAACGTCACCAGTATTGACAATAATTTACACGAACGAGACAAATGAGCAGTGCTGATGAACCCATAGGACTGGAGCTTTAAGTTTCAGTTGAAATTAGTAACGTTAACATTTCCGTCAAGATTCATCGAGCAAAGTGGTCGAGGCTATCAGTTAGACCATCCATAAAGCACGTTAAATATCCGAATCACTGGCAGGAAATCCTATCAACTTACATGCTCTAAGTACGTGTTTATATGTTATAAATATACAACAACAAAAGTACCCACCCGCATTATACGCGTTACATTCCTCCGGAGCTAAACAATTTACACAATCTTTTGGCAGTGAGTTGCAATGCATCGCTCATGTTTGCAGCTGCCTATGCAGACCTCTGTGGCCCTATAACCTCTTATCAAACAGGTGATGACGGAAATACTTTTTTTTTTTAATGGTTTTCTGGGGAATAGGGGTAGCCTCAGTTAGCTTGTACCTGCAGAATGGCCGGGCTAATGCAATGTACATGAGGCTAAACACCAGTGTGTGCTGCAATAACATACATACAAGCATTACTTTATTTAATATTGAACATTCATGTTATCAGTAATGCCAGCTTGCATTCAAACTACTAACAGAGAGCCGAGCCTAAATGGAAGTGGAGTTAGACTCAACCTTTTTTTTTTAGTAGCTACAGAGTAAAGAGCATAAATTGCAGACCTATGCATTCTCCTCATATAGGTTATGGACACACTCGGATTATCTGCAGCTGCTTCATTTACTGACTACTTGTTAAAGTGGGACACGGTTCTAATCTATTATTGGATGGAGGAATACATGTATTCCAGACATCTACCTGTATATATAGGAACGCGTTCAACCGTAAAGTATGTAATACTCGGTGCAGCATGTATTTTGTGTGCAAACCCGGTGCTAAAAGAAAATTCACAAGACGCCAAAAGCAATGTTCTGCCCAATTGGTTTTTACTCTCCCCAGCCCGACGAGAAAATCCCTTAAAATGCCCAACGCAAGTTCACGATCAAAGTTAACATTTGTCACAATAGCTCTCTCTTAAACATTTCACAGACTCTCACCATAGAGGCGACTGTGTATAACATCCCTTTTTTTCAAAGCGCTTTCCCATCGTAAAAATTCTTCTCGTTGCAAGAAAGAGCTTTGTAGGGTTATAATAAAATCCTTTGAATGCTTATAAAACTCCACATAAAATCTGACCGACAAAACACCGGGCTAGTCCCCTTAACCTTCCCCCATTTTACAGCTTTAAACCTACTCGAGTGGCTGCTCTTGTTGGCGGTGCCGTCCTTGGTGGTTGTGGAAGAAGAAGTGCACGAGCCAGAATTTGTATGTTCCTCCTCATCTTCTGGGTCTTTTTCCTGCTCCGGAGCTCCGGCTAAGGAGGCTACGGGCTGCTGCTGCTGCTGCTGCTGAGCGTCGCTTTCCAGCTTTCCTCCCTCGCCCTTTTGTAAACAACTGTCTGACTGATTGTCCGTGCTGCTGCAGTATGCGGTCTCGAAAAAGCGGTCGAAACCTTGCGGAAGGACGCTGTTTTTCCCCACCCCGGAGTAAAAACCTGTGGCGGGGTGATTGGAGCCCGGATGGCTGTGATGGTGATGGTGGTGGTGGCTGTACACGCTCTCGTTCTTCATAAGCATTTCTGTCATGGTGGATGGCGGAAGACAGTCCCTATGCACCAGATCTTCTCCGGAGTAGCACGATGCATAATTGCTTCTGTGGTGCCATTTACTGGTAGGGTCCAAGCCGTATGAAACTTCCCGTACCGGCTGCACTTGAGACAGATTTGTGGAATAAGGGTAGCTGATTTGCCGGGACGGGGCCTGTGGAAGAAACGAGGAGACGGCAGAAAACTCGGGGACGTAGTAGGTGCAGCTGGGGAGATAAATGTTGGACGCGCAGCCTGTCCTGTCCCCAAACTCGGATGTCCGGTCTTTGCGCGTCTGGGAGCAGAAGTTGCCCAGATTCACCGAGTTAAACATCTTTCTCTCTCTCGTACTCCGAACTATAGATAGATGTTTTGGATACGTGCTGCAGCAGAAGGGTGGAATTTGGGAAGGCGAGATGACGCGCAATCCGTCTAAGTCGCCCCGCAGACACGTGATCGAAAGTAGATATTGTCATATATCAATTTGGAGTAGTTGGATGTGTAGGAGTGGTTGGCTTTAGGTAAGATCGAGAAGGTTCAAACGAATCACAACGCCACAGGCGCACTAAGAAAACCAGGAACAGATTTCTGCTTGCTGCCTTGTGACATTTAGAGAGATATGTGCTGTGTGTGTTTGTGGTAATGGGCTGCTGGTAGGCTAGCTGCACAACTACAGCTTGTGTGACCAGCACAGCACAGACTGCAGAGTACTTTCACAGACATATGTTAGCGTTATTGAATTTAACAGGCAATATTCGTATTGTTTTTTTGCAAATTATTACATTATTACTCTTATTCATTCGAATTATTGCAATCAAATGACAATTACCATACAAATCAGACACGGTTATAGGCTACTGCTGTTCATTTGATATTTTAATCATAGAATGGCATTATTGTTAATGGCATTGTACAGTACAAAACCTGGATTAAGAACGTAGGATCGTTCAGTGGACGCTGTCAACGTAGCACACAGCTGTGTGCAGCTGTTAAGAAGCGAGTCTAATCAACGTCTTACTTCAACGTGACTTATTCCACAAATCTCTGAGACTCCCAGGACATTTTACACTGTTGTCTGCGAATATGCAGGAGATCTTGGCATGCGACTTTTAAAAATAATTTGTATCTATTTTTATTCTTATAAGTTGCAAGACGAGTCTGCTAAACGCGGACTATTGAAGAACAACAACGCAGATGATTCGCTATTACTGTGCAACATTTAAATCCGTCACTTGTTTTCACTAAAGAAAAAAAGGTGCACCACTATGTCATACTGTTGCGAAATTAAGCTCAACCAACAGTTGGGCCATGCAGGATAGATGCAACTAAATGAATCGACTCTAATTTTCCCCTTTCACGTTGGATCAAAGCAATCGGAGGACAACTGCTTAATTCGAGACTCCAGCTACTGGGACACCAGTAAAGAGCCCTCGGACATCGCATCTCCTCCACCGGTTAAATGTGACCTGATGGATTCAGCAACCTTGACTTTGGTGTGGTTATTGACCAAAACAATAAGAGGAAGACCGAGCCCACGTGTGTAAAAACTGTTACAGTGAAAGTATTCAAATAGATATCGACCACGCTGAATGTGTTGTGTTGCAGCTTTTGTCTCCACGTTTCAGAGCAGCGGCGGCGGCTGCTTTAAGCCACTAAACGCCATGAATGTACCCGACGTTTTCCCTCTCGAATTAAACAAGTGCAAAGCTGCTGTGACCATTTTGTTTTCGACATTTATCTGTCGGTGGCTGTTAAACAGAACGACCTCCAGACTTAAAAATAAAAAAATCAAATGTAATGTAATAAACAAGTGATTTGAAAAGATGCGCCTGCGTGTTCTTTCCTGTATCATTGTAAACTTTTAATTATATTGTCGAGGGGCGTCTTTGAATCTTTATTGACTAACTGATACTATCACAGGGGAAAATTAATATGATGGCCCATTGTTTATGATCAGAAGCTTCTTTCTAAATGATGCAATTTAATTTAGAATTATCATCCAATAGTCCAATAACAGTATCGCTCTAATACAATACCTTAATAAAATAATGGAACGTATCCGACAGCAAGTGTGAAAACAAGCAAAATCCTCAGACCTCAACATTGGAAATAAGATTCCATTGCAGGCGTATTCTTTGAAAAATGTGTCGGTGGCATTGGCATTAACTTGTTTACTACCCTTATAGACAAAAGGTGGTCTCACATGATGCATCCTGCATCCAAGTACAAAGAAAGCAGACAGCTGTCCAGACACAGCACTTGAATTTGACCACTAAAATCCTCTCTACGTCCACCATAAAACTCCGAATGGCTGTAGTAACGCTAAATCCCTTTGTTCTATAGAAAACCATAAAACTTGAGAATGAGAGGAATCTGGATTTCAGCAACTAGATATTTTGCAACTTAAAAAGACACCGTCGGGCAGAATTGTCACACAGACAACCATAATACATTTATTCCAACTAGGTGTGTATGTCCATCTGAGAGATGAAGCCAAATAGAAACCGGTCGCTTAAAATTCGGTGTTTGGACATTATTGTAAGGGTTAACGATTAATTCACTGAAAACAAAATGAAATAGTTTGAATGTGACACAAAAAAAACAAATATATACAAGTGCATTTGTGCCTTGTAATTAGCTAGTTAGTGTCATTTTTGGTAGATGAACCACCGCAGCCATGTAAATATTCTTCATAACATTAGTAGTTGGCCTGTGCGGACACACGTCTATTCGAAAAGTATAAAATATTTTCCATCGAATTATTAAAAAACTGAACAAGACAAAACGCTTCGTTGGAATCCTGTTGAATTTTCTACAAACGGAAAAGCCTCAATACTAATTGATCCACAGCAATGGTTGTCAAATACAACATTTAGAATGTACCTGCATTTCAACACTAATCTGATAATTATATCAATTGAAGAACAAAACACGTCACCTTCAAATGAATACAAACTGTTCTTTGTGTCGCAGACGGTCTGAAACAATTTAGTCGAATAATGTCACGACCATTCCATTGTATGGATAAATAATGTGAGGGTATGAATAAGTGATGCACAAATACAATTGAAAAGTTACGGCTGATAATCACACGACTGAAAATGGGAAAGACACATTTTACAACACAGCGCCCGAGACTCAGTTAAGCGTGCAGGAATCATTCCTGACTGCGTTCAAGTCTTAGTGGACACTACACGTCCATCAGGTCGGCAACATCCGCTTTCCGATGGCTTAAACACTGGCTGTTCTCGCCCTAACGTGCAAAAAAATCTGTCCAACAAAAAGTTTCACCATATGTTAATTGTGTGGAGAAGGTGTCGGAACCAGTTGTCACTCTGCGTTTTGATATTGCAGCACTGATTTTACAACTGTGTAGAACTCAAGCTATACGTGTAGCATACTTGCACTGCTTCTCTCAGGTGGGACATGCTAAGGAGGACTCTCCTTTCAAAAAATGGTATCGCAGTGGTTTGGCTCTGCGTCGATAAATCCTGCGCCATGTGATCCAACACTAACTCCAAACACAACACGCGCACAATGGGCCCAGTTCACCGGTACGCTGCTGCAGTAAGATCAAGTCGGGGCAAAATGTGGGAAGCCTGTGTAATCATATTACTGTCCCCTCATGGCCTAGATACGTTTAATTGGATGTAAGTCGGGCAGTTAAACTCTGTATGAGCTGCGAACTGTTTCAAGCAACACTAAAGAGGCTTTTTTTTGTTTTACTGAGGTCTCGGTAAATGCACCTCGCGTGAAGCGTTTGGGGTGGCAACAATAGCTTACGAGATAAGGATGCGTGTTGCTGTAACATTTAGAGCAATCTCCAGAGAGCATTTCTCTACCAACTAGCACATAAAGCTTTCACAACAATGTGTTAACTTTTTTTATTAGAAGTATTAAATGATTTCACATCTCAAGAAAATCGGCCGATAGTGACTTTCTGGCTGATCCCATGTGTTATTGTATGTTTTTAGATGAACCTGGAAGTCAGGGACAATAAGACAGGAATTGTGTCGGTCTTAATATTAACTAATTTTAAATACGTTTTAAAAATCCCCAAAAGCTTGTGTCGGATATTCTGCTGGAGGGGCTCTTCGTTCCGCGATTACTACTCTACAAAACCATCCCTAAGACCTTTTATAAGCAAATGTACTTGAGGCAACAGCTTGTCACATGCTGAAATCTATTATCAGCACAGTCAATCTTCTAAAAAACAAAACGGGGATGAGAAATTCGAAAACATCCTAATTAAATGTTTTTACCGCACAAGAAGGCTCGCAATTACGCACCGACGGCCAACCATTACGCAGTGATTCAATTTGGGAAATTCTACACTTACAGGTTATATTGAAAACTGTGACGAATGAATAACTAATCTTGTATTTGCATTAATGACCAAGACATAGGTTACTAAAAGTTAATGTTTTACTTCATTATTATTTCGAAACGTGTCATGTGTAACCGAGGTGTAACGGCAACAGTACAAAATCAACCTGTTTGTATTATATTTGAGGCAAAAGGCGCATCATTTTCGCAACGGGGGTCCAAATGCCTTATTTTACTCTACACTGGCCTCGCACGCTACGTGGACCCCAAATAGAACCTACGAGCTTTCCACCATAAACTCAGATATCGTTGCAATGCATGCTCGAACACTTAGTGCTTTTCCGTCTGAGCAGCAGGTTTTTCCGGATTTCCTCCAGAGCTAGACCTCCAAACAACTGCAGACAAATGTGTGTGATGTTAAGAAAATTAATTCGAAGAAATCACTTGTAACAAACATTAAAAAATGACATAGAATTTCCTTTAAATTGGAAAATCTTGAAGCGGCGCCGGTTGAACAGCTCTGTGAGGCATACTTGACCTTCAGCGACGGCCTGGGGAGGAAAAAACAATGAAGAAGAAGGTCCTAAAGGCAGCAAAACGTGATAAGTCAACTTATATGTAAGACATTAAACAAGGGTTTCAGAGACTTGAGATTCAACATCGCTGTGTAAATATTTGTGGGAAAATAAGGACTCCGAATACCGCACATTCTTTCGATCTTTTCAACCATGTTGCTACACGTTTAAAAAAATGCAAAATCGCAGTGATTCCAAAAGAAAAGGCTAAACAAGAACAATAAAATGAAGCCTTCGTGATTCGCTATCGCGACCTCAATGACTTGTAAACACATTGAAAGAGGTTTCTTTGCATCCGGCTGAACTGGCCTATCCGGCTCCTTCAGTGCGGCAACGCAACACTCACATACCGCACGGAGGTTGTGTTCGACCTGTGCTGCTGTTTAAACGTTTTAAGTCATTTCAGGAAAATGAGAAATGTCTCATTAGAAAGAACGTCAAAAGCAACACACAACGGTCCTGAAAGAAGAAGAGAGAAACAACGTGTATCTTTCATGTCAGGCATTCCGTTTATTCTGTATTTTCTATATCGCGTTAATACTCTTTCCAAATAAAACACACACACACACGCTCACCTCACACTGTCGTGCACGTCCGCACACACGCACACTTTAGCAGGAGTAACATTGCTTTCCATTTCTCTCGCCAGCTCTGTACCATAAATGGCAGAGGGGCGGCGGGGGACATAGACCACATGCCACACAAGTTCTCTGCGAAGGGCACCGGGAAGCTCCCTGACCTTTGAGACACGGAGACAGGCCGCCATAAACAGACGTCTCAAAGTCAAACGTGCGGAAGTGGAAGGCCTATCGTGGAATTACGCAAACTCAACTAAGATCGTGTACTGTTTAATAAGATAAATACTACGAGGGTTTTTTGTTTTATGTTTCGTTTGAATTTCCCGAAAATCCGAAATTACACCGACATTTTGAAGTAGTGAAAACATTTACAACGCAGGGATATTGTACCTATAAGAGACACGGTTGCAGGTAAAGGCGCAGTTGTGGCCGGTGTTAAATCGTTTCGTTGACGTGAAAGCTCTTCCAAACAAAAAAAAAGTATTGTTTGTCAGGAGCCAAAGAAAAATAAAGAAGAGAAGCAGAAATAGGACAAAGGTGTAACCCAAGTGATTGAAGTTCAAGGTAAAACCGGGTTATGTGTCCAGACATCCGTTCGGCAGTGCTCGATCCATCCTGCCACGATACTCTCCAAATAATCCCACCGTTTTACACAGGAACCCCCCAACTAGCCTGTAAACGCACAACAACAGTTTGGCTCATTTCATCCGGTAGAAAACACGAATCACGCTGTGCTCAATGCGGCCTTAGATAGTGACAAAAATGTGTATGAACACATATGTTAATTGTCGCTGTTTTGAATTTAAGTTAACACTACTTATGGTGACATAGCGTTTAATAGATATCATGGATCCTGGAAAATATATCTCTCTTTTCCAAAATACCAGTAACACTATCAATATAAATATTTGTAATATATCGAGTTATTACAATTGCTTGGGATTAACTTGTTACCGAAATCATTCACCACATCACTGACTTTGAGGATTTCTTTGATAAATAATCAGGAGCGCCCTGGTGCATTTTGCCTCCATTATTCTTCTCGAACCTATTTATCAAACACACAAACATAAAACATTATCTCATCTCAAAAGTGCTTTTGCTTGGCTAAAAATATTCGAGTAGTGACAAATGATGTCCTTTGGATGTACTTCGCATCAACCTGCCACCACTTGAAAACGATGTATACCTTTAAAGACGAATATGAATATAGTCGCAAAAGAATATTTTGTTTGTGTATGTCTTCTTACAATGAGGTAATAATCAATCAGAGATGATACTATTCACCCTGATATCCATGTTCAAATTCTGGACGCTCATTCGTTTCATAGGACTCGGAAGATTTTTTTTGCAATGCATAAAACTAGCGGATGCCATATATTACAATATGTATATTCTCGTTTTCACTAGACACATATTACATTTCATATTTACAGATGCAAGCAGCAATGTCTAACTATCTATCTTTATCATACCTGCAAACTAACGCATGGCATCATCGGATTGCAGTGAATCCAGGCGCGTTCATCTCATGGTTGATTGCAGTATATTCATTGTTAATATAACGCTACAAAGCAATGTAATGATCAATGCATGAGGTGCGTGTTTGTTACTGATTTGGAGAAAGTGGTTGGCAAAATATCCCCGGCTTCGGTCGGCCTCAATATTGCTTCACGTGATGAGCTGTTAAGTAATTAGCTCGCGTCCTTTAAGATGTGTTTTCGTGTTGTGATCACGGACGGATTAACTCGGCCGTTTACAGTGCACTGCAGAAGCAACATGTGATCTCAACATTGAGACGGCACGACTGCTTCCAGCAACCCAACTGAGACGCACTCCCTCTGGGCAATGATCTACAGAGCGATGCTCGACTCTGCATTGCTTTGCGCTTCATTTTAAATATCAGTTCAACATGCATTTGTGAGAGCACTTCTGATTTGTGTAAATATATGACATCACAAGCGTTAAAAATCCTAATGCAAAACAGAAGATAAACACGGGCAGTTCAAGAAGCTTCACTCCAGAGCCCTGGGGTGTAACCTTATTACTGCTTTACAGACCTACAGCGTGTTTAGATGCGTAGTTATAGGCTCGTATACCAGTGGTATTGATTAGGACGAACTTTAAGGTGGTGGTGGTGGGGGGGGGGGGGGGGGGAGGGAGGGTACTATTTTGCCAAAAACGAATGCAGTTGTTGTATTAATAAAATATATTCAATGAAAGGTGGGTTTTAGAATTCTGCATTCACCTGGCCGCCATTTTGCATCGAAAGGTTTTATGGCTAAATCCTCTGAATCCGAGCTGATAAAACAATGCCAACCTGTGTGGGCTCCCATGGATCATAGTTCACAGCAAGTACAGCCGCGTGCCACCAAAACACCCTCCCAAATGCCTCAAAACGTCCCATCGATGTTCAGTTTCCTGCAATAATCCTTCCAGTCAGCGCTCAGAAAAGCAGTGTTTCAAACAGAACATTCAGAGAGGCAACATCATGATAAAGTGAAGTTACACCGATATACGTTTCAATAGTATGTTTATTGAAGACCGTATGCATATACATTCATATCATTAATACTTTTACAAGACAACGTAGCAATCCTTACAAGCGCAAAGAAGGGAATGCAATGAGGGACGAATTAAGATAACAATGACAAACAACTATCACACTGAAACATGGTTTATTTATGTGTCATGTACGGTAAAACGTGTCGCATACCATTTCTTAGATCCATTTTTGGCAGTATGATATAATAGGCCTAAATTTCGGAGCCTTAAAACCACAAAGTGGCTGTATGGAATGCGATATACAAGACGATCAATAACATAACGCACTATTTCATAGCGATATGGGATCCTCAAATAGGATGCAAAAGGTAACATATGACATTTAAAATTTTACAAAGTTATACAGTACAAGGTATGGGAAGGGACAACATTGATCACATTGCAAAGAGCAAGTTCATTTAGGTAATAAGCCCTCAGTGTCCATCCTTGTAGTCAAATATGAATAATAATATCGATGAAAAAAACATTCTTCGTAGACGCTTGTGTGTAAATGTTCAAGGTCGTGTTTACTTTTGATTTGTTCAGAAAAACATGTATTAAAAAAAAAGTCACAAGAAGTGGCCCGCAGAAAGAAAAACACTTTTAGCTATTTCACATCAATAACATGCTGTAAATACATTTCACTTCTATAGCTTGCTCGTTTTACATGACATATGTTGCACTGTATCCTCCCGAATTAAGGGAGCGCAATCATAGTAACTTCACTAGTTTCATATTTATTTTCAGTCCGTTCATCAAGTTTCAGATGTTTTTTTTCCAGGCCTGAAACGCCCCCCCCCCCCCCCCCCCCCCCCCCCACGACGTAACTTTAAGCAGTTCCCTTGTTTAACCAAGTTGGCCTAAAATCTACATGTAATTGCGAGTATCTCCAGGTGAATTTACAGACAGATCCAGGTGAATTTACGGTTGAATGCACGGGGCACATTCCGGAGGTTAATAGCATCTTAAACCCATATCTAAACGATGATCAAACTCAATTTAAGAAATGCAACCCATGCAGTATTTCGTGAAGGTTTTCCTAAGACGTTTAAATGTAATACAAGTAGAGATACAATAACAAATACCGTAAGAAACGTCTTAACGCGTGAACGAAGTCATTGCAATCCTTTTGTTTTCAATGAAAAGTCAACAAGACAGCAAGGTGGGTTACAGTCCCCTCCTCATGCAGACGGCCAGACTTCCTGTCTGTGACCGTGAACGTCCCCAAAAACGTTAAGAGGATGCTTTACTCTTACCCAACAAATAATAGCTGTGGAAATATTAAGCAACCGGGCGGAGTTTATTCTGTTCATAACGCAAAAGAAAAAGGACTTCGCGGATGAGACCGAGTAATGAGTCTTTTCTTTCTTTCTACCTATTTTTATTTAGCAAGTGGCCCCGTTTTTTTTTCTCCCTGATTTCCCCTCACTACATGTGGGATAAAAAGGATGATGTCATCGCGGTTCATCGCAAACTGAGTTATCTCTCCGAAGACAAGAACAGAACAGAAACAGATGAGAAAAATATATCTTCTCCGCTTTTTATGCGATTATACCAAACATAAAGACCGTCTCACTGACTATAGTATCCGTGTGAACCACAGATGGTTACTTGTTTTGGGCTCGTGTGACCCACGCCTTATAGAGAAACAAAAATAATATCAGAACGTGTTGTAATAATCGCCTGCAATCTAAACGGTGGCTACATGAGTGCATGCAATGAAATAAGACCAAAGGGAGCGTAGAAGGACCGGCTTTTACTGCCAATCATTCACCTTCTGCCGCATCTCTAAAAATAGGCCAGGGCTTGCTCCCTCAGCATGAGTCTCTTCTTCTTCATCCTGCGGTTCTGGAACCAGATCTTCACTTGTTGGTCGCTGAGGTTCAGCCGGTCGGAGAGCTCCCTCCGCCGCTGCCTGGTGATGAATTCATTCAGCATGAATTCACCCTCTAGCTCAGCCAGTTGCAGTTTGGAATAGGGTTTACGCTTCTTTCTGGTCCGAGTGTGCATCGGGTACCACGGGGCACCTGGAGGAGAGGCGGGAGCAGGAGGAGGGGGGCAACAACGGATTAGTCACCACAGTTGCAAAATCACGGTCACCTCCAAGGTTATGAGGAGGGGCATCACTTGTTCAAGAGAAGCCTGGGTGATTGCCTTGTGAATGAGCTAACATCATTTCATAATCATCTGAGCAGTAAGCTGAAAAGCACTCACAAAAAGGCAAAATACATTATAATAAAGCAATTTCCAAAACGTTTAAGTCATCTATAGAGGATTTCTCTGTTGAGCTAAATGTAGGAATGTTAGGGTTCAGAGAGCTGACGATCCTAATCTTTCACTTCCTGCACACACACACAGACACACACACACACACACACACACACACACACAGACACACACACATCCAAACTGTTTTGGTCTTGCCGGGACAAACCCAATTTCAGAACCACCAGCAGAACCTTCACAATTTTGAGCATTTTTGGATCGTACGTGTTTATATTGTATTTCTCAAACCTCTCGAGACAACCAGTTTACAGCGGCTGGTGTCACGGTAAGTTTTACTGTTGCAGTTAAAGTAGCATTAACGTGATAATTAAGCCGTGCTTGAAAATACCCCCACTTATTTGCGAGTTTCAGAGCATATTAAATGACTCTTGAGTACACAGCGACATATATTAATTCAGTTTACGAGTCATTAAAAAGAAAACTCTATTCAATGCAGTCACCCAAAGCGCCGTCCTCTCTAAATCACTACACTCATTTGTTTCGGGCTATGCAACTTGTCACATTACATAACGACCATTGCTATGCCTCGATCACACTTTCGTCGTCATTCATCCCCAAACTGGTAGGGAGTATGGCTTGGTGGGTTTATCTGTAACTGTACACAACCACATGGCGCGTGAGGCATTTTAGGGCAACCCCTAGCGGCGTTTGCACACCACGCAACTACCCTGCAGGCTAATCTACAGGCTGCATGCTGTGCATCAAGACAACGAGCTCTAACGAACGAGCAATACCAGGAGCTCACACTCCGTGCAAGTCCCTAATAAATCATTTCAACGTGCCTTTCAAATACTCGATGTTGAATTAAAAAGCAAAAAAAAAAGCACCCACCTCCGCCTATGGCTATGTTGCTTGAATGGCTTCCCGATGACACGATGGTCTGTGTGTCGCTGGATGGAGGCTTGCTGCCTTCGTTGAGCAGAGAGGAGCTGGAGTCGGACTCCATAGATTGACAGGATGGCGGGTCTTGCGTAAGCTGTTCGGTCCCATAATCATATTTGGCGAAGACGGCTGTGCTGCCTATTCCACTGTGCATCCCGTGCTCAGATGTTAATGATGATGTGTCCCTCGCCCTATCCTCTCGTTTGAGGCTGCTGCCACCTGAACAGGTCTCCCTGTTCCCGTTGCTATAATAACATTTTCCCTCGTCTGGTCTGCTGACTTCACACGAGCGATTGAAAGACGGGTTAATAGACACGGGGCTGCTAAAGTAGGGTTGAGAGTATCCATTGCACGGCTCCGAAGGGTTCCACGGAAGGGAGCAAACATTGTCCCTTCTCGGGTAGGAGAGCGACGGTAGCCCCGCCAGTTGTCCCCCTGAGGCTCTAAAATTCGGGAAGTAAAATGTGTCTCCTGTGTGGATGTTTACCAAAGGTCCCACAAACCCTGGATTAAGGAGATTATGCTCGCCCATTTCCACGGGCCCGACCAACAGCTTCTAGTTTATTGCAATCTGACATTTAACATAGTTAAACCTGGAGGGGCACCTGATTGGTCTTCCTCAAACCACGTGTCCAGGCTAACTTCTGCTACACATAGTACCACCCACTCGTTATATCTCAGACAAAACAAAAAATTACCTTCTGTATTACAGAGGTTTATATGCTTTTTAAAAATACAATAAAAACCTTTATTAAAACTGCAGAATGTTTTTTTTCCTCGTTGAGTCCAAAAGGAGCCCAGGCAGCTTCTCCCTTTACACTCATGGAACCGCGTGGGCTATTTTATCTTTATAAGCTGGCAAAACTTTTTTTTAAATGCCATTTCTTATGAAAACTAATTTTCTAGAATAAGAAGGTGCATGTGACCTCTTGTTTTCTAGCAAATTATGGATGAATTCCATGTCACATAAAGCTGTGATCTCCCAATTTTACAAGCTTATTTTAAGAAAAGACTGATGCTCATTGCCGCACTCTACTCATATACAGTAACAGGGTCAGCAGGTTGAAGCCATTGGCTGTGTAAAAGAGAAAGATATTCTACAAGGTTACTTTAAGAGGATATATTTCACATAATATCCCCTAGTACACCTCACATGAACAACTTTAACAGATACCTCCAATAAACGTTCACAGCCAAACTCTGTGGGATTGTTATACTGCTCACAATTATTTTATATGAACTTTACAAGATATCCGAGGGCACTCAACTGATACAATCAGCAGAGTTTCTCTGCTTTATATCGAGGCTAATTAGTTGATTTGTAGATGCAGCTCTGGCAAAACAGAACAAATATTGAATCATATACTTCCGTTCTGACAAAAAAAAGTTCTCTGCACACGTTTTCTGCACAAAAACTTTCCCATCCTGTGCAAATTATTCATGTATACGGCCCAGTCATTTCTAATGTGGGCTTTGGTCAACGAGCCCCCCGACCATCATCCTCAATGGCATACTCGTGACTGACATTGCTCTAAATTTGGCCTTTGGTTGGAATTCCAATAAGTTATTTTTACATTTCAAACTTTTTTGTTTGTTTTTGCATTCCACTCCAAGGTCTACAGACGTCTTGTTAACTGACATTTAGAAAAAAAAAACGGAATTTCTTAGCGTTTCCAGCTTTTTATAGTAGGTTCAGTCCAGAAATAATTGAGCAAATCCCACTTTCCCTTTATGAATTCACAATTTACCACCACTAGATTTAAGGAAGACACAATACATTTATAGATCTCAAATGTTTTCATGATTGAGCAGTGGAGAGTTTTTTTATGTCTCAATTTTGACTATTAAAAAATAGTCGAGGACAACAATTTTCACCAATGACTCATTAATGATAATAATTATTATTAAGCACACACAAGTGTAATGCCGTCAAACCATTCAAGTTCATGAGTCTCGGTGGGTTGAACTTGATATTGAACTCAAACACTCCAATTAAATGAAATGAAGTAGACATTTTAATCAACAAAATAGAATAAACAATTGTTCAGGATTTGTAGTATAGTGACACAAATAACGTATTCCAAGATGCTGCTGATTAAAAAAAACACGCACCCTTTGCCTTAACACACACTCTGGAATTAAAACGATTGATAATACTCTAAATAGTAGAAAAAAATAAGAAAAAACTGATATAATGAATTCATATATATTATAGTGGGTTTGGGGTTTTAAAAAGTAGAGGGGCTACTGCAGCTTGCACATGCGTGTTGACTGGCCCTCGTTGCGTGTTACAAACATGCCAGTGAAGTGTTATGTGAGAGCATTCATTCAGTTCGGGAACGATTTGCGAGTCAGCCGATATCTGATAGCTACATTCGTCACTTGTGACTACGTTGCTATCTAACCCAAAGGCAGCAGGCCTTGCCTTTGCCTTAAATAGAAAGACTAATATCAAATGGTGGAACTGGGGAGGCTCACGTGGATCCGTTTGCGGGTTTCATTCTGTCAGCTCAACAATCATTGCAAATTATTACCCAGTTAGTGAGTCTCGCAATGCAACACAACACCAATTAAATATCCCAACTCGTGCATCAGTGGGAGCAATGGGGTGACACGATATCGCTTGTTATGACAACAGAAAGTGAGTAATGTACAGGCTTAAAGCGCCACTTTACCTCGGAGAAGGAGGCCATGTGTTGCGCCCCCTCGCCTCGTCATTCCACGCCTCCGATCCAGTATTCCCACGAATCCAAATTTCACATTCAAACAACTGCTTGTCAACTCAGTGCATCTCCAGCTCAGCTGGCGCTGGTGTCACACGTGACCGTGAGCGGTATAGTCCTCGTGTTCTCATTTTAGAGGAAAAAAAAACGAACTGGTTAAGAAAAAGCTGGTAAAGCGAGCATTGGACTGTCAAGGTCACTGTCTAGTACACTGTCTGGTCGATATTGAAATGACCCTCGTGGAATCCTACGGGTCCTGTCCAGACAGGGCAATAGCCCAAACAAAGGGCTTTTCTTCCCTTTTCTCTCTTTGATTCTCTGCAGGCAGGTTGCCACAGCTATAGCTCTGCAACCCTCTAAAGCGTCCTTCAAGGAAAACAAACCACCAAGGGAAGCCTTAGGAAGCCTCAGTGTTTAGGTTGAAAGGTTCGGAATCCTTCTGCGTGGGTTTACAACAGACGGTATTTCATGTCGCTTTAATATTCAACGAAGAAGCCTAGGATGTACTCTAATACAATCACATGTTTGTTGATATAGCCAATTTCAATGCAGTTACTATTTATATTCTGTTTCACTGTAAAAAAACAACAACAAATTGATAATAATGCAGTACGTATCATTCCTACCAATGAAACATCGCAAACTGGCGATTATAATAAATCCGTTGCGTCATATGTTAACTTGACAATCAATGTGTATAAAGTCATAATGCAATAAACTGCACACTCTCAACAATCTTGTTATTTACTTTTATTTTAAACTGTTGAACTACTATTCAACTTTTGTGTTTTTTGTGTACCTGTGTTGTGTGTGTGTTTACAGGTGTGTGATTAATGTGTCTCCGTGTGTGTGTGAGTTTGTACGTGTGTGTGTGTGTGTGTGTGTGTGTGTGTGTGTGTGTGTGTGTGTGTGTTTGCGTGTGTAATCCGTATTAAGTACGATCAAATGTAAAAAGTGTATTAATGATCAACAAATTATACATTTTCACACCAGGCGTATAGCAGAAAAAACATTTTATAACGCTTCGACACAAGGGACTGTCAAACAAGACTGCGGTCAAATGTATTGTATACATCGATTCGTATGGACATATAGCTTTAAAGACATCATAGAAAATAAATAAGTACATCTAAATATTACAATATAAAAAAGTACCAAATGTCAAAATCGCAGCTGTGTTTTTAAAACTTCTTCGACTTTATATTCTCATTATCAAAAGCCGTCGAAACACAGCGCAAGGCCTCGATTGCATAAATGAAATTAATCAATACCAATAGTTAACAGCATACAATTATTTGTATTTTCTTTGTTGTCACTTCTCTAGTTGTTGCTCCATTTATACATACAAGCAGGCCTCGCACATTAAAAGTTTGGAAAAACTTAAAATAATACGAATTGTCAAATCCATATTTCATAAATATTGTGAAATGCACAGGAACACAACACTGCACCAAATGAGTCACGGCAATAAAACAACGAATCAACTGAACTCAAGTCTCCTCAAATCAGAGACAGTTGCAGCACTTCCTGATATTTTCCTCTGGTCACCACCAGAGGTTATCAGCCCCCTTTCTCATGTGTCCTGTTGCACGCGGCCTGCAGCACTGACACCTCCACACACACACACACGCGCGCACGCGCACACACACACACACAAACAAAAGAAACTTTTTGAAATAAGTTTTATATTTTCAAGGTAAAATCCGCGAGGATTGAAATTGTAAAGATTTTAGTTTCGTTGACGTTTTTATTATCATTTAAAATAATTAGGTCTGGTTTAGTGAGTTATTGATCTTGCTTCGTTTGGCCCACTTCATTATTCACAACAAGTGCAAAAAACACACTGGAAACATATTTCCAAATGATCTTACAAAACTAGTTTCAAACAGCGCTATGTGGAAATTTCTTGATTTATCCATTGTGACATGTTTAATTTGGAAATAAACTTTACATACGAATTACATGTGCAGTAAGAGAAAAACACGCCGTTTGGATTAAAGCTAAAACAAATGGCAAACTCCGCAAGTTTTGTCAAACTATTTTGTTTGGGACTACTTGTGTTATGTGACAGACGAAAATCAACAAAATACTAAATAAATACATGTTTTATGTAATGTTGTTAAATTCTCAAGTGTCATAACGTGTCCATGTAATAAAGAAGGCCCTAGGATTCCCGTCACTTTACCAAACACTTTACTTTGAAGAAAACCATAATTTGACAAATTAAGTACAAATCATATATCCATCATGTCTGCGGAAATTACTTTTGACTGTTCAATGCACCGCATTTATTGTGAGCTAAACAGCCATAAAACAAAGTCCACGAAAGCCGACTGCCACAATAGGAAGAATACAGCCGTACCTTCAATCGCTATAGTGCGGGCCACGTCGTATTGTCTGGTCCTCTCGCTGTGCAGACAGCACGGCAGCCTGCTGCGGACCTCTGGCGTTAGTGGGAGACGTCAAAAGTCCTACCTGTCCTCCGTGGTCAATAATACACACCTCATGAAGACTGCATGGGGTGGTTCCAGAGTGCATGAGCCAAAAGAATTGGACTTCTACAAAAAAAAACACAAAGGACCCGAGCGAGAAATGTTACCACGAAACTCCAGATGGTCAGAAATGCAGGTCAGAGGATATCGCTACACTTCCCCTTTTTTATGTATTTATGGCATGCCATTAAGCCAGCCTGTCTAGACAAGAATATAACACCTTGTTTGCCTACAAACAAACCGCCAGCATTGGTGTTCAGCCCCCTATTTATTATTCACAATCTGCTGTGATGTCAAGGTCAAAGTGTCTGCAGTCATGGTCAAGGGTAAAGCAGGAGACCCAGAACTTTCCACAAGAGCTCCCAAACCCTGGGAAGGATGCAGACAAAACACAAAGACGTAACTCTAAAGGCTTGGGTTCTCATTAGCAAAATCAAAACTGTGACCCGCTGCTTCAATGACTTTCCTACTGAGGAATTACAATACAAAAACTACGATAGGTTGTCATAATGCTCATGGCAATAGATTTAACATAACCATCAAAAGAAAAAAAGGGCGAAAAAGTGAATCATTTGTACAACAAAAGACCCCTATAAAGTGTGTGTATTTGTTTACATGTCCGTCACTAATAATTGTGCGTTTGTTTCGATCATTTTACACGGAAATGTCAAGTACTTCAAAGCACCCACCTTAAAGTAAACCGCATTAAACGTTAATCATACTCGGAACGATCCTCTTCAAATGTAATCAACTTGCATATATGTGGACTGGTGATTGTTGCTCAATAAGGCGAACATTTCTTAATGATGATATATTCCATGCACAAAACTATTGAGACTCAATTCGCAACTACGGACTAACGTAGCGCGAGCACTTGTACGAGTATCCGTGATACGAAATATAGAGAGAACATGGGCGACGGAACCCAGTGCATTCTCGTGTTAATTGCTAAAGTCCTACGGCGTGTTGTTGCAGGTAAAAATCAAATCGATAGCCTGTGCTGTACCCGTTCATTTGCTGGAAATGTGTATTTGAAGATACACCCGACCCGCCACAGGGAATGAAACTTGGGTAACTCATTTGACCTGTGGGATAGAAATGTTCTGAACAAACTGTGCTCTTATCATCCAGTACATTTCTGCGAAAACTGGTGAATAAAAATCTGTTCAGTGTGTCGACCAAGGGGTTAAAACATTTAGAATTATTCATTTGACTAAAAATGCCTTTTTTTTCCCTCCTCACCCTGCGAAAATTAAACAATTAAATTTGTTTCTGGAACAGAACAGTTTCGGAATATCACAATTGATTTGGTATTATTTCGGTGTGATTCAAAACAAACATCAACAATCACTGTATGTTCTCTTAATGACACTAGAACTACTCCAGGAGGGACGAAAAGTCTTCATCTAGCAGTGTGTAACATTAAATGGTGTCTCGCACATCCGCCACTGTGGGATCAACTTGAGGAAAGACGGACGCGGTGAGATCTGCCGCGTACAAGTACAACATGTGTAAGTAGAAACTGAAAGAAATATACTGCAAGTACCGACTGAGATATTTAAGCATTTTCAGAATCATTATTTATTCATATGAAACACGTTACCAGTACGTAATTCGACACCACGATATAGTTCACACACTACACTAGAGTAGAAATGACAAGGCTTCGTACAAGGCGTGTAACAAAGACAAAAATCAAACCGAACCACTGCGCATTTATGTGTATTACTCACTGATCTTTAATGGTTTACAATCATTCCAGTTGCAAGACAGAATCTTTCACTGACAAAGGAAAACATACAGGTCTTGGGATATTCCAGTTTACAGTTTAGCCATATACTAGATAATATGAATTAAATAAAAACGCATTGCACTATACAGATTATCAACATAGGAGCTTTGTTCTGTTTTACCACTGGCTTAAGAACATCTCCCGTACAAGAAGATAGCTTTTTAAACTCGGAAGGAATATTTAAAAAAGAAAAACATCCTCTTGATAGTCCTCTTGGTGAGCCTTTTCTTGAAGACGTCTTAAGGTGAACGTGTCATTATCCCACAAATGTCCATGTGGTCATTATCATTCTAAAATGGCATCAAACAAGTCTCTTCGGATTTGATTGGCTCCCTGTTTAAAGTCATTGAAATGTCATCAGTCCCGTTGAAGTTTGGCTTAAACAAAAAAGAAGAAATAAAAGAACAAGACATAGACGCAATACGTGTCTTTGAAATACAGATACGGTTTTAAATATTATATATTTATATATGTACAATCATTAAACAAATGAAGTGAATTCTCAATATTTTCACAGTTTTTTGAGCATCATCTCCAACTTGCAAAACAGGGGATGCGGTGGCATGGTCGATGGAGAGGAAGGAGGTTAAATAATGCCATGTTCTTCAGCCATGATTTTAGATGCACGATGAGATACATGGCATGGTGCCTTTGAAGTTATGAGTCGCAGTTTCAAGGAGGCCGATTATCTCATCAAGCGGTGTGCATATGATTGCTTTTGGATTTACTGACAAATTTCTTCTCCTTTACTCGCCGGTTTTGGAACCAGATGGTGACTTGGCGCTCTGAGAGGTTGGTGCCGGCCGAGATGCGCCTCCTCTTGTCTTTGGTGATGAACTTGCTCGCTGCATACTCTTTCTCCAGCTCCTTCAGTTGGATCTTTGTGTAAGGGACACGTTTTTTACGCCCACGTCGGTAACTGCTTACCTCAGGCTGCAGTGGCACAACATCTGTGGGAACAAGAAATGCAGGCAAACATTAGATTATGCGCAAAACACCAACACTGTTTACAAAAAAAATCAGCAGCAACTGCAGTTGAAAAGAACGTTCTGTTTTACGATACAAACAGTGCAAAGTCCTAAGGTGTGTGTGTGTGTGTGTGTGTGTAGGTGTAGGTGGAGTTGGGGTGGGGTGGGTCTCAGGCGAATACTGCACCTGACATGTAGGAACACAACACAGTGTTGGTTCATCTTTGGTTTATGTAAATAAATAGTTACTTTATAGTTACATCCACTACAATTTGCTTTGTATCCAATATGAATTATGAACGTTGATACCTCATTTTCTGATTGACTACAGCTAAACTACCAACACACCTTGTTCGTAGGAATCTACACGGTGTAATGAATGCAATACGCCGGTCAGAGCCCGATAGAAATCATTATTTGGCAACTAATATAAATCCTAATATGGCCACTAAAGGGATAGTTAGTCAAGGTTTTCAAAGTTACACGTGTTGATCGTAATTTAGGCGAAAGTGAACTTCACAGAATTCTCCTAAAATGATATCGTTGTTCTTAAAAAAAAAAAAAAAATAGACATCGGCACTGCGCAGGTACATCTGTGGGTTAGACCTTTTCGTCTGTACCTTTGTGCAAGAGAGCCAGTGAGAATATTACAGGACAAATATGTCAAGCTGTGAGACAGGAAGAGGTTTACTCCTACAGTTAGGGATTGTGGGTATTTCAGATGTATACACGACCATGGTGTAATTCATGCAAAAGGCCAGATGGTGAAATGATTTGCTACAAGTACATGGAGAATATCAGAAAGGGGTTCGCTTTAAAGCAAACTAGTTTCGCATGACCGTGTGAGTGTGTACGTGGAGATGGTATTTTCGTGAGGCGGGACGGAAAGACAACGACAGCGCGTTCGTGATTTTTTTTTTCTGTGTGCATGTGTGCGCGCGCATTCGCCTATACGTTCCCGTGCTTGCGTGGCTTGCTCTTTGGGTATTTTCAATATAAAAAAGGAGGAATATTTTGTGGGAGAGACCCAGTCGAGATAGGAGAACGTTCCTATCGTTTCGTGCTCGCGAAATTAAAATATCAGATCACGCTGATAATAAACCCGTGTGGTAAAATAAGCAGCCCAGTAAACACACTGTAAACCGCATACTGACCGGGCCCTTGTGTCTATTATCACATATCCTCTACGTATGACAATGAGTCAATTGGAAGGCAAGCCTGGGTCATGGGGTCTTAACGAATCAGTGGTAGTGAACCATTTTTGAAATGCTGAAGTCTGCGTGCAGCTCAAATATTGGTCAAATGAATAGTAGATAGTCTATATATTGTCACACGGGGGCAATGCACGGGTGCTCCTTCCTAAACTGTCGAAATCAAGTGTCATACTAACCGGTGAACTGAAAAAAACGCATTGAAATCACAATTCAGATTTCTGCAAACATCTAGGAAAATGCCTGAAGATTTGCTTAATACCAAGCGTGACTGTCCAGCCCCTAAAGGACATATGTTCACTCACATAAGACATGACAGTTATGTTTATTCAGCAAATTTAGTTCCCCTGGACCTCTCTGTAAGTTGATATAGGCATTATAACACAACACATGTGCACAAGTAAAGTAAAGAAAAGGCATTCTATATTTGAATAGCTTTCTTAATGTGATAACAGATTTAATAAACCCGTGAAAGCCGTTCAACTGTATATTAAAGCCTGGAGAAAAATTCAAACCGAATTTTGACGTACCTGGAAAAGGTGATTTCCAGAGATGCGTTGACTGCGTTTGCTCCTTGGAGCAGTACACCTGCCCATCCCAGCCATTGGAGAGAGCCCAGTGCTGGTAGCCTTCCATGGGGATCAAGGCGTCGTGCCTCGGTTCCGGGTGGGCACTGATACTGGGCACCACGGACATGTCGAGGTAACCGGGGACAGCCTGATATGAGCCGGCGAAACTCGGGTAGAAGGCAAACTCTTTCGCCCTGGTAGACAGTTCCTCTGCGGGCAGCGCAGTGCTGGGCTCGGCATATTTCTCTGCTGGGTGGTAGGAGCAAGGCTTCTGCTGCAAGTTCACGTTGTGCGAATGAGATAACCGACAACCGTAGTATGGGTTTCCGAAAGGATAACCGTAGCTCAAAGACGCACTGGACGACGATTGAGGAGCCGGACACTGCCGGCCGGTGTCCGCAGAGGAAATATCCGAGTAGACGGAGCCCTGGTGGGTCGCTATGGTGCCAGAGTGCCGTCCCAGTGCGGGGTGCGACATCAGGTCCCGGCAGTGGGTCGCAGGGCAATTACCGCTCAGTCCCTCCATTGTTTGGCTTTTATTCTGGCTGTTTTCATTCGGGCTTTTTTCATAAACGTACATCAAGGTGTCCGCCCAGCGTGGATGCAGAACCAGCGAAGTCGTCATATCAGGGGCTGCCGATGCTTTTAAAAAGTCGACTACTCCAAGACGGACACCTCATTTCCAACTACATTTTACACAGCGCGCATGCGCACACGACACCCTCGTATGTCCACTTCATTAAGAATCTAGCACGTGATATGCTAACAAGTCCTACGAGATCGGGCTTGAGAGGTGGGCAGAGCAGCCCTTTAAAGACCCACTGCCTCACATGTCACAGGTCTTTCCTGCAGAACACCGAGTCACGCCATTGGTTTAAATCACTGAGACCCACAGCCTTAAAGGGGAGTTGAGATACTTTCAGGATTGGGGCAAATGGAAATAACCTGTGAAATTTGGCTATTTCCGAGGACTTCCCGAGAAAATGACAACATTTGATTTATGTCTTGTATGTATTTATGCAGGGAGAAATAAAAGATAAAGTAATTTTTGATGCAATCTTAAAAGATGCTACTTCTACTCCTGGCGTTTTGTTGTTGTTTCAGTTGAAGAAAGCTACTTTTTCTGTCTGACGTTTACTTTCATTATTATATATGTAGTAATACGAAATATATAAAATAATTCAATTGGCAGTCCATTCAGCAACTATCGTTAGAAAGTATTAAGCATCAGCAAATACGGAGCAATTAGATCAAATTCATCCTCGTTCTTTGAAGGACACATTATCTTTAAACCAGTGCCACTGGGTCATACCATGCTGAGATGAGAATCTGGAACTCTTATACGGCAGGGGTAATAATTATATGTACTGTTAATGCGACCATTTAGTGGTTTTATATTAGACCCTTAATATAGCAGATTATACATTGTGCATGACGTGTTTATTTTCTATTAACCAGTCAGAATTAAACAATACATATTCGGAATCTGCAGGTTGTGTGCAGATTTGTGTACTAGAACCCGGAATAACAGAATTGGAAGAGTCGAACGTGTTGAATGTGAGCCATTGTACAACGACATTAACAGGAACACGAGGAAGTGAAAGCTATTACAGGTAAGATATTGCAAATTAGCTCTCTGGGGCGATACGTACTCTGTCTTTTTGAATGCATAATTACAGAACTCACCCACATTCATTGGCAGCTTTTTGGCACATATGGACGACGAATACAGTGTTGATACGTGTGGGGTAAAGTTAGGTTCTAGCACAGTAATATTCATTAGACCTCAAATATTTTTAAGCGATAACGTGACTGCTAAAATGACTTTAATGAACGACTCCTCGTAACGTCCACAGCCTAAAGGTCTTTGCTGAGGGTCCAAGGAAAAATAACAATTGACCGCTTTGAGGACTTTAGGCTACAGACCTTATTGAACTCGCCATTACACAAATGCGGTCTCACCTTTTCCCAAGAATTCTTCAGCCTCTGTTTTACTTGATATTTAAAGAACCGGTAACTCGCGAACACTTCCTTCTAAACCCCAAACGTCCCTGCACTCTTCCCCATGCTCATTATTCACAACAGTGGAGTATATTGCGCATTCTTCTCCTCTTCCTCTTCAAAATACATCTGGGTTAATATTATACATTGGACTGTATTTTAGAGGTTCAAATATGATCAATCGGAAAGACCCGTAATGGGTGCATGAAATAGGTTTTTTTTTGCCTCATGAGTCACTCACAAAGCAAGCTACAAGCTGCCCAAGGAAAGGGTGCTTATAGTTTATCAACATTTTTTCACTGCCGAGTTGCCTTGGGAATAATCGGGCCACCATTGAGTGTCTGTGTACTGAGGAAGCTGGACCCCTGTCCTTTCTCGGACAGAGACTATAGTTCTTTTGTCTCAAGGAAATTACAACCACGAAGTGCTCATCCAAACGGCAGCTGCACGGAAGTCCAAGGTCAAGGTAAAAAAACGCAGACAAACAGGGTCGTAATCAGAGTCTAGACGGGGAGAAGAATGAACTTCACACTAGAGTAGAGTATGCATGCAAACTAGCTGTTATTTAGAGACCCCTACTCTCAAATATCTGCTGTGTGTGAAGAGAGAGAGAGGGCTGCAAATACACCCGCGTGGTGGTTTTTTTGTTTTTCAAAGATCAGGAATTTGACAGTTTTTTCCGCTCCAGGAAACCGGCTCCTTCTAAACTAACTTTTCCATGAAGGCGTCGGACTTGAATCACAGCGTGGTACTTTTTAGTTGAGTTCGTTTTGTATTTTTCTACCAGCTGAAATTCGACACTATGCACAAACATTTCAGGTAAATATTTCCACACGGATGTTGCAGCGTTGGTCCTACCGGGACTGTTACTGAAAAGGAATATTTAATAACAATAATAATATAAATGTAATTAAATTAGTTTATGCTGTAATCACCACAATTAATACACCAAATCTGCCTCCACTGATCTCCAGAACGTGCCTTCGTAATGCCAAGTAAAAGGTTATTTATTGTGATAACGACCCTATTCACAATAAAGTTTTCGTTATTGTTAGCTTTTGAAATAAGTAAGACAAGTATGACAATTATTAGTTATATTATCAAAATATACGCGATAACACCAATATTACATATTCATGCGTACGGTGCATATACACCACACAAATTGTGCACAGCACTAATACATTAACGGTCCAATCTCAAAGCAGATCCATGCCAGCGAGTAGCCTGCTTAGAGCACATTCTGCAAGTATTCACTATTTATCCTAGCCAATATTATACTTTAACGACTAACTCGTTGTTTAAATATTTTTGTTCACATTTGGCAAATGCCCCTAAACTACCTACCAATATGGTACGTATCATCATTTGCACAATATTGGTCAAATACGTTAAAGTTCAAATATATTAACTTTTCAAAAACTTAAACCATCATTATGGGCGAATGGACATGGGCGTAGCGAGGTACTGATTATTTCACTCAATTGGCGAAACTGATCATGCATCATTGAAACAACATAGAAGACACCATCATAGATGTTCAGACTGATGCAAGGCCAGTTTGCAATGGGGCGGCTGGTTTTTACTGTTGAGTTTACATGCAAAATACATGTAAATGCCCCCACAAATATTGGCCACTTTTTAAAAAAAATCTATTTTTAAGCCTAAAGTATGACAGGTACTCTTCTCCACTGTGGCTTCACTTATTTCATGAATTGTTCGTGAAAAGACTACCAATATCTTGACAACCAATGTGGCTGCTGTAAATTGACAACCAGACGTCATGCCTTTCCAGACAGCCTCTGTCAGACAGAGAGAGATTTGGACTGATGCGGATGTTAGTGGGGGAGGGGAGAGCATCATCCTCATAACAATGTTGCATACTCGCAGCTTCTGCTCTCATGACTGCACGTATACATTACTGAGCCAATCCATATTTACGGAGAATATGGGTACATGGAGCATTTTAGTCATCCATGATGCCAATACATTCGAATGGAATATATATCTTAATAACATAACTTTAAAACCCCGACAAACCATCATCTGGAATTATCAATGCATTGGAGTCCCTCCATCAAAACGACTCCTTCTCTCTTACGTGTATCAACAGACTGAAACCCGCCGAAAAGCCATACTATTAGTGCCCAACAGTATCACGCCAGTCGTGAGGATGCTGCAAATCCCTTAGGATAAAGAGAGGCGATGCGGCAATCCAAGACCACAGTTTGAGTATGCCACATGCAGGCTAAAAGAAGGTTGCGTTCATGTTTACAAGTATACAACCAGCTTACGGTTTAGCTTCGAGATAAAGTCATTCATTGTAATCAAATCTAACCAGGTGGTAAATTCACTGTGGACTAAATAACAAAATAGAGCCACGCCCTATTTAGATATAAAGGTCAATGCATTCTTAATGCAAAAATAAGGATTTGTAGATATCAAACTAAATTAAATAAACGCTGGATCAATCAAGTGACTGATCTAAATTAAATCGACAAATATCGGACCGTGTGCACGCAAAAATAGTGAACTGTAAATTGCGCGCGTGACTCACGAGGTCCTGTGTGGTGCATGCGTTTTGCGTAGGTTGACTTAATGCTTCATTTTCCAACACAAGTGTGAATGTTCGCTGACTTTGAGCAATTTCAAATTGCTTTAGGTTGCAGCTGTGCATATCAATTGGCGCATGTGTGTTCGAGTGCGTGTACGGGAAAGTGGGCATGTTGTTTATCGGACTGGGGAGAGAAAACATTCCTATACTTAACTAAAAAAAAGAATCCCACTCTGGCGTTTCCCCATTCAGCCTGACTTGAATTTGATACAAAATGTTCATAACCGTATCAGCCAGGAGCGCTGGCCATCGCTACCGGCCGTCAGTGAACAGGAAGTCATAGCAGCACACCGCATTCAGGCAGTGCAGCGTTTGTACGAGTCACACAGTAAGAGAGACACATTTAGAAAACGATCGTCAACATGAGAAAACATTTCAGCTTGCACCGAGATCCGCGAGGTCCATTTGTCAAGGGACCCTGCAGCACGTGACAACAAGACTTGTATTTAACGTAAACCACGGCGCATTATACTACCTGTTACAATGGTGTAAACTACTGTCATTACTACGTTATCTTCAAGTATTGTTGAAACGACACACACTGAATACGGGGCACAACAGTGTCAAGTTTAGTCCTCGCGGAGCTGTGGGGGGAGTAACCCCCTTATTACAGTCACTTTACAAACCAACACCTTCATACACATGTGACACGGACTTGACAGAGACCCGCAGTAGAGCGTTTATTCACGAAGAAGCGTAAAAACCCGAGATTTGGGGCTCGGGAACTCGCAGTAGATTCAGTAGAGTTCCGTTCGTGTCGCTGGATTGTTTCCAACATAACCCCTATGAGGTAAATCCATTTCTTTATTTACCACTGGTGCTATACAGTAGTTAAGCTAGTTGTTGTGGGGCTGGTGAGAAGTAAAGCATAAAAACGTGTACCTGCGCCACAGTTTACCGCTAATTTAGGCGGGGTTTGACTCGTTTAACCGCACCCACAGCAGGTAGATGGAGAAGATGTGGTTTAACCGCAAAATAAAGCAGACTATGCGGAGCCGCGCCCAGAGCTCAGACCACCATGAGTCCGGCCATACTGGATTTACACATTACAACACAGGCTTTAGCAGTTGCATATGGTGTGTTTGCTATATTAGGAATTCAGTGTTTCGACCAAATTCAAGAGAAAGGTCTGTACGCGTCATGTTTGCATTGCAACATGTAGTTTTCAAAAATAAATAACTATCTGAACTGCAATTAAATCAAGATATGGACTACAACACAACACTCGTGTATTGTTTACCCATCAACAGATTGAAGCTCGGACCATTCAGAAAATAGACTATTACAAGCGTGATCACATAAGCATCTGCAAGTGGGGCTTTTCATTTGGCATGTTACAATGTATCCACAACAATAGAGGATTTAGACAATTAGGTATATCATATAATCATTTTTCATCACAACGTTGGAAATGCGCCATTCGCCATGAAATACGCATCTGGGAGAAGTTCGTTTGTCCAGACACGTTTTAATCACGGTAATATTTCACCACAGGTTCTTATTCGTGTCTGTTATGGTGGGCCTTAAACGACCTGTATTCTATCAAAATATGTGTTGGGAACATTTTTTATGTGGTCAACTAGTCTGGCAGAAGCTATTCTGACTTTTATGCTGCAGCCTGGTCGGTGTACCGCGAGAAAAGCAGACAAAAATAAATGCACAGTTGGAAGTCCAAGTTCAAGTTAAGAGAGGAGGTCGCTCCATCCACCCAGACAGCAAAACAAAGGACACACACGCTCATCATTAATCATCTCACTTCTTCTGTCACACAACAAAGCGCCTCTAACTTTCGGTGCATTTCAGACTCCGCGGGCCAAACCCAAGCGAACAAACGTGCCTACAAGTACATTTGAAAAAGTGGTATGCTTCGATAAAAGAGAGATAGGAGGAACATACCAATGAGTTGCAAGATTGAAAGGTCTAGAAGGCTGAATTTCCTATGTTTTAAAATGATAAGTCATGATTAAATCGGGCCCGCTAGGACGCTAATGCGGTCCTTGAAGGTCACATCATTTACAACCGAAAGAAAACTGAGGGAGGAAAGTAGTTCAATCTGTATCAAAATGATCTTTTTCCCCAGAGTATCTTCCGCAATCTTGAGGCGTGTGTTATGCGCATTATTTTCACGCCACTCAATGTGTATTATGGCCTCTAAACCCCGTGTAGTTCTCAAAAGGTTCACAAAGACAGGGGACTGTCGATGTTTGTTAAAATATATATTTTTCCGAAAACAACCGATAGTCTGAGCACATAAACAGGAAAACTATCCGTTTTTAAAAACTAGCTTGAAGGATGATTTTTCTTGCATAAGTGAACGAACTTCACTTCGAACATTTAAACTGAAATATCAAATTCCATTTTTTCCCCTCAAATCCCCGTGTAGATCTATCGATATTAACCCCTATTGACAATAATTGAATGTATGTTTGTGCTTCCTGATGACTAGATGCAACATATATCCATATTTACATAAAGATGAAACTTCTGGAATCAACGAGAATAGAAACTATATTACTTTCTTTTCATTATCATTTGTTACAGCGTTAGAATCCGCCTTCTCAGATCTGAGTCGGACTGTATTTTGTATAGCAAAGGGTTGATTTATATGCTGTGAAAGATACTTTCAAATTTAAAATCAAACACCTCACTAAATAAAACACGGGCGAAATTACCGAAAGCGACAGGGACACAAACGTCCTCGTGCGCGTGCAGTGAGAGCGGCCTTTAAAGAAGAGATTCGGTCAATGGCTTTCAACCGCAAAATAACGTCCACACCTGCTTATTGTTGGTCCATTCGTTGCGAAGTGGGGGATTCTTTAAGTGCAAGTATGCACAGGAAGCCCTACTCGAGTCATTTCAATACGGAAGTAAAATACTATATCGATCCAAATCGTTTAAGAATAACTTAAGGAGGTTATTACGTCAGGAGCCTGAGGAGAGAAGCCATTTGGCTCTGATAAACGCATATTTATAACTTTCTCCTATAATACAACATTACATTAGAAATTCGTGTGATTTTATGCGTCGTATGAAACGCGTGGAAACCTGGATGAATAATATAAACGGTGATTTCGGCTCCAATGGGACCTTTCCTTCTCATTTTGACAGTGAGGTCACCAAAAAAAAAAAACCCGAATGGAAAGTCACGTGTTTGCGTGTGCGCGATGGGTCTCTCCGCGCGGCTGATCAAACGTATGCGACACTTTGACACTTCATCCTGCACGTCATGCTCTCCAGGAAAACTGAACTGCACATACAAACGTATATGTGCATGATTTCTTAAGAAGAATGCGTTTGTGATCGCGGGGCGAATAGCTCATGATTAAATTAAATATGATACATTTAACGAGGTCAGAATAGTAGCGCAAAGAATTCAATAAACACATTTTAACAGACTCCTCCTAAAAATAAAACGTATCTAAACGTGCGCAAAAGACTCCTGTATGTGGATTTTAAAGCGGACCGATTCGGAATAGCTTATAAATTAGCCTGCCTTCCTCCAAAAAGGTCTAAATGTATTAGACATTTGACTAAAATCGGCGATAAAGGTTTGGGCTCCATTCATTAGTTTTGTTCAAATCCCATATGCCGAATTTAAACCTTGATCTACAAAAGTTTACTCTACCACAAAAGCAAATGAAGGTTTAGAACCTTAACTCGAGTTAAATCAAAGACAGATTGGAAAACCGGTGATGTTTGTTCAACGATTTAAACATTTTTGGGGGGGGAAATATGGTGTAAATAACTGGAAATTCGTCGATAAAGTCAACGAGGGGAATTCTGAATGGTCGAGTTCACTTGTAGCCGTGGATGGCACAGATGACGAAGATGAACAAGACGGGAGTTCAAGTTCAAAGTCACTTTTCTCAGACAGAGCTGGGTCTGCTCTGGGGAGGACACCCCTCACCTCTCTCATAAAGGCCAAAACTCCATCCATTAGCCCCAGCGTCACACTCCAATCCAAAACAGCTCAGACTTCCGTTTAACCTGTGAGCATCAAGGAAAGGAAACAAGCTCACCCCAAAGAATAATAAAAAAAAAACCTCTCCAAAGCGTATTAGTTACTGACAAATAATCGAGCATTCACTGGTTTGATTTTAAGAAGACACGCCATCAGCCGGTTTTAATCTCATCAGTACATTAAGTTGTCCTTAACCAGCATCTTATTTATCTGTTGTTTTGAGTCTGCATGACATCATACCTTGTGGCTGGACCTTCCGACTCCCGTCGTCGGGCTAAAGTGGGGCAACAAAACCATTTCTGATTCAAGTATGATGGTCTGAAAATGCAAGCCGAACATTTGAAATGCGTCGTTATTCGTCAGAAACAATCATCGGAACCATTAATGATCCTAAACATCTAAAGTCAGTAAAGATACGCAAATTAGTGCAGATGAAGGGAAACTTCCGATTTATTTTTGCAGGGAAAACAGTTCCTAACCAAAATAATTCTACATCAGACTGTGCATCCCGGCTGTTTTTTTTTTGTTGAAAAGTACGCTTGCTCTATGAATTCTATATTTTAAAAAAAACTTCACTACACAACATTCAGAGGAGTATTAGGCGATTAAAAAAAACACCTTCTCACCTTGTTTTTCCTGCGTGAGATGTTCTGGAGTAAGCAACACAACTCTTGTTGTGTCTGCATCACCAGAAAAGTGCATCGACGCGTCAGAGCATTAATTCCTTTGCTATTTAATTGCACAATTAATGATTGAAGAGGCTGTTAAATAATCCGCACCGGTGAGATATTAACTGCATGACAGGGTTTACATGTAATTATATGGAAATAATTACGAGAAGATACAGGGTACAAATGAATGAGCAACATCGATATCAGGGTTTTTACCTGTTGACTAACAGAGCGGAGAATAACACCAAACAACAAATGTGTGAATCAGAGCAAGAGCGTGAAAGAAAAAAAAAATCAAATGATTGAAAATAATTATTTGTTGTGGTAAAGAATGAAATGAAATGAATGAAAATCATAAGACATCAACCTAACGATATATCTCCCTAATATTAGAAAGCATACTCCAAGACACGTGCTGGCGTTATTAATTTATTAAGGAAAGCATTGTTCTCAGTTTTGAGAAGATAAACATCTTCACATGTAAACATTCAAATTACAATGTGAAAAAGGTGACACACAAATGGAGATTTAAGCACCGCATGCAGACAGTACATTTAAAAAAAAATGTGTAAATGCTTCTCTTCAGTCTACTTTGTGGACTTTTAAAATATTTGTTCAAAACGCTGCATGTTTAAGGTCAGACTAAACTCAAAGAGACCATTTAGTTAGTGACCTGCCCAAAAAGCATGGGGAAGTCTGCTCCAAGAGCTGCTAGAGATGAACACTAAGCATGTTCATGCTTAGAAACCTGTAAGCTGCAATTAAATAACTTGACTCACAGATTGAATCAACTGTGAGCCAATAGCTCCTAAAGATGAGATATTGTTTGGCTGCAATTTTAAGCTGGAGTCATGTGGCCCTCAGGCAATAAATGGGCGGCACTGTTTTAAATCTATTAGGAACTGCTGAGTAGGCAGTTTATTTCAGGCCCGTTTTAACTGCAGTAATGCCAAAACTATATCACTTTGAAACTACTGGAAACGTTAATCTTGAAGTTGCATCAAGGATATCGAGTGTACATAATCTCTTTGATGCAGCCATGCATAAATATCCTTTAAGTATTTTAAAAGAACTTTTTTTGCCGAGGTTTTCAACAATTGCCATTCTGAAAAGACACAAACTTTCTTTTAGGTATTTACTGTATTATATGTAAATCCAATATCATTTAGTATTAAAAGGTAGCACAAATAGAAGTTGGCTACAATAGTCATGAAATTGAACCCCCCTTTTCTATAAAATGTATGTTCATTCATCTATAAATTAAAAATACTATAAAGTACTCACCTTCGCGTAAGCTTCCATTAAAGTAATGATTTGCCTTTGGCTAATGTAAAGAAAAGATAGCAAGGATATTATTATACGTATCTCAGAATTCAATTGTGTGCATATTTGATTCACTTTGATATTCTTTGTGACCCATATGAGAAAAAAACAACTTGTTCAGCAGACCCCAAGTCTGTACCTTCTGTTCCAATTCATCGCATTGAGGAAATGAGTTAAACAAGGATGTGGACATTTTCTGGTTCTGGTTTCTCAAGTTTGAAAAATTGTTATTTAGATGCAATGCAAACTCAATGCAATTGACCTCAGAACTGAATAATGTTTGGACAGCAAATAAAGATTAGATTTTTTATCAGCTAAAAACCTAAAAATGGATTGAGCATGGATAGATTCAGTGTGAGCGAACCAGTTTGTGAATGTAGGTCAAGTGTTCAAAATGAACATCTGTATTAGTTGCTAGAACAAAGTACACACAAACTATGGCTTTCATTATACACTGCGACACATCCAGGACTTCTCATTCAAATAGTTTGGTTGAGGTGACATGACTAATATGAGAGGTGTTAATTAATGTCCCTCTTGCAGTATTACATAAGTTACTATTCGAGAAGATCAACATAGCAGCAGTCTGTTATGAAACAACACGCCCAAACGGAAACAAGAGTCATTCTTTGAAGGAGTGGGATGGATACTCTGGAATACATTTTTTTTAAATGTACTCCAATGTGTGGGTACACAGCAAAATTCATAGAGTTAATTTTCCAGTGTTGGGCAGAAGTGTTGAAGTGCAGAGTTGAAATCACACTGCAAACTCTTACAGAGTTAATTTTACGAAAGAGTTAGAGTCATCATCCAGTGTCAAGATCAGATTAATTTGCAACACTTAGTTAAATTAACTCTTTGATAGGTTTGAAATGTAACTGTAACCGTGTCACACGTCTTGGTTGTAGGGCTTAACTCCATGTACTGTGGCGCATGGATTGGAGAGGGAGTGCCGGGAACCATGAGGTTGTTGGTTCAAACCCTGGCTGCTCCGTGTCACTGAGCAATACACCTTAACCCTGCACTGCTCCCTGGGCTAAAATGTAAACACTGTGTGTTAAAAATGCAATGTAAGTTACTTTAGCTAAATGACGTTGTATTTAACAATGAGCAGATTTATTTTTGACACTTATTCAGAGTTAAATTGTTGAGTGTTGATTTAACACTGACAGGATGGGGACAATATAAACACCAGCTTAGAGTTCAAATTGAATCTCACAGAGTCAATTTAACTCTCTGAAATTTGCTGTATATGATAACCACAGGAGGGGGGGGGTTGTTTTTCAATCCAGTTATCTCCCATGTGGAAAAAAGACTTTTGCCGGATCTTTTCCGTTGGATTGTTGATGACATTTTCGGGATCTTCAAAGTAACCATGGAACTCTACATGTGTGCAATTTTCTAAACCTCAAGCTGTGCAGGTCACCGTTTTTTACATTTAAGAACCAAACAATAGTCCAGCAAACCATAAGCAGCACAAGCTGTACACATGACTATACCCTCTGCACACTTGGTAATCTAATGAAACATTAGTCATTCAGCAACCAAAGAACTAGCTTCTGTCTGCTTTCCAAGTGTTACTGATTTGGCACGGGGTTCATACAGGTCCCGTTTTTGATTTGACATTTGGGTTGACGTGTTCCTGTGTTACAAATGTTCAGTGGCTTCTTAATTGTAAGATCGTATTTTTTGTTTGGAAACCGCTGTTCTAAAACGACCAAGGTCACGAGGATCATTGTGTTCCATCTCTTGTTATTCTAATGAGCTTTAAAAGGTTAGTAATTCTACCCAACCCCCCCCCTTACCGGTTAATCCTGACTTGGATGCATTCAGTTCCTGCTAAGCAGACGATTAAATGAGCATGCAGGTCTGCATTCTTCATGACTGCAGTTCTGGGCTGTGAGTCTGAAGGGGCAAGACTTTCATTTATAGCAGTTCTTTAAAAAAGAAAAAAACCTTTTAATATACGTCCATTAAAAACAACATTAACATTTTAGTGAGGTTCCGATCCATCCATCCAGGGGTAATGCTTGGTCTCTGACAGAAAAGAAACTCTAGAATCTATTTTCCAAATAAAGCACATCATCAGTTTGTGTCTAGTAGCAATGTGAACATGTAAAAATGACTTAAAAACTCATGTAAATTACACATATAAAGAGACAAACAATAAAAACAACGCTAATCTTTTGAATTGAGGGAGTAAATCCCACCCACCAGAACACGTTGTCTCTGAGCCCTGAAAGGTCACTAGCAAAATAGCGGACTCAAAACAAGTCTCCTTTGGCTTTAAGTAGTTTTGCGTTTCTTCCTTTCTGACGCCTCTTGTTGTGTCAAACACAAACCGGAACCCCGATACTGTGAGGCAGCGAAAGCTGTCGTTGTCTTAGTGTCCTCAAGCTATTTTCCTTTTAGTCACACTTTCATTTATCCAGCGAGGACACATCTCAACATCTCCGGGACCAAGTGGCAGCTTTTTCGTACAAACATTTATGGTTCGTGGACGATGAATCCCTATGAATGTCCCACTTGAGTTTGCTTAAACCCATTCTGCATGAACATTAAATGATTTAGGAGGAGTCCCGTGACAAAGTCGTTTGTGTGGCGAGTTTTTGTTGGTCAATAGACCGGCACCCCGAGGAGCTCGTCAGTGCGTCGGTTTTCTTTTCAGATCTCTGTTGTGTATTTTAGAAATGTACATGCGCAGAAGTCTTCACTCAACTTTGATTATAATATCGCTCTCCTAACAATAGGTTCATTTTAATAGGGGCTTGTAAACCTTTCAAGAGCTGAAATTATAAATTTTGAAATCTGTCACTACTCTTAACAGAAAATAAATTGGCAAGTATTTTAGTGTAAAATGTTTTAATTGTAAAATGTCATGGCAACAATTTCAAATTTGACAATTTGCTTATTCCCCCCCCCCCCCCCCTTAAGTATGTTGAACTAAATACTTTAGGAATTGAGACTGGTATATCTTTTAATCTTCTTTCAATGTACTTTTGGTATCCAACTAAATCTGCCAAACAATCATTGACAAATAAATGAATAATTTCTCATCCAGCTTGAACTAAAAATACATTTTCACAACAGTGCTGGTTCAAGTAAGCGCAGCAGACGGCGTTGTGCATCTCATTCTGCAGGAAAGGCGAGAGCCCCGCCGTCTGAGCAATACTTTGTAATGGTATTAGGAGAGCTATAAAAGTGTCAAAGCCCTGTAAACAGGCCATCAGAGAGTGAGCCGTGGCCCGTATTTTGCCGGCATCAATCACTAACTAATGTATATAAAGTCTGAAAACAAATGCTGGGCAATTGACATAATGTGATAGGTCTACTTTGTTTGGTAGTACTGGACAGCAATACTTAAAAGTGCTTTAACCGTTCGTGCACAAACATCTGTGTACAGAACAAGTGAACCCCAAAAACAGGATCAATCAAAATATTGGTATGAGGAGCTGTTTTATTTGGGACGTTCTGGGATTTTATTTGCCAACTTTCCTGCATTTAGCAAATATCCAAATTATGTAAATAAACCAATTGTTTTATGTTGCACATCTAAAGAGTGTCTGCAAATGCTTTCAGCATTTGGAATATGAAATTGTGATGAAGTAATCTAGTATTTAAGCAGTCATGTATCTACGCAACAATTTTCAAACTGGAGAAGACTGTTGGGACATGAGTGGAAAAATATGGGATGGGAATGACATGCAATGAAAGCAGGATATTGCAATCAAAGGTATGCTGGCTTAGGAAACCTCGAGTAATGCTAGTTTATTGGGATGTCACAACATGTTCCCATTCCAGCTCGTTATGGTGAAGCTTCGTCAGATCCCCAACGCACAAGGGAGCCCACAGCAAGGTTAGGTTTAGGGGACAAACCTGTGTGATTATCGAAAAACATCATGGCTGTGGGTTTAAAGGGTCCATGTCGTCACACTGCCGCAGCCTTTGCTCTGTACGTCCATTAATGACAGAGATGGGTTAAGTTGTAGTTACTCAAGAGCCATGAGCGTCCTACTCGGACTAAAGGGTGCCCTGTGCATCAGATGGACACATGAAAAGTGTTGGTATTTCATGCCCTTGTGATTACAACAAGCTGGATATCACTACATAAATATCCATTGTTTGAATATACATCCTAAACAACACCTCACCCATCTCGTTATACAGAGCTTGTCTGATTTACCATACTTCTAAATGTAATGACGTTGAAAAATTGTACAAAATATACCTTTGAAATGTAGTAAAGCATAAGTATGAAGATGTATAAGTAGATCAATTGTAAAGTACGGGTAAAAAAGTAAGTCTGTACGTACGTGGTCGTGAGCACTGAGCTCAAAGCACTGATGTGCCTGAGTGCAGCCTCACAGATGTGCTCGCATGAATGTGTACTCTAAGGCTTGTTAATGAATGAGGCAACACATGCCCTGTTTATGGGGAAAAGGAGATAGCCGAGTTCTGAGGAAAAGTGCTTTATTACCGAGGCGGTGGTGCTACTAGCAGTTGTGTAAATGATTGGTGAGCACTCCTCTGACTCAGTTTCAAGGAATGTATGACTGACGAGACATATTCCTTTTCATGTTTTCAGACCACACAAAACAAAGTCAACAGTTTGAAGAATTGTAAAATTAGCCATGTAAGTATATTAAAATAATCTCAGTAGCCCTGATATACCTCATATAAAACCACTAAAAAAATCCAAACAATGCCTTTAGGTCATTCTTTCAATGTCAATAAATGAATCTCTATAGACAGGTTAATAGCACAGGCATTTGAAATGACCTCTTCCAGTATATTGTATACAAAATGAATAATAAACAAGGGCTTGTCATTCCCAAGGACTTAAATAACTGATACATCCAATAGATTTGGTGTTGTGGCTTTTTTATTTAAATAGTAAGAGCACTACATGCCTGTGTAGCCGATCTACTCCACCTCTATGCAGCCGCTCAGGTCGAATGCCTTAAGATCTGTTTGTCACATTGGGCATTGAATTCACAACAATCCAACAGAACAATCCTCTAACAATAACATGGCAACAAATCTAGAGCTCACGGAGAAAAAGAAATCCCAATCTAGCAGAGTTCCAATGCAGAAATCCAGGTATGTTTGATATTATTCAGCCACCTCTTTCTGCAAACACTACCCGCTGAAGTCATGATTACGTCGCTGGAGGCAAAAGGAATTACCGGTGGCTAACACAAATCATGCCAGAGAACTGCTGTGTTGGTGGGTGCCAGAATCAATACATAAATTTGAGATGAGAATCCAGGCCCTCGCAGGCTGCATTATTGGTGAGGCCCTTCAGAGATGGAGAAAACATGCTTCTTATTATTTAGCTTAGCCTTCAGCTCACCACATTCTCGGTCACGGCTGCCGCACCGCAGCGATGGACTGAGCTGGCTGTTCACACGGAGGGAAATCTTGCTTTCTCTGAAGAGAAACAGAAGGTCGGCTGTTGGGCTCATTTCTCTGCAACCGATGGTGCACCAACCAATGCACGGCGGCAGCAGGAAACGACCCAGTGGACGGCTGGCTTCTTGTCCGGCCTCATTAAGAAAGCAATTTGCTTTGCCACGCTGCGACAAGAGCGCCTGGATGAAGATGTGCACCATGCGTATGTTACTCTGGCTACAGTACAAAAGTGCAGCAGAAGCGCAGGGTTTGCTATCCCTCTGCCTCATTCATCACCTCGCTGGGAGGGGAGCGCGGACCGGAGCGTCCCACACCAGCGAGCCGACCGGCCGGCTGTGGGGATGGACCTGCAGAGCTCCGGTGCGCTCTCCCCCCTGCAAATTGTGTACCAGAATCATATGGTCGTTGGTTACGATAACTTTTTAAAGTAGCACTCCAAGTCCTGGAGAGTGAGTGTACATATTGATAGCAGTGTCTCCCCCCCCCCCCCCCCCCCGCCCCGTTTGGCCGATCTATTTGCCTACCCCCCGCCCCTAAAATGAAACCAGGGGGAAACAATGGATGGAAGCAAACGGTTTTCTGCCTATATAAAACCATTGGATAACTAGCGTTGATGTCCATGATCCGTTTTTGTTATATCTGAGTTGGAGTTCCGTTGATTTCAGGTTGTCGCATTTGATGATTGATTTAGAGGTACATTTCCACATTTTGGTAAATTTGCATTTTGACTTTTACTTAAAGATATTGTGATGAGCAGTCAATTCCATTCTCACTTCTGCATCGATAGTCACTTAATATATTGCCAATGGATCAAATTTAATAGTTGTGATGTAAACCACATCACAACTATTGAATCTGGAGCTTTTCATTTTTGCTGTAAATGACTGAGTAGACGATTGCAGGAAGGACAGCAACAGAGCTGGAAGGTGTGCTATGGAGCCTTCCTACCTGCAAAACACCCTACAAACACACAAATATACCAACACACCATCATTAGTACCATGAAGGCTAGACCACAGAACTGGCATTCTACGAGTGGGATATCCATCCACCCAAGCAAGACTAAATTACAGTATATAGAAACAAATCCAGACACAGGTTTATCCCAAACAAACCCGTGGTGTAGGAGCCCCACACCAAGCTGCACTCCCATAAATGCACACAAAGCAAGCTGGCTGTAAATGCACACAAGCTGTCTCAACCCAGCTGCAGTGAAAAGCATACATCAGGGCAAATTATATACTTTCAATGTTTAAATGTTCAATTTTAATGTGTAAAAATTGTTCTTTTAGTGCATGATTAGGAAGAAAGTCAGTGGGGGTCCAGGGTTTTACTGATGAGCCCAACGTCTGAAGGGAAGAAGCTGTTTTTGTAGCGGGAGGTCTTGTTCTTGGTGGATTGCAGCCACTTGCCAAAGCTCACTGTCAATTCTAACTACACATTATGTTGGAACCCTGTCTGATAACTGTAAATTGATTCGGCGGTAAAAACTTAATTTCAAAATATTTGGTTTATTATCATAGAAGCAAAGAAAATACGTGACGGGTCTAGCACTGGTTCGATCCGCAAGTCTGCTTTGTATCTGGTGTGTGTGAAATGTATTGGGATTGCTTTTCACTTTTATAAACTATGAAATGCTTTTACTATCATTCGCCAAGCCATCCAGCAAAGGCCTCTGTATTAAGGGTCAAATCATTTCCTGTTTTATTTTAGTTTCTCAGTATTTTGTATATGCAAGAAAGTTTTGACATTGGCCTGTATTTACTGAGGACCACCCTGTCTGGGTTCGATTCGGGAGAAGATTACACAAATGGCTACCATGGGATTGACAGTGTTTTTGTCTCATAACTGGAACTTTTCACAGTGAGTTTTCAGTTCATGGAAGAACATTGTAAACTTTTTGCGGGCCTAAAAGTTCAGCATCATAGGTTCCTCCGACCTCTCTCCCCCCCTGCAAAAAAATCTAAAATTACGCGAGTCTAAATCCCAGATGGCCTAGGTATAAAACTCAAGGCTTCAAAATGGCTGTCCTCAATTGAATGGGTGCCCTCAAGGTCACTACGTTCACTTTTTATTAAGAGTCGAGGCGTAGATATCTTTGAGAAGAAAGTGCATTTCCCACTGGATGCTTGTCAATTGCGCTCTAAACAATTAAATGTCTGAGGTTCAGGATATATTCTCTTTTACTGTCGTGATTGGGCTAAAACAAAGACTGATATGTACCAGTCTTTTTAGTACGTGTTCTCGTTTCAAAATAGGTGCAACAGCAACTATTACACAAAGCCTGGGTTTCAGTTTTGGCTATTACAAGTATATATTTCATGAGCCTTAGCTTTTCACAGTTTTATCATCACATCGTAATTCTAAAACAGTGGTCTTCTTTACTAGAGCTTTTACAATCAATAAAGTATTTTTTAAATCTTGTTTAACGGTCACTTACTATCCATTTTTGTAGAAAAAAACATTTAAGAAATTTAGGAACGAAAACGACTCCAATTGCTTGATTTAACTTTTGGTGGAAAGTTGTCCGTTTATATTTGATTGGACTGGCACGGCTTCTGTAAGTCGCCCGGAACTGCAAAAGCTGTGAATCTGACTTACTCTTTGTGGTGCATCACCACCGCTGCACCTCTAGGGAGTCAACCACTAACAGTCATTAGACATGGTATTTAATTCCTAAAAAGCCAAGCAGTATTCCCTCTACTTCATGGCTTTTGTTGGGGACCCATTTTTGCGTGAGAACACACCCATGTCTGGAGCCTTAATGTCTCCCATTGAATGATTACACAACTATATGCGTGTGCCATTGTCATAGAATCCTTACAAAAAGGAGAAAAAAAAATTAAATAGCGCGCAAAACCTTTTATTTTGCATCAAAGACAGGTTGAGTACAGTGCGGCTCTGGGTACTTGGGGATGTGATCATGCGGGTGGAGTTGAAACTGCAATAACAGAAGAGGAACCATCTTCACTTGTTCATTTCTGACAAAATGGAGCAAATGTGTCTCAACACATCACGTTTCCGCCAAGGCTTTTCCTGCCTTCCTCAACAATTTGTCGATATTAATTATTCAGAAATGTTTCCTGTCATTTCCCGTGAAGGAGTTCACTCACGTTGCATAACAGCTATGACGGATGCTGCATAATTATAGATCATATGTTTCCAGTTACATGTCACTACCGCTGTCTAACTCTTTGTCTCCATGAAAACATTACCAACCACTTCAGAGCAATATGGAAGCCTTTAAAAAGCCTCTAATCAAAAGAACAGAAAGCTATTCCACTATTTACTCCTGGCTGGAGATTGAATAAATGAAATGTCAATGTGTATATATTACAACATGTCACACTGAAAACAGATTTCCACAAAATCTAGGAGATTGTGAATTAGTTAGTAACCTTGATGATAATAGATGATTTGGGATCCCATATACGTACAGACTTTAAAGCTATGGTTTGTAGTAATAAATATTAGTTGTTCTGACAGTGCTGATGGATTTGAAGGATGCAGTAACTTCAATGAATTATTTATCTCCCAGCAGCTGTTGGTGTTTATCAGAGATTCCGATTGTCTTAATCATTTTTCCTCATGTCAAGCTTTGGTCACTGACATCTGGGCATATTTACAGTGCTGGCAAGTAAAGGCTGCTGGCTGAAGTTAAACATACTTCAAGCTATAGAGCTTAGAGGGCCAAGCTGAGGTTTGTTCAAATAGACCAATATTCCGGCTCTAATTTGAACCAAATCTTGAGTCTGAGCAAAGACTTTTGGACTGCAGTAGCAGCGGCAACAACAATATATTGATAATGTAGATCATGAAACATCCTTCTTTGAACAGATATCAAAACGTAGCAGAGTCTGCCATATGTATTTAGTAAGCGAACCTCGCAGGCTGTTCTCATACACTGTCATTGGCCTAAAACTAAATCACTTTAATTTATTTCATAACTTTAATATTTTTGACATGTTGTCACAAACGAAGAATAGAAACTGACCAATGCCTTGTAAGGATGTTGGGCGGATTTTCGAGTTAAACATGATTTTAGTGACCTTTGAAAAATAAGTCAGAACACGATTCATTGGTCATGTAACTTCTGTATTTCTGTATTATCTGTACTCTATTGTATTTTAAATATTGAGTTAATAGTCCGTAACCTCTTGCATTGCCCCACTTCTGTAGCTATTTGAATCCCAACCACATTCATTTCTTAAACCTGACCAAGAAGTTTTGTTCCCCAAACCTAGCAAAGTAGCTTCTTGTGAAGACGGAAGCTGAAGAATAAGTGCATTTAAGGAGCGTAAAATTGGCATGTGATGCTTGGCAAATATACGAAAACCCACCAAGAACGAAGAGCAGCTTTTCATAAGATGACCCATGACCCATGGTGGAGGAGAAGTTGCACTTTGTCAGCTAATAAAATAAACCGAGTAAAATATTATGGAACTTAACATTGAAAGAATTCAATGAATGTTAACACTAATATCTTAGCTCATTCATACAAAGTCAGTGAATAAGGAAATAAACCTTATTAAACAAATGTATCAGATTTGTCTCATTTACTTTCAATGTATGGAGGGGAAAAATGAACCGTAGGATACTGAATTGCCTCCAATTAAATATATGCTACATATTTAATAAAGAATTTAGACAACACATACTAAACCCTAATTGAAAACAACGATATGAAAACTATAACCACACTTAATGCTATGAATATTCATGCACAGCCTCTCTTTTCCCTATCAGTGTCAATCACTGTGCCATCCCCATGAGTGCATAATATAACAATAAATATATTTATAGCAAGACATAACATTTTACCGTAAATATGTCCTGGCTTACATGCAAATACATGGGTATGCCAGTTAAGCAGCATATGCAAACAATTATGAACTATGAGGGATGGATTATAGGGGGAAAACAGTGAATATTTTGGTATAGTTTTACTTAGAGGTTTCACTTGGGCATCCATATTTTTAGGGAAATAAAAATGTTTTAGTCATATCTTATTTAACAGCTTGGCATAAAAGAAAGATGTAGCAGCAAACCAAAACACATCGACAAACAATTTTGTAAGCAGATACTGTGTCAGATTTATCCTGCCAATGTTCCAAATCTCACTCAACCTTAATGAAAACACTTTGTTCTTGTGTTTAATCACTGGTACTGGCAGAGACACACAGCAGTGGTTGTGAAATGCAGCCAAACATTACAAGCATTGCACCGGTAAGGGAGAAAGTCTTAGCCAACTCGTTTTACTTTACACGTTTACTTGTACGGTATTCTGATTCCTATGTGCAATAACTAAAAAATGATGGCATAAAAAACCCAAAGTTGGAGACTTCTTTGGTGGGTGATTGAGTTGGACTCGGCTCTAAGAAACAAAAGAAGACCTAAGGGTGAGCAATAAATCAATGCAGGCTTGTTTCCCTTGGGCAATTGAGCCACTTGGGGTGTAAAACGCTCAAAGGCAACGAGCACTTGAAAGTCTGGAGCTACGGCCAGTTTCTGCCCAGCAATTACCCCGTCTGCGTGCCTCCTAAACACTGCATACCAGATATGCTTGGGCCTCTTCAGCAACCGTCCCAGTTATGGAGACACACATGCTAATGACACCATATTTTCGGAGCTGCAGAGACAGAGGGCCTCTGGCCATCACTTCAGAAAACACATGCCACACAGCCTGCACCACCCACACCACACAGACCTGTTATTGATGACCACTGACGCCTGTCCTTTTCACTTGACTCAGGGTGGCCGCCATAGGCAACTAAGCAGTAAATAGAACTTGTCAAGGTAGAGTAACTTACTCATAGCTGCTCAGCAGCTACCCATACTTGTCTCGTGAGTGAGGATCAACATCTAATGAAGAGGCATTGTATATTGACAAATGTTTGCTTCTGGTAGAGTTGTGCAATCCAAGACTTTGTGTTTCCTTTTTGGGATGCTGCCCTGGAAGGAGCGGACTGACAAGCACCTGTCACATGGGATTGATGTGTTCAGCTGGTGAGCAAGAGGTGGGCGAAGAGACACAGAAGCAGCACACATTAAATCTGATGTCCGAGACGAGAAGGGTGTGGTTGAGGCTCGAGGAGAAGGTTCGGAGGGTATAGAAAGATGAGGTAAGTTAAGTAGGTGGAAGAGAGGGAGGGGTAGAATCATTGAGAGAGAAGATGACAGGAAGTGACTGTACTTTAGATACCTTCATGGTGATTCAGTATGACAAAAATTCATACGCGTTTGCTACTTGAAAGAGGGATAGTCAAGGAGAGAGAATTTCAAGGTGCAGAAGCTCTTTGCAGATGTCCAAATACGCAGTAAATCACTCTGACAACCTGAAAGTGCTCAAATGCTTTTTGACTGAATCGGTCTCCCAGCCCAGGGGCTCCAGAATGACTAAAACACTAACAGGAGTCTGCAGGGTAGCTGCTGCAACAGCCCACCCATCCCCCACTAGCGCCTGCACAATCCAAGGCTGAGCAAACATAAGGCCAAAACAAAATGGCCTCCATTCAGATGCGGTCCAAAGCAGGGTAGGAAATTCACATATTATTTCGGGCAATTTTTTCCCCCACTGACTGAAAACCATTGGAATTTTATAAGAAAATGGGGGCATTTTTTTGTTAAAAATAATAAAAAAATACTTATTTGGGCTTCCTGTATATGCATTTGCCATCAAATGGAAGCAATAAGACTAGGCAGATTCAAAGTGTTTGACTTTTTTTTAACACAAATGAACAGAAAACATGAAATCAGACTTATTCAATTTTTTTTTCATTTCTTTGTAGTTTCTCATGTTAAGCAATATGTGAAGCAATGTCAAACAGCTTGACCATTCTGCAGAGTGCTGTCTTTGCATCTGATTCACAGCTTCCACAGTTGGCTCGGTTATTGAGCCGATTAATCCATGCTTCTGTAAAAACAAAGAACAACACATTTAACCCTTCAACTACAGTCTCAACTATTTGTATTTTACCCAAATAGAGGGCTGGCTGTTAATCAAAAGATGGCAGTAACTTATGAGGGGAAACATTTCTCACTGACTGCACTTTGTCCAACGTTCGCTAACTGTAGCGAGCTAGCAAGCCGTCGTAGCTAATTTAAGTTAAATAGCTAATCAAAGCTAGCTAACGTTAGCTAACTAACGTGACTGGCTCCTGACCCAGACAGATAGATGATTTCAAGATAATTAATACTTAGTTATCACTCACCGTAGGCGATGGTTTGTTGCTTTCGCTCCTCTTGACCAAATTTAGCAGAATAATTTGCGGTGCTTGTGGACAACGACATTGGCAGTTCGTTGTCGGCAAGTTGAGTCCCTTGCAAAAAATGCAGGTGGTTCTCTTGTGGTCTTCCTCCACCCAAAGCCAATCTATCTTCCATTTTTTAATGGTCGATGGGTGCGTGGATTTTTTCTTTTGAACCAGAGACGGTAATGGAGGCTGGGTTTGCTCTGCCGCACTCACAGGTCTGATCAAGAAGAGCTGCTTTTTTCCTTTTTTTAAAGAACGTTTTATCCCCCCGAGCGCGCAACATCAGTCAAGGCGAGAATCTAAATTATTGTTGGAGGAAATTATGGGGGCATTTTTTGCCCCTCTCCTCGTGATTTCGGAGGCAAAATTATATTTCTTTGGGGGAATTTGGCCCTTTGCCCTTGTGTATTTTCGATGCTAGTTTCAAACGCACGTTGCGTTTGAAACCAGTAGGCTTGTGCAAAATCTATTTAGCCGTGTGTCCCCGTTCCCATGAGTCATAAAGTCGCCTCTGGCATATGACTAGAGAAGTCTCTGTGTCAAGTTACAGGTGTTCTTTTTAACACGGTTGGTAAAAAAAAAAAGGATTTATGACTTTCCTTCTATGGAGGGCTGAGGAAACAGAAGTGACATTGGGCTTAGAAAACAAGTTTGCTTTATACACAGGATATAATCACCTTTATAGCACTAATACATAGCCCTACGCAGCAGGCTAAGCAGCAACACCTCTGCAGTCAACATACCTTTCTGCAAACACCCGCTGAAAAAAAGTGCTGAGAAGCAGGAAACAAATTACGCTTGTGAATGAAAACAAAAACCCATTTTGAATTTTATTACAATCTATTATAAACGCATAAAAGAAAAAACATGAATATAAGTAGTCAACAGAATGTTGGGTGCTTCCAAAACATAATCATTACTGGCAGGAATCATAACTTGTTTTTTCTTTCTTAGGTTTAGAATAAATAATAATAGTGCAGCAGTTATTCAAATGAGCAATAACATTAATGTATATATTGCCCATTGCTCATAATTTGGCAGAGTAGTAAAATAAGTAGTAGTGAAATGAATTAAATTCTTTTAACAGTTTTATAGGTACAAAATTACAACTCCACATTTTGAATTCATTGAAGTGTAACTGGTACGCTTTGAAGTGAATAAATATTTTTATGTATGCAGTTTAAACTTTTGAATGTTTAAAAATGTATTATATTCGGAACATTGTTCTTTTGATGACACTGTCCTGTAGATAAGACAATTTCCCCCAAATTCCTCATTTTGCTTCATCTAACTTCTAAATAAAAAATGACTATCATGATTTAATGCTAATGAACAGAACATTAAAAGGGAATATAAATCAGTGAGGGCTTATGATCACAGCAGAGCATCACATAACTATAGTCACTACTCAAAATGATTCTAACAGTAGTCCTAATCGCAACAATGAGCCATATAACATTATGTGGCTGAAGTTGAATTTGCAACTTGCTTTAAATATCTTCTGTAAAAAGGACAGAAATAGTAAAACTGCCATAAAGGGAGAGATGGAGATCTGCAGAGGCAGGACTGGGACTTTCTGCTGAGTGTGCTCGACTGCCCCCTGGCAGATGCAGCTGTAACTGCACTAACATTTTAATAAGGAAGACCACTCCCTGCAACTGAAACCACCAGAAGAATGTCTCATTCACCTTCTAATGTATTAAATCTACATTGTATGGGCTTCATGTTTATTTAGAGGCAATAATCAACAAACCACGCCATCTGAAATTCTAATTTGCATCACTCAAAATCAAACAAATAATAAAAAGGAACCTTGGAAAGATAGGACATGGCATTGAGCTATGAAAAGGTATATTCCTCTGAAGGAAGACCACATTTAGGTAGCTCCATTTTTCAAAATCAAATAAAAACTATAATATACTGCTGTTAATGTCAAATCTCCTGACGTAACGTTTTAAGGTAATCAACCCCTGAGAGAACAGCCGCCCCTTATCACTAAGGTTATCTGGCAAAAATATAATTAAATTACTCCACCTTTCGGCTGGTAAGCAGCAGCTACACAGTTAACGTATGCATGGAAAACTGTTTCAATCGGAGGGACCACAGTGTTTCAGCTCAATAACAGGCCAACAACTTAAGCTATAAAAGCAGCAACACCAATGGATATACATTAAAGGTTTATACCCATATGAAAAAATATAATAATCAAACATGATAAAGGAACACACGATGGAATAGATCTATAACGAAATCCAAGATTCACGAGAACACAAGACTGCTCACAAAGTTAATGCCTGGTTTTTAAACATTAACGGCACGGAGAGGCAAGCAAAGCTTAAAACCATCAGACAGTATATCTTTCTGTCACTGCATTTTTTCACAAAGGCCGCGTGCCCACGGTACACTAGCTGTAATGCAGTACGGTTAGATGTGTTGTTAAACTACCGGTTGTCACAAACACATGCTGTGTGACTGAACTGCAGAGTAGCTCACCGACTGTGTGGGGGAATGGATACTGCATTACAGTACTGCAGTCTGTCTAAGGGTGGCAGCACAGCCCCTGACACCAGACCAACTGTGACCACTGCCGGGGAGCACCTTTAACGTCTCAACATGAACCACCAGCACCACAGTGACAATAGCGATAGAGCAGTGCCACTTTTCACAGCTTAAGGAATGCTTGGTGACCAGTAACACCTTCCTGCGGTCGCAAGAGATGGACAGAGGGCAGAAAATACTAGAGCGGATACTGCAGGTGAACATGCATCACTGCATCCATCTCAGTGTTTAAAGTCTGCTCCGTGCAGGAGGACATCACTCAACCAGGACCACTAGAGCACAACCAGAGCCTGTAAGGCTATTGAAATTAATTAACGAATGACCTTAGATTAAAGGGGGGAGTCACAGATCAGACAACGAAGCCATTCATCAGCTCAATAGGCAACGGTGCGCTCACATGATGCCCTCGTTCCATTTCTCTGTGCCACATTTTCTAACAGTATGTCTTCTTGAGGTTAGTGTAATATACACAAGTTAATAAAGAAAAATAACGATGGGGTGCAGCGCATACTGCTTTTGCAAGCCGTTTCAATGAATCTGCCCTGTATTAAAATGCCTCAATGCATCAAACTGCCTTTTAAGAAGCAACCAGGAATGGAGTCACAGTGCTGTCTGATGAAGCTTAAAGTGTAAAATAAGCGTTAGCACAAGCCAGATGTTTTTTTTCCCTTTTATTTCAAGTACAGATTATATCTGAACCATTGCAGAGAGACAGGTCAATCTCATGGTTTGCAAACACCGTCCTATGGACAAGGGATAAATCCCTGGTAGGCAACAAAAAGCAGATCAATAAAGAAAGCATGTCAACAAACCCCAATGGAAATGAAGTTGCAATAGATGGAGATCGGGATGGAAAAGGTAACCAGCAGTGCATCAAATGAAGCGTACGGCCAGGGAGTGATGGAGAAATAAAAGGGAAGGAAGCTAGGAAGGGTGAGAGCAGTGGGAGAGCAAATGAGAGGGAGATGCTGGGTCATTATGGAGGGAAAGAAACAGAAAGAGAAAGAGGGAGCTTGCGAGGGAGATGGGGAAAGCGAGAAAATGAGGGCGAGAGAAAAAACGTGGTGTAGAAGTGATTTATGCTAGTTGTATAATTTTCTACAGCGCCCCCCCCATGGCTCCCCTTCTCAATATCCAACCCTCCCAGCAGGGTGTGCTCCTCCTAACTGTCACACCAAGGAACAGTCCCTGGCCACACAAGCCACTGATTAAGATTCTGCTGTGATGCGACTGCAGCACTTGGCAAATGGAAGACTGGACATAATTTCCCTAAAATGCAGTTTTTTATCACCTATTTCCCCTTCATCAGCTTGCCGCACACGATTGATAGCTGATGGCACCTCTGACAACTTAACGTTTTTATGGGTAGATTTATGGGCTATCTGCTCCTCTCCTTTTACAGCTCAAACTCTGTAAAAATGCTTATTTCCCAGATAAGGAGAGGAGGGGGGAGGGGTGTGTGTGTGTGGGGGGGGGAGATCACACCCATCTAAATGTATGTATGAGAGAGAAGGGCCCACCTCACTGCATTGCAGTCCAGATCACTGCTAGGCTTCCGAAGGCGTCAAAGCAACACAGACTGAAATAACTTCGGCAAAGCACTGTGGATTAAATCGCACCTCCCTCGGCATGCCGTCCAACTCTCATCACCTCTCCGACAGAAAAGATTAGCCTTCATCTTCTTATTAGGAAATAGTAAACATGTCAACTCTCTATCCATACATGTATTCATTTGGAGAGTATCTCTCTATATGCCTTTTCCTCTCCCAGACACAGACACGTCAATGACTCGCTCAAGTAATTTGTTACCGTGAAACAAAAGTGAAATGTAGTGTTTATTAAGCATATGTATGCCGACAAATTCAAATGGTGAAGACCGCTCTCAGTTTAAGACGAGTTCCGCTAATTGTTGAGACACAAAGAAAGCCCAGCTTTTAATGCAAGTGAACACCCGATCAAAACAAATGACCATGCTGATTATTTGGTTTGCGACTGTCTGCACATGTTGACGCAAGTAAGAGGTTTTCAGTGCACTGTTGGGGGCGGTCTGACTTATCGAGCTGCAGTGGAAGTGTGGCCACTATTCCCCTCCCTCTCTGGTCAGATTTACAGCCAGTACGAGCTCCCAGTTAGCCTTCTCCTCTCCTACACTGATGAGCCTGGCAGATCCTAGACTGACGCCCCAGGGGACTCGAGTGTGACAGGGATTGGGGGAGGGGAGGGGAGAGAGAGAGAGAGAAAGAGAGAGAAACTGTCTGATGAGATCAGTGATTCATAGACACCCAGGAGGACACACCCTGGAATGGGGTAATACCACACGTGTTTTAACTGGGCTGGCCCATATTTCATTAGGGTTGCCAAGGCTACAAGAAGCACCTTAGGATAGGATCCCCAGAAATCATCACTGCAGCCCACATTGGGGAGGAGGCAATTAGTATTCAAAGCTAGTGCACTAGTGCCTTAGTGGAGAGGACCAATGTGTTGAGTAGAGAAAACCCACATGTCATGTATATTTTCACACTTTTCTCCATTTGTTTTTTTCTTGGTACAGTGGATAAATTATGACGTAAAGTATCTGTAAGTGGAAAAAGTGTCGCTCTAATGTGCTTAAATATAGCCGTCCTCTGAGCAGAATGTATGTATTATAAGTCTGCAAGTAACCCCATCTCATTATATAGTAATCACGGTACACTAAATGGAAAAGCAGGCAGCTTCTCATTGGCAACAAGAAGTGAATTATATACTATCAACTTTGTGATTAAATAGAGGTTATTGGTCTGCAAGTTCCTTTTGGATATCCTTGTGAAGTAATGTATTAATAAAGATGCAGCTATATCTGGAGTTTAGCCACAATGCGCCCTGGCAGTCTGTCGGATTGCATCCTGTGAACAATTCACACAGCGCTCGAGTGCCACTCTACAAGCACGCAGGCATCAAGGCATTACATTGGAATTGTATTGAAGCTCAGAAAACCGTCCGAGCCGAACATCGGGACGAAATCTATCCTGAAAATTGACCGAAACTTCTGTTGTGTCTTATTGGGACACTTTTGTGTCACATGTTGGTCGACTGAGTCGGATTCCTTGTTTTGTAAAAGTGAGGCAGGATTGTGCACTGAGATGTGTTATCATCCCCTTTTTTTCTGAACACCACACAGGCCTGTAGACAAACCTTTGAACATATTTGAAATGAACAACACTGTGTTGTTGCAGTTAAAAATACTCATCTGAACAGAATTTAACAGAAGCCTATTAATCACATAATGTAGAGCATTGTCTCCACACAAAAGCCAGATAACCGGGTTATCCACTGAAAAGTGGCCTCTTTCTGGTTAGGCAATCACATTGCAAGCATACGCTGCACGGTTTTCATAAATCACATCAAAACATACATGCCATTTGATTAGAACCCATTAGCAAGGAGAAAGTGTGTGCGTGATGTGCATGTGGGGAGGCGTGTGCATGTGTCATATTTCCCATGGTCTGCTCTTTAGGATGTTCCTCATTAGTGTGACTATTAATGCAACTAGACCTAAAAGGGGAGGAAAGAGGAAAGGAAAAATGTAAATGGAATTTGGAGGAGCTTTTTAAAAAAGGGGGCCATTTCATCAGAATCGTTATTTTTTTTTTTTGCGGTTCTCCAAAGGCTCGTAACGAGCGGTCTATGAAGAGAGACATGCCGCAGTGGGGCTTAATTTAAAGCCAGAAAGGTCACTGCGCTAGGAAAGGTCCTCAGCGCCGCCAAAAATGTAAAATGTAGAGGAGAAAGAAAGCAGTGGGGGAGGAGAAGTGGGCCCAAGAAGAAGCCGTAGGAGATCAGAGAATGGCGATTAGGAAGGAGAGGAGATACTTTCAGGTGATTTGAGAAGACAGTGTAATGGAAAAGGGCCCAAAAATGGATAAATACTTGGTAAAAAAGGATAATAAACCAAGCTGCAATCGAACTGGAACAGGTCGGGCATCAAAACAAATGCAAGAAGTTTTTTGTTTACCTTAATGTGTTTTTGCAAGTCATTTGTTGTAATGACCAACAATTCCAGGGAAAAACAGTGCATCCGTACACGGTGAAGGATCGCCAATCTGTCCCACAATCTGTGTTGGCAGAAACAACCCTCCCCGAGCCTTTGCCGAATTAGGCTGCCTGTGCTTGGTACTGGACCAGAGTACTAATGGTCAGATGGGAAATTAGCTTTGCCATATGCAACTCAGCACAAAATAGGTACGACTTTCAAAACAACATTTCCCCTTGCAGATCGGTCTGTTCATAAACGGGGACACTTGGTTTTGGCGGGAAAATGCCCGGCGTTTGTTCAACGTGGCCTGGTTATCAAAGTTAACCGCCTTCCAACAAATCTACCTTACATTCCACAAACATCCCTCTCTTCAATCACTTGTTTATCTATAAGCTACTTTAATTGTCCTCTGGGTTTCTGACTGCACCACATTACATAAAAGCACACAGGAGCCTCCTGGACAGCCTCTGATGTAAAGCCTCACGCTTTGCAGATAAGACGGGTTCAATTTTAATGTCGCTAGCACACCGAGAAGCACCAGCCTCACTTGTAAAACAGAATGCCCCCTTCGCTTGTAAACGTGGCAACCCAAGAGGGGGAAAGAAATGGGGGGGGGGGGTTGGGCTGTCTGGGGTGGGGCTGAATTAAAAAGGAGGCTCAGAATTCCACTTGTCCAACTACTACAATTCATCCAGTGGATCAATTTCTTCACTCAAATTCCCAATCCATTCCCCATCTCTTTTAAAAACGAATACCCAATTCCAATCACAGCCGCAGTAAAGCATATCTTGTAAAAGGTCAAACTGTGACCCCGGAGTTCTCTAAATTGGATGCTGGTTGGCCCACTTTCCTTTGAAATACTGCACAGCCTGAAATAAAAAGTGCCCTGTACACACCACCAGTGGGACCTGCATCCAGCCCATCAGTAGCTGTTCATTTTGATGTGCACTGTCACAGCACAGAGGGTTTAACAACATATTGGTTGTCTGTGTTGAGGGAAACAGGAATCTGAACTCAAACCTGAACTAGAGCTCGGGGGCCTTGGGATGATTTTGGGATAGGTATATCTATCTCTTGCCACGGGCAGCGGCCATATAGTAGAGCATCGCTCCTGTAAACAGTCAAGGGAACTGATCAGATGGACGATCAAACACTAATCATTCCCTCACGGCCCATACCGAGTAAAGCTGTCATTAATTTTGCGGAATTACATCAAATCTGAGACATTCTTTATGTGGCCCACGGCCTGTAGACAGTTATACGACAGGGACTGCTGCGCTAAGCAGATGGGGCAGCTTGGCCGTGCATACTAAATACCACCGTCCCCCATTTCTCCATCTCCGCCCTCCCAACACTCTGCCCTCCTCTGCTACCGCTCCCTCTTTCTTTGTTTTATACCTTCTCGTGCCTTTTCTTGACTACATGGTTGCACAGCCCTCCCTGGTGAAACACCTCTCGCCCCACATTGGTACGCATTATTTAATTGAGAAATGCTCAGATTGCATTCAAAACTGTTGTCCCGGTAACAGGAAAAATATATACATTTCTAACAGCCCTCATCACACACAAGACACGTCATAGTTTAATTTAGTGTGATGAGAAAATAAATTGTTTACCGACATAAATCTTTAATGTTTGTCTCTTGGATGTTGACATCTTTAACAGTTTACTTGTCTATACACAACAGAAGGTCATAATACCATTTGAGGTTGCCTTGGCAACTGATTACCGCCAAAGGCAAGTCACAATTTATGACCAGTGACACATACCTGCCATTCCCTTTGAATAAGACATGTGGTAAGCTATATTCAGGCAGACCACCCCAGGTAATAAAACCACAGTGGCACTGGAGGGCGATACCATTTTCTTATATAGAGTGGAATTCTCAGCCAGGCTGCTAGAAATAGGCAGATGACAGGGATACAATTTGTGTGGGGGTGCAGCGTGAAGATCCTTTTTCTATGCATAGAAAGGGTTTATGTCAGTCCAGTTCACACTTCCAAAAGTTGACAAAAAAAAAAAAAACTAGGATATGCATGTGTGCATATTTACGAGTGTGTATGTGAGTGCGTGTAGGTTGAGGTGGGGGGTGGGGGGGGGGCGGTTATGACAGACAGAGGAGCCATAACAGCAGGCAGCCAGGTCAAGATCAAGCAGTTTCATGGTCAATCCACCTTTCAGTCTAGTCTCTATTAGGGTGAAGCCTCACATTCCGACTACACAAGTCATCTTCTAACTTCTAACAGGGGCCTCAAAGTCAAGGCTAACTGAGGTCTGCCTTAGTTTTCTCCGAAATAACAGAGAGCCGATAGATTAAAACAACAAAAAATTTGCTGCAAAGCCAGTGCGGGTCAAAGGGTATGATTATATTATATTCATGTATTCATGCACATGTATTTTTATACTAGTAAAAATATTTAACAAACAAAGACACCCACAAACCTACAGTTGCAACATGATCTAATCTTTTTTTATCATTTTAATCCCATAACATCTTAGCCTAAAACACACATGCAAACAATAGCTACTGGAGAGGCTTTTCAATGCAGTGCAACCTATTTAATTAAACTACAGCATAAAGAGACACTACTTCCAGCACCACTTTGCTCACAAAGGCCCAGCACACTATTAATCCACTTTAACACAATTTATAGGGTACCAACATCGACTGTCCATCGGCATAAAATTACATGAAGCATCCTTATAGTGTCTTCAACGGACTAAATTAGCAAAACTGGACTTACTAATTGAGGAGAGTAAAGCACTGGGTGACTGACTCGTCAATGAGCAGAGATAAATAAGCAAATAATGGGAAGAACATCAATAACTATAATACAAGATGAACATTATTTAAGCAACAGTAACTGAGGCAATCTAAATACTAATTTCCACTGCTATGATCCAGGTTTCTACTTTAATGTCTGCTATTGAGCGACAACATAGATTTGTTTTAAATCCCTTAATAGCTATTATAATGGTAATTCAATTTAAATGTTTTCAGATTGAAGCCAAATCCAAAGCCAATATTTTACCTGTTTTTTAAGGGGTTTGGAAACACAATTGGGCATTTTGGTGCAGGACCATCAATTTATCAAATCACTTTGCGGTATTTCCTCTCTTTATAGTAAAGAGTGATACTCAGACATAACATACTTTGCTGTTCTTTGTAATGTTTATTCAAACTTTATTACACCAATACTTTAATTTATATGTTATATGTTAAGTTGAGAAGTAAACCTTCAGTTTTAAATGTAGTATTTCATCTTGAAGCTAATTTTTTTTTTTTAAATAAATAAATAAATATATAAATATATATATATATATATATATTGGGTGGTTGGGATTTTTATAAGACTTAAAAAACATGCCGAAAACTCATCCGAAGACAATGAGGCAGAATTGGGAAACTGAAGAACATGCACCTCGTGTTAAAGATGGTTGAGGAATTGGGTGAATATGTGGCAGCAGTAATGCATTATGCACTTGGTTTTGAAGATGGCATACTGCCATCTGCTGTCTGGCATCGAAACTTCATCATGCTGTGTAAAGCCTAGTTAACTTGCACCACCCTATGTTTACACAATGAGATGTGAGGAATAATTGGCAAAAGATAAATGTGGTTGGGAAAAAAACTACATCCACATAAAATCCTTAACCTGGAATAAAAGGGTTTGTCCAATTATACAGATAACTCTGTATATCTGTTTAATTGGGACAGCCTTATCTGGAACATCAATCCAACTGATGAAAAAAAATATATATACAAAGTAGAAAAACCAAAAGCTCATTTGCCTTTCTCAGAAAACCTACCGCATTTAACACCCAGTTTACTCGTAGCGTATGGGCGATTTTTACCTTCCCTATCCAGCTGCAAGGTGATTCATATATAACATAAACGTTGACAACAACATATTCTAGAGAACATTTTCTAGCCTATGGCAAGATGAACTGATCACGGGTCAACTTGTTCTGCGCACGTCTCCCGTATCGCCGAATCGGCCGCGGATCGTTGTTTTCCTCGTCGCCCACACGAGGCAATCATTTCCATTGGTCGGTGCCAGGTTACGCATCTGGGCTTTCGTCCTCCGATGAGAAAAACAACCGAAGCCGAAGAGGGGCACCGCGTTGCGTGCTGCGCTGGGGGTTGTAGTTCACAAAGAGCCGCCCCAGCGCACCGTCATAGAAGCGGGGAACTGCAGCTCCCATGATGCTCCGCGGTGGAAGTCAAACTGTCACGCTTGTGTTTTCCTTTTTTTGTGTTGTTATTGTTTCGGGTCCTTGGATCAACCGAGTGCGGGGAGGAAAACGCGTCTCATGGTTTGTGGTTTTCTCCACGCATTGTGACAACATCATTGCGATAGAGGGGCAGCTCGTTTAGGGATCTCGCAGAGAACTCGGAGATATAAAAAGGTAAGCGAGATGCCCTGGACGGCCGAGACGTGATGTGCGCAGATGTCATTTTTAGTTTAACAAAGCCTGTTATTGTCTCGCCCGACTTGCAAGCGCATTCACATTCATTTGGACATGAGAATTATCGAGTAGGCTACATGTCCATATTTTTCCATATTTTCTAACAGGTTTGTCTTCCTAAAGCTTGCGTCGACGGTCACGACACAAAGTTTTGCCGACATGTGCTAGTGTTGGGCCTCAAGCGTCTTGCTGTGTAATATGAACCCCCCAGGAAGATATATTTATAGTGATGGTTGTTTTTTCTTCATTTTTTTTTTAAAGGGATGGGATGGCATTTGCCAAATACTCTGCAATATTTACTGAAAAAAGTTTGTTCGAAGTTTAGCGAGATACTTTACTGAAATAGAAAACCTAAAACCCCTATTCTTGTATTGATCAAGACTAACACAGGAGATAAATATAAACTATGGGAAAGTCACAGTTAATCCACAATTACAGGATATCTTCCACTAAAAGCATTTTATCCCCTTGCACATGTCACATTAGAACTTCTGGGTATGTTTAACATTTACAAACATAGGATCTATGTGGCTAAATAAATAAATAATGCTCCCTGTAAGGCACACATGTCTCCATGGAGGTAGAATTTGAGCCGTATGCATGCAGGAGGTCCCATACGCATGGTTCTGCATGTCCACACGCAATAGTGTACAATAACAAATGAAAGCAATGATTGAAATAGCCCGAGTCAAATATATGTCACCTGGCTCAAAGGACATGCTGTGACTGAGGTTTGGTTCCTGTGTCCTCTTGTCAAATGTGGGGATATCATCTTACACTGAATAAATATTCACAGCCTCCTGGCTCAGTCTTTTTTTTGTTCTCGAGCAGTCACCTCCCACCCATTTCATGATTATTTAACTTAACCTTTAATGCCTTTTATTCCCCCCTGAAATTGGATTTAATTCATTTAGAACAATAGCAACTTCAGTTTGAACATTGTGTTTTTCCCCAGTAGGTGGAAAATAGCCCGCCTTTCCTTTGTGTTGCCATGGAAAAGCCTTGGCGGGTGGAGTTCAGAAACGTGGGCAGCAGCTACTTCCCTCAGAGCAGAGTTGATTGCCACTACACACTTAGCTCTCACCACAACTGGGCCAGCAATGACTGGATAGGGCTCTTCAAGGTATTGTTAACCTGATAACTGTCACAGCGGATAAAACGTTTATGCATCAACTACAAAATAACAGCATGTGTTCTCCCTCAGGTTGGATGGTCGTCAGTCAAGGACTACCACACATTTGTCTGGGCTCTGGTGCCGACTGACTATCAAGAGGGCACCGATGTCAACTGCTGTGTGCACTTCCAGGGTACTCATGCCCTTGTTTTCTAATTGTATTTTATTTCCCATTGTTAGCCGGAATCTATACTGATACGGTGCTTAGATCAGCACATAAAACCTTCAGCGGGAGATTGATGTGTCCGTGGATTGAATTGCTCTCCTGTACACAAAAGGCTGGCAACTGGTGTTTTAAAATGGAGGGAGACAAAAGACATTTCAAATTTAAAAGAGTTATCACAGATGTTAAAGGGATAATATCCAAAACAGAAGAAAATGTTCTTCTCTACTCGTCTCTAACACAAGCTATTTCATGGTTTCCATTCATTTTTAAGGATGCATGGGTTTGAGTAGTGAGGATGGAAAAGACAATGGGTTTTGTCAAAGCCAGCTCTGATTACTACTCGTCAAAAATACGATGTTCACTCTGTCCTGTTTATCAGCGGCAACAGATAAGCCTGACTCAGTGAGAGGGGCGAGTATGCAGCAGGTGTGGCACTGACCTCTAGTGATTTATCACTAACTTTGGCATACTGACAATGTCATTCTTCGTTTGACAAAGAGCAGAGGGAGGAATGTCTGAAGAAACTGCTGAGGCTTCCTTTTTCTTCATCATTGCAGTAATTTAAAAAAAAAAAGGTGGCCTGCACCCACTGTGGCCTAAGCTCGGGCAGTAAGTTACAATGCAGCTCATAAACTTTGCTGTTCCTTCCTGTCAGTTTTCCATCCGGCCACTTTACTGTTCATCTGCTGTGGAACAGAAAAGTAAATCATTCTAAACACGAAGCTATAGTCTGTGCGAGGTAAGGATATTGTTAGGTTAACTCAGTTTATGAGCTGGAAGAAGCTGCTCACCGGTCAAAGTGGGAACCAGGATCCTGTCCGATGTGTTTAAGGACAAATAAAAAAATGATAATTACAAATACGGTAGGATATGAACCAATATGATAATGGTTGAAAGTCATTTCCAAAAAGGTAGGCTAATAACACACCAAATCAATAAACACTTAATTTAGTAGCACACCCATTCTGGTGTATATCCACTTTGAAAGGAAAATTCACGATTGCCTCCCAACGATAACAATGGAAATTTGGGATCTAACGTTAACGCGTACAGACAGAGAGAAAGCAAGTTAACATTATAGCACCATTACCAGACAGGGTGATTACTTTTAAGGATTACTTCTTTTGCTTAACAGATCATTTTTTATACGCAACACTTGTAGGCGTAACGTTACAATTGAATTGTTTAAATATGAGCTAGTTTGATAGCGAATTAAAATGATTATTGCCACTTGTCACAGCCGCGATTCTGACATGTCATTGCAGAGCAAACCCACGAGCTAACGCCAGTTAGCTAAGCCAAGTGTAATTAATAACCAAGCTAACAGGTAACCGGCTTCAACGACGACGCCGCCATGCTGAATAGGAACCGGACGAAGCGGACAGAAAAGCTGACGTTCAAGCCAAACAAAGTATTACAGAAAATAAGCACATGCGACATGTTTTCAGTTCTTTATAAACACCGCAACACCTGGTGCCCGTTAGCTGGTCCTGTTAACGTTACACGGCTGCTGGTGCGCTAGCTCGGGTGTTCAGTGCTCATTAAGTAACGGTTACTTTACAGAATAATAATGAAAACAGGAACTCACTTGAGGCAAGCTGGATTTATGGACGATATGTCTGGATGGGAAAAGGCTGTTCCGGGCCAGTGTAATTTAGAAATGACCTCAACTTGTGCACTCTTTGCAAAGGAACATGGGAAGGAAGGATAGCGCCATTTTTCTCACTTGGGTGGTGCCCACTGGTGGTGTAAAGTTGTACTGTAACACTCAGAAATCAATTTTGGACTTTTGGAAATACACGTTGAATTGTAATATTTAATTTATGCATTTACAAAATGAAAGCCACATACATGTTTAAACTCTTTAAAAGCCCATATAAGTATGTATATTGTACTGTGCAGTAACGTTACCCCAAAACCTATTTTCATGAATAATGAACGATTATTAACTCCAAAATCAGAGGTAGTTAAATGATCTAATCATCGTTAGTGCACTTATTCACTAAAAATGCATTTTTAAATCTCCCCCCCCCCCCCACTATCTTTCAGCCTCCTACCTACCCAAACCCAGCTCCCAGGATTATGAGTTTGCATACATTGATGCAAAGGGGGAAGTGTTCTCCCGCAGCTCCACGTTCACTTTCTGCGCTCCCAAGCCTCTCGAGGATCTGGTGACCCTTGAGGAGGAGCCCCATGGAGAGGAAGGAAGCACGGGCATGCTGCTGGTAGTGCCTAGAGCTGAACTGCTGCAGGTGAACAAAACAAAACAGAGTAGATTTACTACATATTCTAGTGAGGGAGAGTATGTCATCAGTTATGTAAATGAATGAGTGGTGATAAGACGCATCAGTGGGGGAAGTCAATACTGATGTTTAATGCGGACACACAAAGACATAACCATGGTTCCACCCTGCCTGTTTATCAGGGTCGACTGCAGGAATGTCTCCGAGAGCGCGCTGAGCTGCTGCAGGCGCAGGAGGTCGCCAACAGGCGGAGGGAGAAAGATCAGGAGGAGCACAAGAGGGCGAGGGAGGCCTGGGACAGGAGGCACATGGCGCTGGAAAAGGATGTCGCCAGGCTGCAGGAAGAGCTGAAGCAGAGTCGAGACAAGGTTGAGGGGATGGAGATGGAGCAGAAGGTGGAGTATAGAGCTTGGAAAATGACACATCTGTGCTCAAACAACATTCCGTCTTTTTTTTAATGTAAAATGATCATTCAAAATGTCTTGATTGTTAAATTACAGTCTTAAATGCAATGCATTTTCAAATTGGTAACCACGGGGAATTAAACATTCATATAAAGATGGGAAATGCCTCTGGTCCGTTAGGAGGTGCAGGCTTTTGGAGAATCACTTGCCCAGGAGAAAAGTGCTTTATTGGATGCGATCGAGGCGAGCAAAGTGCAAATCAGCGAGCTGGAGGAGGATATCAAAACCATGGCTCAGAGAAGTGTGGAAAGAGAGACCGAGTTGGAAAGGTGCGACATTTAGTATTTTTATTTTCCCTTCTCTCTGATTTAGTTTTATGTGGGTCTCATAAATACTGTTGATCCTCCGTGGCTAAACCTTTGTGCGCAGGATGAAAGAAAGAGCAAAGAGGGCCGGAGCTCAGAGAAAAGAAGAGGAAAACGACAGAAAGAGCCTGCAGGTAACTGTAGTTCAGACCGAGCAATATATCTCAGTAAAGCCTGTGTGTCAGTTGTTATTTTCCTTTTCTGCTGTATTTTGGGGGGGGGGGGAAACGTTATGTCCTTGCACCTCACTCTCTTTTCTCGTCCGTGTCGTGTCTCTCTCTTTTAGACGAAGCTGGAACAGACAGAAGGTGAACTCCGAAGTCTGTCCAAGGAGTTTCAGGTCTTAAGGAATTCACTGGCCCAGAGAGACACCAGTGTCCTGCAGCTGCAGAACAGCATTACCACCCTCACCCAGAAACTCACCGCTGCCCACAGGAAGGAGGTCAGACATCACTTTGGAAATCAGAGGAGACGCGATTGAAAGCCTGGTTAACAATAATTCTTATTCTTAGTTAAAGGCAGATTGGGCAAATGTTAGAATATTTGCAGGACTTGACGCTTGGTCAAAACTACTGGAGTTGGGTGTTTTTTTTAATTATACTCTGACTTTGGGACTTGGGCTATTTTCTTCACTTTAAGAGTTGTATGTCACCACATTTTAAAATGTTTTTATGACTTTAAACACGACCCGGGCATCTCCAATTCAGCAACAGTTGATAGACTGGCATCGTGTAGCGATTTTTCCCCCCCGCAGCTACCGATGTGTTTTCAAACCCACGCTTCACTGTCCCTTTATGGCCAGGCGCAGACCGAGGCCACGCTGAAGGAGATGCGGAGCCTGCGGGAGCGCCTGAACCTGACCGAGCGTGCCGCAGAGGCCCTGAAGAGTGATCTGAGTGCCATGGCGGCCCAGAGAGATCATGGCCAGGCCGAAATGCACCAGGCTCGTCTGCAGGCCGCCCAACTCACTCTTCAGCTCGCAGATTCCAGTCTGTCCATGAGAGAGGGACGAGCCCGCTGGGCCCAGGAGAGGCAGAGCCTGCAGCGCGCCGCTGAGGTATCCCTGCAGAACGTAGAATCGGGTGTCTTGAATTTCCATTCAGTTGTGTCCGTTTTTTACAGAAGCTCTAATAACGCGTTTTATACTGACGTGTGTGTGTGTGTTTGTGTGTGACAGAAGGACCACGAGAGTCTTGAGAAACTCAGCACGGAGATGCAGAGGACGGAAGAGAGGCTGCAAGAAGAGAGGATGGAGAGAGTGAAGCTGGAGGTTGAGCTTGGGAGAGAAAGGGATTGCAACCGGGTGAGAAATACTACAAAGATCTCATTTTTTTGTGTTTCCCGTTTCAGATTCATTTTGTGAGTGCACTTAAGTTTGTTTGCGGTAGACAAAACTACATTCACCACACAGAAATGAGGGTACAACAATCTTCAAAAAACACAGAGCTGTACTCTATATACTACACGTGGCCATTCTGAAATCACAGTGACTGTTAGTAGGTTCTGACATGTTGCTTCTGATATCTGGCTGGCAGGTTCAGCTGAGTGAAACCCGCAGGGAGCTCCAGGAGCTGAAAGCCAACCTGAGGGTCGCCCAGAAAGAGACGGAGCAGCAGCTTGCAGAGAAACAGGTCAGAGACACACGGCGAGTAGTCAGCTCACATCCATGCTGACAGAGAGTCTCCAAACAGAAAGAACGCACTTTGGGCTGGTACATTCTGGATGTGACGTCACAGGTCCTGACTCTATGACCTTTTATATGCTGATCTCATGGCTAAAAAACCGTGTGGAATAACAACTAAAATGTAGTGTATGTCTTTCCCTAATCTCCTAACAAGTTTGGTTAAAATTTGTACCCCCTTCTAGCTTGAGCGCACCTATTCATTTTATTTTTAAAGCTGTGTATTGATTACGTATTCATATGCTAAAGATTACTGATGGAACATATTCACAAGTATACAGGGGTGGAGGTGTCCCAGGTGTTAGGAATCTTCTATCTGCTGTTGTCTTCTTAGCTGTTATTGTGCAATATAAATAGTTTATAGTGCAGTATAAATCAGTAGTATTTCACGGCAGTCAGTGCTACTGCTCTTAAAGTGCTTTTGTTGGCTAACCACCGTTGCGATTGTTTGCCACTGCCACAGTAGTCATTGTTTTTCAAATCGGTGTTCAGCTTTCTTTTAACATCTGCCTCATAGTGGCCTCGCATCCAATCTGTGACGCATCATAAATATAGCAAATGTTTATTAAACAGTGATGATGATATTTATGTAAAGGCAAAGTTGCCTTTGTGTGTGAACGTGTTTTATGGAGCTTTAGCCTGAAGAAGTCAGACTGCGAGAGTTATGGGGAGGGGGGAGGGGGGGGGGGGGGGTCGACGACTGCTGAAGCCACCATGTGATATGACGGCTGTATTTTCACCACAGGAGTTGATGGAGTACGTCTGTCAGCTGGAGCAGAAGATGGAAACAGTGGTCGGTGCCAAGTGGAGCGCCGCCCCGCTTGCCTATACAGGTGACTGGAGCCCCGCAGATGTGAACACTAAAGGAGCTCACTATCATTTAACGGCCACACTAAATATTGCTCAAAACGGCCACACGTTGTCGGGGCGAACAGCGAGAAAAGAAGTGACCCGTTTTTTTTTTTCTTCTGCCCGGCAGACCTGCCCGCGAGCGTTTTGTCGGACTCCGAGGACGAGAACCCAGAGGCTTTGCAGCCCCTCCGCCCGCCGAGGCCTCTGGGACACTACGGCCTGTGCGAGCAGGGCCAGCCCGACTCCTTGCTCCCGGCCACCCCTCCCGCCTCCCCCAGGGAGGCGGAGAGGAGCGCGGTGGTCATCAACCAGCCGGCCCCGCTCGCCTCGCCGCGCCAGGCCGACGCCGACGCGCAGGCGCACAGCTCCGACTCGGTGAGACGCGCTGCACCCGCCGCCCCAGCTGTTAAATGAGCTGTGCCCTCATGCCGTCCGCCGTGTGGATCCTTTGATACAGATATCACCTCCCGGAAGCAATTAGGCCGCTCGTTATTTGTCCGTGATGGCGGCTGCTGTGCGTGTGTGTGTGTGCGTGTGTGTGATTGTGTGATTGTGTGTTGTTCTCTGGTGTTAAGGAGGAGGAATCTGAAACACTCAAGTGTGGACGACGCAGCTCTGGGGAGGAAACGGCGCTTTTGCTGCCTGAACACATGGACACTGTTCTCAGGTACAACCTCCCCTTCACTTGTTCATACCTACACACACACACACACACACACACACACACACACATAAGGTACAGACACATTGACCCAGCAAGTGTGCATGTACACAGTTGTGATATGTATTTTTTTGCTGCGTTTGCTACTTTAGAACGCTTCTCCAATTTTACTTGTCGTTTACTTCATTTTAATTGTTGAAATAAGTGGTATTTTTCTCCGCTAGTTGGCATGTGTCACACTGTTGCACATGGAAGCATTAACTGTTTCATTGAACTACTGCATTCTAAAGTGACTGGATACATGGACATAGTGATTGCCTTCTCGTGAAAGATATTACACGATTTGGTTTGGATTAATGTAGGGTTTAGCAAGTGACCATGAGAACGAAAGGAGCACAGTTAAGGATTTCATGTTGAAAAATGCAGCTTTGCATTGCTGGCTGCATATTAAAATGAAAATGTCTTTCAGGTCAAACAAGCAAACAAATTTCTTCCCGCCATGCTGGCTGGTTTTAAACTCCAGCAATGCATCATTTTTTTTATGAACCCATGACTTGATTTGTGTGTACAACCTCACTCTGCAAAGTGATTAGCGAACACAGCAGCCAGATGAACGCGGTGGAGTAAAAACCTTCATATTTCTATCTTAAATTAAAAGAAGTAAATATCTTGAAAAGGACAAACGTAGAAGTTGCACTCAAACGTTGTTGCTGAGTACTGAAGCGTCACACACAGAAAAGCTTGAGAACAAACTCCGAGCTCGCCAAAGCACACAGACACACATGTGACCAGTGATTTATGATGACAGGGTGACAATGACCGGAAGATGGAAGTTTTTCTATGTGTGGTCGTAAAAGAAGTTGAGTCAGGGAGACTGTGAGACAAAGTTGGGGCAAGATGGGAGGACAAGGGGACCGATAAGTTGACAGCGAGATGTAGCAATGATTTACCTGAGGGGAGTACTTCAGTCACGGGCCAATTTTCAGCATCATTAAAGCTCTCTCTCTCTCTCTCTCTCTCTCCCACTCGGCCCACTTCTTCAGTCCACCCTCCTCCTTCCACCAGACTGGGTGTTTGTTTCAGTCGTTCACACTCTGCTTTGTATCTCCCTGCAGCGATGTGTCGGAGACCTCGCTATGGTAGCCCGCGGACGGCCCTTGACCAATGGCCAGTGGTCAGAAGGAGGACAAAGGAGGACTTTCTCGGTGTTTGTGTGGTTCTACAATACTTCCGCTAAGCACATATGCAGCTCACTCACTACACAGAGAAAATGGTAATATGCAATTGACATCATATCTGCCGCGAACCCTGGATTTTCCCTCTAACTGTCGTGTTGTTACTCCTCTGGCTAGCAATGACACAGTGTCTCGTGGGGGCAGGTCGACACGAGACACGAGCAGAATTATTTTGGTTAAATCATTGCAATGTCGAGAGCTTAACGATGGATGTTATGTCGTTTTTCTTTTTTTTTTTACAACATTTGTTTTTAGGATTCATGGCAGGCGCTGTAATGACGATGTTTTTTGCAGGCCCAGCTCCACTGGAAATCATGGCAAAACTCTCCAACATCAAATTCTCCACGGCAGAATGAAGTAATAATGATACAGCGTCATACTCAAATTATATAGCAGTAATGTGGGTCTATGACATCAAATTTCCCCTCCATTTACTCACAAGTAAGATTTGATATGCACTATCTTGAATGCAGGAGCACTTGATTGCTGTCGTGCGGATGCAGTTAAATAGATTTAGTGATTCAGAGATGCTCAAAGAAGGAAAAGCATTTAAAAAAGAAAGCTTATTGAACAGATGTTGTGTTTGAAGTCTATTAAATACATGCCAGATGCAACTTCCTACTTCAGTACTTACATATAATCATTGTTATAGTTAACGCTCATGCTTTACACAATAGGTCTGCTATAGTCTTTAATATTTAATGGAGTTACAAGCTGGCCATTAGAATATTTAGTGTTACAATTTCTTATTTTGCAGAAACCTTACATTCACGCAGTTATACATTTTGTGCCTAAAATAATTTAAAATAGAGTCATCTTCCAAAAATCATCTTTTATAGATCCTGACGCATTGACACGTGTTGGTATTTTCCCCGGGCCCTATGGCAATTTACTGCCTAATAAAAACAGCTGCCTACCTTTTAATCAATACCGTATGCATTTTTCATGATTTTCTATTCATAATTAACTTGAGTTATACTGCAATTAAATTATATTCAGGTTTAGTTTGAAAGAGGTGTTTTTCACGCAGCCGTATGTGCAATGTAAGACAAAACTTTCCATGCTTGGCTAAGAAAACGTGGATGCTTGATTTCATCTTCTGTATTTGCACCATATTTTTTACTATATAAGAGTTTTTAGATTAATGGTTTACGAATGGATACCTAATATGTCGCTTCATCATTATCTTAATCATTACCATTGTGTTTTTGTATTTATGTTATCGACACGTTTTTACCCTTTGCTTTCGAATACTCACTTTAAGATTTCATTTATGAGAAATTAATATACACAATATCGGTGGTTATGAAAAGGGAATGGTTCTGGCCCGTTGCGTTTGAGGTGATCTGAATATTCAAGCATGAGGACCAAGATCATGAAAGGAGTCATTTGTCTCGTGTCGCCGGGTGTCCTGGGGTTGCAGTTCATGTCGATTCTCATCGGGTGGAGGAGGGAACGTTGTGAGGAGCCTGGTATTCTCTCTTATAAAACACTACATGTTTTCTCCATATTCCTTTTTTGTGGTTGTAATCCAATTTGATGTGTTAGGGGTGTTGTGTTGTGTTTTCTGTGGTTCCGCTGAGAGAAATTCGCCGGGACACCGTCTCCGGTTGCAATAAAGCTCCAGTGGTTACCGTTTGTTTTGAGGTTTTTGGTGTGTGACGGTTATCCCACATGTTTTGTCTTACCATTCATGTAATGGGATTCGGGTGGGGTTCTGTAATAAAATCGTTTATGTATCCATTATTGGATCTCTTCTTTTTTTCTGGCCAAAGATCATCGCAATATTTTGACCCTCACATGACAGTTCATTTGTAATTAACTATGCCTTTTCTTTTCACACAGATATATTACCTTATGCCCTTTTGGCTCATGCCTCACATACATTTTTCATGCTGGATTTTCTCTCCCCTCACCTCTGGCTCGACCTGCACTGTCCCCTCAGGCCTGACCGCCTCATAATCTTCATCCTTGTGCCTCCCCTCTCCTAAGGCCGTCTTCCGTTCAGTCTTTTAAGCTCGCAGCTCCCTCCACCACACTCCCTCCATCTTAAGTCTGGGGTGACGATAGCTAATTATAAAATCAATGATGCTGGGCTGCCTAGTTTACAGCCCCCTCTAAAACCTTAACTGGGAAATCACTGTGGGATTGATGACTCCCTCAGTCTTTATCTCTTTTAATTAGAAATGTAAAAGATATGAAGACCCAGAGGCCAGAACACATCTCCTAGTTTTTTTTTATGACCCCCCCCCCCCGACACCCGCCTTCCCCCCGGCTCTCGCTACCCTTCCCCAAATCACCCCTTCCTCTACTTGGACTTGTTTATTCCTTCTTCCTCGCGGCTGGTACACCCTCCAATTCTGAGTCCTGTCGCAGACGCCTTGTCCGTTTCTACCTCCCTTTCTCCCTTTGAAGACGGGTCCGCCTGCCCCTCTGCTCACACAGTGGCAAGTGTTCAACTGATGGTCGTTGCACACGTTTCTCACCTTCCCCTCGCCTCATCTCTCCTCCTTTGGCTGATGCCCAACCCTCTGTGGATTTGCTTCATACGTCGCGAATGGCGCACTTGTCCTTTCGTCTGCTGCGAACCGGGCAGGAGACGCGCCGTCACGTCGTGACCCACCTCCCAACTCGTGGCGTCCAGCGTAGCCCCCTGAGTGGGTTTTAGACCCAGGTCACGTGCACTCTTGCAGTCTGTCCGGCCCCCTTGGTCCCTTACCGCTGCCAGGAGCTCTCGGTGAGCTTTATTCTCCTGATCTGTTGTTCCAGCTCTTTGCTTATGTTCAGAGCTAACTTTCTGTGGATGTGCTCTCTGTGCTTAAACATTCAAATTCATTTCTTTGGTATGCCGCACTCATGGCCTTCTTTTATGGATTCTTTACTATTTTTTTTAAATAATTGATGTCTTGAGGCTGGAGGAATATTACAGGGGAGATCTTTACCCTTTATTAATTCATTGTACAGTGATACCTTTTTTTCCCTGGGGTCTTATTTTTTTACACATTTCCATATCTTTTTCTCATTTCAAGTCAATAAGCCTTTCTTACTCAAGTAATTAGTTAATCCAGTATCACTGATGTGGAAGGATGAGTATATAGAAATCTTGCCCGGCTATTTTAAATTCCCCCAAGCACACCCAAACCCTATCATAGGTTTCCATGGCAACACCTTTCAGGGGCTCAGTATACGAGGCCATTTGATTGCTCCTTGTAAAATAGTGTGTAATGTATCAGCCTTATTTTAATTCCAGTCTGGTGTTATTGATCTGTCTTTAATGATAGTTAATTAAAGTAATCATATAATTGATAGGATCTCATCTCTGTTTATCACCCTCTTTTGATTCTCTCCCTTTCTCGCTCTCTCTGTCTCTCTCTCTATTAATACAATCAAGGTGAGAGCTTAGTGTCCCAGGTATGCTGGAAAATGAGAGGTGTTTACTATGGGTATACCTTTTCAAAGGGGTTTCCTGTTCTTTTATCAGAACGCCAAGAGAGCAGTTAAAATGATGGACTCAAGGTTATAAGTTTGGGACAGAAGTATAACTCCAAATTTTTGGTGACATGTATAACAAATCTTTTTTTATTCATCCGTTTGTTTCAAAGGTATTCTGACAAATGTGTTGATTCTGAGTTGAGATTAAGGCCGCGATGTCCTTTCACTTTTCACGGATCGTTACCGAAGCAGATCGGGGTGCATGAATGCTTCTTCAAGATCAAATATCGCAGTCCAATAAAATCTGAGACCATGTTGGACCATTTACTGACTGTTCAGCTGAAGCAGCAACCGGAAATAACTCAAATGGAAATGACAGATCACTGGGGCTGCAACTTACGTTTATTTTCCTTATCAATCCATCTCCCACATATTTCTTTGATTGATGGTTTTCTGTTAAACACCCCAAATTAGGAGAAAAATACTAATCACAACTTTGATTTGAGCAGAGGTGTATATTCTCAAATTTGCAAAGACAAATATATTAGGGATATAAAAGTTGGAATGTCTTATCGTTTGCGTATTGTCTTCTTTAAATCAAGCATTTTGCATCTTGCTTGATACAATCAGAGAATGCTCGGCATCTTTTCACAACATTTGCTTGAAATACGATCAATTAATCGTCTGCTTATATCCAATCTTTTCCATGTAAGGCATCTCAACTTGAGAAAGGTTGAGATGCCTTACTCCATACTTCTTCTTAAATTCAATAAACACATCGTTATGGACATATTTACTTTTTAACCTTGAAGCCACCTTATCTTTGAGAAAGAAAAATTGTCTGACTTTTTCCTACCTCCGACTACACAAATCTTCAGAGCAGACCTTTATCTGATGTCCTTGTTCAGTAGGAGGCAGTGGATTTATTGGCCTCTGCACCCACTGAGCCCCATGACCTAGCAGACCATGGTCTCCTCGGCCCTGTTGGGTTAACACTGCAGTAACAGTCCAAGAGCTCCCTCTACTGATCACTTTCTTAAATGGATGGTTTTTTTCCAGTCAAACTTACGACATCACAGTACAAGGGGACTCTGGGCTTATGTTTGGAGTAAATTTTCTAATCATTGCAAAACAAAAAAAAGTCCAGTAATCTCACAAAAGTAGTTTATTGTTACTCTTACTGTTTATATGGCTTTTCTTTGTATGACAAGAGTTGACATAAACAGAGAGTTGACAACACCGTGGCCATGTTGGAAAAACATGAAACATAATCTCAAAGTTTCGCCTGGATTACCATCATCGACATCATGATAGACCAGCAGAGAGAGAGAGAGAGAGAGAGAGAGAGAGATGGAGGGGTTGTGACCATTCACTCAATGACTCAAAACATTCGGAAGCATTCTCACACTCTCTCACACATGCACGCATACACACAAAACGCACAAACTGAGGAGAGCTGCCCATATTCAGAAGACGGGACCTCTCACCTTACAGAAAAGATGTTCATATTGCTTCAAAGAGAGACAGAACCCCCCCCTGTGTACTTTGAATCAGCCGCGCTCCAAGACAATTTGGCAATAAAGAAAATATACATGAGAACACTTAATGCTCCACTGCTTAAAGAGAGGAATAGATGTACATGAGAAGACAAGACGATATGATGGCTTTCAGGATGAGAAGGCAGTTTTATGCTTGGATTCCAGCACGAGCACAGGCGGGGGGGGGTCAGTGCCGATGACCCCCCCCCACGTGAGAGAGCCGGGCTGGCACACGTGCTGATTCCTCAGACTTGTCACCTTCTATGTACACGCAGAGTGGAGCTGATCAAAGAAAAAAAAAAAACGGAGTCAAGAGCACACACATAAATATTGCCTGTTTCTAGCGAGCCTAAATGCAGCGAGAGTTTGGTCCTTACTGAAAAGCCCTGAGTGTGAATCCAAAATGTCTTCCATGAAGAGTCCTGCTTTCGACTTGCGGATGTCTGTATGTCTGTGCGTCGGTGCTGACCATGTGTGGGTGTTTTTTTTAAATCTGTGCTTCTACTGACATCATCAGGGAGTGCTGTAAGGTCGATTGTATCCTCGATGTCGTACATGCCGCCATCATTTCGGACACACTAATGGAAATATCCGCTCCCAGAGAGTAAGTAATACAGGATCAGGAAAGTGCTACATATTCGGTCAAGTATACGGCCCTTGTCCGGGCACTTGATGCCATGTGTCTGCTACAGCTGGGGGTATCGAGAACGGAGTGTGTGCATGACGTGTGCATTGGTGTGTTAATGTGTGTGCGCCGCTGCGAGGATTGCTGGATGGCAGCTGGAGTCCCTGCCAGTAGTTCCACTCACGCTCTCAAGAGGACTTTTCCTAACTTTGGCACAATGATGCTTACTTTCCGCAGTGGCAGCATTTGTCTGCTGCAATGAGAATAATGCCAATTCCCTGATAACAGAAACGGAGTCCCTGCAACACAACAATAGTCCTCTGGGTTGATTATCATTGACATCCACAGTGAGCCAAAGTGCCCCCCCCAAAAAAAGCCCCAGCTAAGCATATGTAGCTGATAAGGAAGACCCAGCCAGATTACCCTTCTTTCCCCCCCGAATATGTTCTCAGGAAAGCTCTTCAAAAGAAAAAAGTTCTCTAAAAGGATTCATATATAAAACCAGAATAACAAATAAAGACAAAAATATAATGGTATATAGATATGTATGGACTTATTTATAAATTGAAAGAAAGAGAAGAAAAATTGAAGACAATATTCAAAAGCAATAACCATAAAAACAACCGATTAGCATACTTAATTTGGTTTTGCCCTGTACTCGTGTTGTTGTTTTTTTGAGAAATGTGCTTGTTGCAATCCACGGGAATCGACTGCTCAGTTCTGGTGTCTGGTTTGGCTGTTTCCCCCCCCGCTCTCATACAAACGCCAAGGAAAAGAGACTCGGTGCTTTCGCAGAGAGGTTCTGTCAGCCTCTCGGCCGGGCCGGGGGAGTTCAGAGGATTCGCCGTCACCTCTCCTTTACTTTCTTTTTTTTCTGGAGTTCACTGAGTTAGACGTGTCTGTACACATAAGGCTCTGCTGTGCTCCGCCGTGGACGACACAGGGGTGTGCAGTACGAGGGAAGGCCGGCGTGTTGTTGAGGTGGAGGAGACCGAGTGAGGTTGTGTTGTTTGTCTCAAAGTAGCTTTGAGTGCGCGTGTGTACGTGCGTGTATTTGTGTGTGTCTGAGCCTGTGTGTGCATGAGTGTGCGTATATGTCTGAAATGCTCTGTTCACTGCGCCCTCCCAACGAGGCCCTTCCTCGACCCGTCGGCGCCGTCCAGCACGCCCCAGGGCTCCCCGTCACTGTCCGAGCCCCTGTCCCGATCCTCGTCCCCCGCGTCCTCGTCCTCGTCTTCGTCCTCTTCCGGCGATGGCTCGCTGCCGTTCTCGGTGGCCCAGCTGTCTTCCTCGTCCTCCGCCTCCTGCTTGACCTGCGCCGGCGGCGCAGGCGGGGGCGGCGGGGGTGGCGGAGGGGGCGGGCTCTCGTTGCCCTCTGTCTGGTCCTCAAAGGCCTCTGGGTTCTCCAGCATCTCCCTGATCAAAGGAGGCATTGGCCCCGGGATCTCCATCTTCAGAGTGATGGCTCTCTCTGCGCCTGGGAGCGGAGAACACACAGACAATGGATGATTACAATCATGTTATATGTTACCAAAAAATAAGAAGAGGACACAAATAAAACGCCAAAAGACGTCGGCTAGTGGAGATTCAGTAACTTAATGACAAGGCCTCCTTTGTCAGCGTTATGAATCGGTTATGATTGTGGTCAAAATCTTTTCAAAATCCAAATTTGTTGGAGGAGTTGTTGTCGTCGCACTCACCCTTGGTGCTGATGCCCCGCAGGTCAGTGATCTTCATCAGCATGCGGGGAAACATGTGAGGTTTGTTGGGGCGACGGCGACGGGCGTAGATCTTCAGAGCCTCAAGCAGAGGCTCTTGCAGCTTGTCCACTTTCTGGGGCTCCTCGAGATCCATGCGGTCTGACAAAGTGGGCCGAAAACACATTGTGTTCATTATTGTGCCCCAGAAACTTTACAATTGTCACAAAAATCGTACTTGTCAAAAAGTCACATTTGTATTTTCTGTGCAACAATAATCCTTTCAAAGCAGTGGCAGCTGGGCTGAAACAAACTGCAGTACCTCCACAGATGAGGCAGATGGCGCTCAGGAGTCCAGTCTCTGTGTCGTCCATCTCCAGGGGTAGAAGCTGGCCGGCAAAGGCGAACACCAGGTCTGTGAGAGGTCCAAAACCGGCGTTGTGCATCTGGGTCCGGTTCAGAGTCAGGCCGTCTGAGAAGGTCATCGTGTCCTGCTCTGGAGTGTAGCGTGTGCAGATCCTCAGCATCTGTGAGTACCAGAAGATGGGAAAACTTGAAGAATGGCAGAAGCGATTGGCTCAGTGTGAAGTGTGCAGAACTACTTTCACACCAAGGATTAACTTGGCTCAACATTATTCCGGGGGAAAAACCTTCCTGCACTACCACTTCTCGCCACCAGGTGCAAGTGTTCCCTCATCGATCAAGTAAGTTGATTTTGTAAGTAGGTGAAGAGACAAAGGCAACGGCTCCTCACCAGTATGTCCAGACAGGCCGACTTCAGCAGGGTGATCTGGTCAGCGATGGTGAGGGTGGTGAAACCGGGCAGCCGTTTGGCAAATTCCACAATCTTGATGATGCATTTGGTGGACAGCTCACTGAACTTGTCCCACAAACCCAGATCCAGCTGGACCCGGGTGTCTGAGCTGGAGTTCTGAACACGCAGGGACCAGTATTTCGTTACAGAGGGGGTATGCAGCCAGCATGTCCGAGCACATTTACATTTTACATCAATCGGGGCGGAAAAGAAAAATCTATTGACATGTTGCATCAATCATTCAGAGGCCACACAGATGGCTTAATGGGGAACTGAATGACTAAAACCGCCACTATGACGGGGAAGCTACGGTGAATTTATGTCTTTGCATGCAATCAGTGACGGAATATATGAAAGTGTCGTTACCACACATCACAGTAGGAGTGAGCAGTGTTGTAGGTCTAGTGAGTGTGTGTGTGTGTGGTTGTCACTTACGGTGGTGTATTTGCCCAATTGGCCAAGTGACGGGAAGGTTTCTTTGTGAGCTTTGCTGACTTTATTGACCAACTCCTCGAGTTCTCCACTTAGCTCATAGCTCTCTGGAAGCACTAACTCCTCCTTCACATCCTTCTTCTTCTTGTTTCTGTCGTTGCGCACCGCTTTTTTTTGAAAGAAAAACAAGATGAAACATCAGCTATGTTCCTCTTCTTTATCTGCAACGTAAAAACATCCCCAGCTCTCATAATCTTTCACAACGGGCAAGGCCATGGGGCTCACCAGTGGAAAAGAACTGTGCTGCAACGGAGGTTTGCTCTTAACAGTATTAACATATTTCCTTTAGCACGGGACGGACACTGGCTATCTTTTTCTTATCACCCGCTCTCTTCCTTGTCCATCTCTCTATCCACTTGACCGGTGCACATAAACCAGTCCTGCACTCTCTCTCTCTCTCTCTCTCTCTCCTCCTGCCCCCTCCCCGACTTTCCTTCCTCTCAGGATATCCAGTAATAGCAGAGGCACAATGTGATCCCGGTCTTAACACACATCCCACACAAACATTACACCCACATACATGTCCCATGGGCTCTGTAAAGGGCAAGAAGCTGCCACTTACACACACACACACACACACGCACACACAAGGCAAGGTCAGGCCGAACAGATCGCAACTGTGCGCTTGATTTCGGCACACTAGATGAATTCTGACGCGTGATTAGCTGTGTCAAAACTGGAACTCTAGTTTTCTGACGTGTTATGAATGAAAGCAGTGTCTGTGCTGGCCAGAAGGGCGAGGTTGTGTTGTGAAACAGGAAGGCAGAAATAATTTCGTAAAGGGATTAGTCATATGATTGGTACAGTGCCCAGCCTCGCCCCGATCACCACCCCAGTCAGGCTCATCATCTGCTTCTGCCTCTCCGCTGCATAGTTTCCCAGAGTCGTTTAATCAACATCATTTACAGATCAATGCCTTCGCACTGTGTGAATCAGGTCAAGCCATTCCTTTTGTGGTAAAATGATCCCATCTGAGCCAAGTAGAATTTAAAAATCGACTTCTTGCTGATGTCTCGAAACTGCTCGCTGTATCATGTTGTGTGTTGATCTACGAGTGAAAAACACCCTGCCTCCTTGTGTGTGTGTGTGTGTGTGTGTTTCTGTGGATATTCACATGTGAGTGAATAACCATGTTTTGGAAGGCGGTATCTCCATCTCTTGGGACTCCGGTGCAGTGGGACTCACCTTCCTTGGACATGCCGACCTCAAAGCACTTCTGCAGCCGGCAGTACTGGCAGCGGTTGCGTGTGACCTTGTTGATCTGACAGTTCTTGTCTCTGTGGCAGGTGTACACCATGTTCTTCTGGATACTCCGTCGGAAGAAACCCTGGTGCACCAGGAAGCGAGAGACAAAGGCGTAAGATAGAGAACGATTGTGTGTTGCAGTCAAGTAATCAAATGTAGAATGTGTTTTTCAACTTCTCTTTCACGAGAGATCTCTGCTTTTCCTCTTTTTCTACATCTCATTGTTATTCCCTGTTATTCCCACTACGATCTCACACTATGGATGTAGCTACAGACTGCCTACGAAGCCCCTTTCTTCCAAGCTCACATGTTTTGCAACTCAGGATTTTTCTATATATGTAAATAAATCAACACAAAGCTGAGGTTAAAAGGTCCTGGCACGTTCTTCTCACCTTGCAGCCCTCACAGGAGCTGACCCCGTAGTGGTACCCCGAAGACTTGTCCTGGCACACAAAGCAGGGCTTGTAGACACGAGGTGGGGGAGGTGGAGACGGAGAACTGGGTACCATCTCCTCTGAGCTGGTGCTCTGGGTCTCCACCGCTATGGGGAAGAAGAAAAAAAAAAAAGGTCTGTCACATATCCCTGTCCTACGGCAAGTCAGAAATGTCAAATGTGCACTTGTCGTTGAATGTAGCTGAAAGAGAGTGATTTCAACCGCATTCGAAACATGATACGACAGCTGACAGCGTTTGCTTTTTCGTTCGAATTTGTGTTGCCAGCAAGGGATCAGTAGCGATCACATTCGGCCTAGAGGTGGATTGAGATACATTACCACGTAATGCTGCTTATCTCGACTTTCTTGATCGATAAGATAAGCGAGAAAGAGAGAATTACTACAGAGCAACTTTCTGTATCCAGGCACCAATTACCCCACAAAGGGCAGTATTTAGGCGCATGTTTGAGGAGCAGAGAAACAGATCGCCTGACAGGCACATGAAGCCATTGCCTGACAGCAATGACAAAAGTATTTTTTACTGCAGTAAGAAAGAGCGTCGTTGATTGACAGCTTGTCTGATAAGGCCAGTTAACAGAGTGAGCCGTTGCAGCCAAGAGTCAAGAGTCGGCTCTTCCTCATTCCGCGGACTAGAGTAGACAAATGTCAAACACACGCGTGTACAAAGCTCTCTTTTCACCTTTTATACTGGAACACAACTGTTACAGTGTCAGTGCAACCGTGAGTCACATGTTTGCTGTGGTAATATTCACTGTGATCTATTCCAAAAAGGGAAAAACATACAGGCTCCTTTGGGTGCTTAATTCTTCCACACTTTCCCTGAGAAACATAAGTCGTGGCACGCACACACACACACACACACACACACACACACACACACGGGACCAGACCCTCGTCACACATGCTAACCTGCACAAGCTCACTGGCACACATGTTGCTCGGGGACAGTATGGAATCCATACGCTGCGCACTTTAACATCCACTTACCCGGCAACACCTCTTTCAACTTTCACCCTTAGTTACCCTCAAACCTCAACCCCCCAAAACTGCATCCCACCAGCCCCTGACACACAAACCCTATTTTTCTCTTGTTTCCTGGCCCTAAATTCCTCAGTGCAGCCCTGCCAGGTTTTAATAGAGGCCTAGGCTCGTAAGGCAGCCTATAAAGGCGGTCCCATGGCTGGACTGGAGGCCCCAGCCCGGCTGGCCTACACTTTATTGGGACTCGGTCACCTTGGGCAGCTATTCACACCACCAGCTGTAGCTCCCAACCCGTAAAAAAAAAGCCAATCATAAAATAAAAAACAGGGAGGCTCTAAAAATTCTAACTTTTACTGCCCCCCACCTCCCTCCCTCACCTTCAATGAAAAGCTCAGAGGGTTCGCCTCAACTTAACCTACAGCCCCCCCCCCCCCCCCCCCCCCTCCCCATCCCCTCTGACACCCAAGGCTGAAGCAAGAACCACCAGCTTGGATTTTTACAAGAGAGGGGAGACTTCAAAAAGAAGAAAAGAGGGAATAGAAAGAGGAATTTGATAATAAAAAAAAACAACAAAAAAACAGAAAGGGGCAGAGGGGGTTGGGGGGCACACAGTTGCTCCTGAGGGCAAGTCTTGTTCAAGACCAAACTGACCAATTACTACCCCTGCTGTCACATCTGCTAAGTCTGCCCAGCTACTACCTCATTAATGATAGTAACAGAAAACCTTTTTTTTCCCCGCTTTGCTGTCTGCTGCCCAAACATCTGTTTTTCATATGCATTTTTATATTTCACTATTCATATTCCACATAGGCATTCATCCTTTGAAAGCTTTACTTTGCTGGAGGCAAACATGTTTTCCATTAGTTTAACCAGCAGTACCACAGCCAAATGTGCAAATCAATCTAAAACCTGAAGTTTACACCCGCTAAAATGTTTCTACAGCAGTTTTCATATCTCCTTGGCCAGAATATAACAAAGGAGCGGGGTCAGAGGGAGAGCAGAAACCCTCTGAACGTGCCATGAACCTCCATGTTTATGCAATAATAACAGCAGCAAATGAGGCTCCAGACCGAGTGCTGACAACCCCCTTTGGAAAAGAACAAACCACGTGTGGCGTCAAGTAACGGACATTGACTGACACCGTCGAAATGGAGGAAGAAAGCGGGCCAAAGGGAGAAAGGCCATCCCGGAGAAAACTCCGGGACGGCGGGACAGCGACGAGGGAGAGAAACTACATCAGGCTCCATCAACACGTTGGGCCAGGGGCCCGGGCAGAGAACATGACTCCTGAACCCGCCTCCCAGAATCAGCCCGCTCCATCCAAATCCCCTGCACCACTTAACCCAGGGCGCCACAGCGAGAGAGCCCCTTCAGGCAGCCCCTTCACCCCCCCTCCCTCCCCCCCCAGTCTCCTCAACTCAGCTCATCACTGTTTAGAAAACAAAGCCCTGTGAAATGAGAGGCCCTCCTTATCAGCGCTCCGAGGCCTGGGGCACCATTTGCATGACAATCCGCCGGCCCGAGGGCTGCAAGTTGATGACGGACGGATGAGATGAGATGACCGGGATAGGTGGGTGGCTGCTGTTGTTGTTGGGGGGGGGGGGAGGACAAGCGGATAAGAGAGGCGGGAAGGAGGGATAGTGGAGTTACCAGTAGCCTCTGTCCGTTTCCTGCTAAGTATCAGTTTACCCCCCTTAATCCCTTCTCTCAATACTCTCTGTGCACAAGTGGCCCAGCTGCACTGACCAGGCGTAATCCCCCACCCCCCCCCCCCGGTCAAATACACACGGATACGATTCAATAGCTACAAAACACAAACGCACTCAGGAGGATAATGTTCACTGGCTACCAACGGGGGAAAACACACAACAACAATCCGGGCCTCCCCTGCATTACATTAAAGTGCTCCAGCATGAGTGGGATGCGCAGTACATCATTCTCAACAACCTCATTAGATGTAAAATGTAACTGCGCACGACAGAAATAGCTGTTTCGCTAAAGGTGACTTTAACTGGGTCAATTGCATTAAATTCTAGGTCAGGTCGACTGGGCCATTTCACATCCCTTTAGATTCAACAGATACAATGGGAGAGAAAAAAGAGATGTTAAAAAAAGAAGAAAAAAAAGGAGACTTTCTGGTAACGCTGAAGCTGCCTGTTGTTCACTGCGACTACGCAGTTCGGGATTGTGTGTCGCAACACACTGCTTTTAACTGCATATGACATTCTGGCAAGGTTACAAGTATTCTTTCACAATAGACTTGCAGATTTTGTCTACGTGACTCGTTGGTGCGATCGAGTCCGCAGCGAGAATCGGGTCTCGGGCATGTGACACACACACACACACACACATGCAGGGGGCTTCCCCGGGGACGGTGCCAATGCATCGAAGCACCCGAGTGAGTGGCACGGACAGATTTCTGCGTTTGGGTTGCGTGCGCCAGCTGCCCGCTCTCTCTCTCTGCAGCCTGTTTTTGATTGGCAAATGCAGGACTGCAGGACTGTGTAACCGTGCGCTATACTGAGCTCTGCTGTTTGTTGGGTTTGTGTGTATGTGCCAGCTCATTGCGTGCATGCTTTTTTTTTTGTCTCTCTGCCTGTGCAAGCACTGGCATGTTGTGTGGCCTATGTGGGGCCATCTCTACCTTCATTAAACAGCCTGTACAGTTTGCGTGTTCTCGTCAAATGCGCCGGGGCAGTAAAAGAGTGTGTGAGACTTGAAGGCAGCGTGTGAGACACACAGTGGGGCTCACTGGGAACAGGAGGGGTGGGCACTGGGCAGACAGCAGTGGCAGAAGGGGAGCAGATTGAGAGAGGATGGTGAACAGTGGGCTGCGAGACTAGCTGGCACACTAGGAGGGGCCTTTTTTGTGTGGGGGGGGGGGGGTGACCAGATGAAGAACTGGGCTTCGTTGAAAAGAGGAAAAGAAAGTACCACACCCTCGTCAGTAGTGCCAGCGAGTTTCACTCTCTCTCTCTCTTTCTCTCTCTGCCCACGTCTTCCTGTCATCTCTCTGAGGCTTCTGTGACGAGGTTCCAAACAGCAAACTCGTTTCCTTCCTCTCGACGGTCTTTCCGGAGGATCTCCGTCACTATTTTTCGAGCCACTTCTCTGTGCCCTTGGCCTGCTACACCTTTGTGCACGTGCCCCCTGGTTCCCGCAGGTCGAATGCCGCTGCCGATCCGCTTTGTTCAAGCACCGTTGCACACAGTTGACTCACCTGAAGGCTTTGAAGTGGGAGGTCTATCAAGTCTCTATTGTGTCGAGTTACACTGAGAAAGAAGTGGTTCATACGGTGGGGAGGTTGAACGCTGGAAGGAATGTGTGTGTGTGTGTGTGTGTGTGTGTGTGTTGAGCAAGGAGGGAGGGAGGGGGGTGCTTTCATTAAAAGGTCCTGAGCAGTAGCAACACCTTTCAACAGCTGTCAGAATGCTCATTACCTGGACACACACTCATATTCACTCACACGCCTGCAAAGAGGCCCCCGCTAAGGTGTCCTTTAAGACAAGGTCTACGATAAGACTGGGCTGTGGACCAGGAGATTGCTCAGGTTTGGATGGTTGAAAACACATAAAGCTGGCTAGGAGTAGTGACACACACACACACACACCTCAATGAATTCACACCCTTTCGTCAGCCACAGCAGAAACAGAGACAGACGCATGTTGAAAACCACATGATGCGTACGATCTGAGACCGGTAGGATTTCATCAAATTGTGTATGTTTGGCATATGTTCATAGCTGCTTTTTTAAATGTTTTTTTGAGATGGACAAAATATGACATGTAGCAAAGACCTTTCCCCAAAACACACACACACACACACACACACACACACACACACACACACACTTCATTATCCATAGCTTGTCCGAAGAAAGTGTGCAAGCAGTGCAGAGCAGGAAAGGCAGCAGGTGGGATAAACCTGTATCCTCTCAAAACACCCTTTCTTCTTTACAGCACCTCATAAAAGGGCCGTTTGATATTTTCTCGATGGAGTCGGCCAAGCCAACATTTGGCAGCAGTCACCCCCCCCCCCTGCAGCCCCCTTTCCTGCACCACGCAATCCTGTCAAGAAACACACAAGTTGGCTCTAAACGGAAAGAAAACTTGCCCACCAAGCTGCCTGTCCCCAGCCAACCCCCCCCCCCCCCCTTACCCCCGTGAGGAAGGAGGTATTAGACGGAAACCAAAGTTCGTTGAAAGGATTCCTGTCGGTGGCCTTTTAGGGACAAGTGCAGATCTGTGGAAGCCAATCTGCCCCTCTCATCCCCGTGGTGAGCTCAAGCTGACTCTTCGTCTGCCCATCCAGAAGACGGAGGGGAACACGCCCCCCCCCCCCCCCCCTCGGGCGAACTGCCGACTGAACCCAAACCTGGCAACCTGGACCAATCGGGACGGGCAGGCGAGGAAGCTGACAGCGAGCGCAGGGCGGCAGACAGGCGAGGTGAGGAGGGAAGACGGGGAGAAAGACGTGGGGGAGGCAAATCCCTGACGCCCTTTGATCCTCAGGTCGTCTCTCGTCCTCCCAGACTTCCTCTCGCCATCCGCAGCCCCGGCTCTCACCTGTCTGTCGCTGGCAGAGTCCACCAGAGCTCGTTCAATAGCTATTGCTTCCTCCCCACAACAATAGAAACCTACAAAAAGTAGAAGTAGTCCGGCCCTGGCTGCGGCCTGGCTGTGTCTGAGGAAGTGAGGGGAAAGGAGGATAACGTAAACAACAACAGTAGTATTCACTCCGGCGCATCGGGGGAGCACCGCAGACCGAAGGAAGCAAGCAAAGGCAAACCTCTTTTGTCGAAAAAAAAAAAAGGAAACAAGCACACCCACACGTCCCACTTCATTCCCAACTCAACGTGTGAATGTACGTGCCAAATCACCACAATGACACAATTTCTTCTTGCTTTTCATCAATCAGATACAGATTTCCTCCTTCTTTTCACATGGGGGGGTGGGGGTGGGGGTGGGGGGAGGGGGACTTTTAAATGCAGCGCTACAAATGAGTCAAATGCAAAACCTGAAAGTTTCATGTGGTTGTCTGATGAGTTTCAGGTGAGACTTTAGAAAAGGATGCCAGACTGGCACAAAGTCCCCGTGAAGTGGCGCCGACACTTTTGAGTCACACCAGGCGTAGGCGTTGCCCTGAGAAACTTCTGCTCTGAGTGGTTCAGAGGAGCAGTGATGCGCAGCGGGCGCTTTTCTACTTTTGCCTGGCAACAGATCGGCGTCCCGGGTGCCCATCTCTGCGTCTGGAAGGAGCCCGTCATGGCACGAAAACAGAAATTCAGATTGCAGGCTGCAGTGATTCATTTCCCTCTCTGTCTGTCTCTCTCTCTCTCTGTGTGTGTGTGTTGGAAGTTCCATGTGACATTAATATGAGGCAACGCACGCCGTTTTGACATTTGGACTAAAAACCGCTTCAGAGTCGTACGTCACTGAGCCAACGAGCGATGGCCACGGAGTCGCTTCCCCCGAAGTTTTACCCCGAGCGAGGCGCGAATCACTTCACGCAGCGCCTCTCTGCTTTGATGGAGGGCTTCCTGTCTGTCTCTCCTTCTGTCTGGCGTGTTTTCTCTCTCCGTGCTTTCGGACAAAGGAGGGCTCAAGCAAGCAGAGCAGGAGCCGATGAATCCAGGCTCTCATTGAATCACGGGACTGTACCCTGCTAGTTTGAAGCCACTGAAGAGCAAGTGACTTTTTTTTCTCCGTGTCCTGTGTGCTTCATGCGTGTTAGCAGCGATATATATATATATATATATATATATATATATATATATATATCGCTGCTATATATATATATACGTATACACACACACACAGTTCAGTAATTGTTGATCTTCCCTCACATGGAGGAACGCGTCGCTGCGAATCCAACGGACTGGGACGAAGAGCAGTTTTTGGACGTTACATTTGAAATGACTACATCCAAAGTCCGACTAAAGCAGAAAACAGAAGCGCTTTGTCAGCTTCAATAGCTGACTTGCTGTATGTAAAGTCTCCTGCCTTGTCCTGATTTCTGCCAATGACCCAGATTCATGGGCACTTGAATCCCAGAGACACACATGCACACATTGACACATCTGTTCACTTCCGGTTTTCACACAGGATAAATAAACTCCCAAACTGAAGGCTAAGCCCACAATTACCGACATGTGGACTTACACACCCGCTCCCCCTCAGATATCACACGGGCAACATTTACACACAAACAAATCCACTAGTGCAAGATTATACAAATGAACTCATGCACCATTTCCAGACAAGAGGCCATGACAGTTGCACAGACACACATTGGCAAAATATGAATAATGTCCACAGTGAACACAACACCAGCAGGCCTCCTCCGCCTCGGCCAACTTCTCTTCCATCACTCTCCACCCCTGAGCCCAGATTATAACTGTACGCCCCCCCCCCCTCCCTGCCAAACACCGTCGGCTGCGTAAACACAACCTCTCAACAGCACACACACACACACACACACACGCGGAGGGTTTCTAGTGAGCCCTCCGCTCCTCATAACAGTGAGCCCCTAGCAACGCTGGAGCCAAGCTGTCAGTCAATAACACAATGGTAACAGAACTGCTATCTTCGCACACATGGCTCCGTGCTGGCTCACGCACACTGCTGTATGTGCTGTATACGCTGTGAAATAAACCCTCACTGGGGTGCACGCATGAGTGGAACGAGAGTGCACGAAAAGGCCACGCTGCGCACACACACACACACACACACACACACACACACTCCCTGCCAGTTGCCAACGCCCGTGTACACGGGAAAACGCGCCTGGCAGCCCGGCGAGCTGTTTTCAGTCAACAGCGCCAACATGGCTGCAGACACGGGTGTCCGGGTGGGCAGCTAACTGTTGTGAAAGAACTTACGAAAGTTCAGATGATATATATATATATCTATGATGATAGAAGGAGGGGGGGGCAAACTGTTGGCCCAGTTGCCTCATAACAGCCGGAACGAGATTCCTCAGAATGTTTCTTTCGAAACAGTTTTTAGAAGAAAAAAAAAAGAAAAAAAGACTCAGGACGGACAGAACGTCCGTTGTGACAGATTGAGCCGTCGCGCTGTGGACGGAGGGGTGTGAGCGACGCTGCCGAGGGGCTATAAACTGCCATTAGAGCGGAGCCGGATTCCAACACTGGCCTGTGGAATCCAGCCTGGCACATTGTCTGTCTCTGGGTTTGACGCAGCAGTCTGGGTGCCCAACGCCAGCCAAGCAGGCACCTAAACACCACATGCATTGACGTGTAGGAGTTCACACACAGACGCTACACAGGCAGGCAAGGCTGGACGGGCTCATATTCATGCAGAAGCAACAAAAAAAAAAAAAAACACACGAAATGGGGGCTTGTGGAAAATAACAAAGCAACTGCAGGGATTGTAACTGTTTATTTATAGGCACCACTGCCTATTAATGGCCTTGGCTGAGACACAGTGTCCTTATCCTGGAAGTGGCTTCCTGCTATGAAAATGGAGTATGATACAGTAGAGATACAACTATTATGATGTTGGAATGAGTTTAAATTGTTTTTCATATTGTAGTTTCAGACTACTATGCCAGTGCAGTGTGAAAACCTGAAAAAGATCTCTTGATTGAGTGTGAGTAGGAAATAGATTTAGCGTACACATACGAAACAAAACTGAGCCAAGGAACATAGAAACGCACGTGCACACAAATAGTTCCTCTCAAGTGTCAAGTTCTTTGTCCCTTTCTTGTTGAACTCGTTTCCTAACTCAAACAACTCATTTAGTTACATGGTTATAATTGTTTGTCACCGACAAGTGAAGGCGTTGTATCAGTCGTATCAATTCTGACTCGGTGACCTTGGGACCAGCTGACCACTCGAGCCTTTTAACTTCAGCACATTCATTTGACATTATCTTGAAAGGATCAGGAAGGTTTATGTATATGTAACAGCATAGACACGTCCTCATTAGAACAGCAACCATGCACTCTGTCTCCCTCCTTCTCTGTCATACACACACACACACAAGACACCCCCTTACCCAGGACACCACTATCTATTCCCAGTCCTGCCCCCTCAGGCATTCTAATCTTTTAATTGAATCTTTTGTAATTATAATGAAATAACTGCGGACTTCCATCAAGGAGAAAATGATCGGGGGCCAGAATGTGCCAGCGGTCACAGGAAGCTCTTATTTCTCTGCCATTGCTGCGGAGATATACCCTCCTTTCAATTAGTTCCTCAATTCACATTTGAACAGCACATTAAGGTAAAACAAAGGGGGGGACGGTTGAATGATTGCACACAAGGTGATTGGATCTGTCTACCTATCTATTACTGCCATGTCCCTCTCTTGAATGTATCACTTGGAAGCATCACAATTAATACCTTAACTTTAAAAAAAAAAAAAAAAACATCTGCGAGTGTGTTTTGGTGAGAAAAGCACGCTTCCCCTTCTTCTGACCCTGGAGAACTGCTAAGCGTAATTGCCTCATTCTTCTAAGCAAATTAACATTGACGGAGAGGGAATCAGTCTGCGTAGCATCTCTGAAATGGCTTCCCTGGCAGTTGACTAATTCAGTTCTCATTGACGTACGACTAAATCAGTGTCCATTATGCTTACGCGCAAGGCAGCTCAGATGTAGTACCGGGCACTGTGGTATAAAGGCACTTAAGAGCATTACACCAGCCAAGCTGGTTTGAAAGGGTCCCCTTTTGAGACGGCGGACAAGGCCGCCACACACACGGTGCAGATGTTGCATTGGCCGGGCCCGTAGCCTCTCGCTAACCTCTGACATTGAGGGGTCCCACAGTTGAAGAAAGAAAAAAAAAAAAAACTGACCACACACTTCTAAGTCCTCTAACTGTCCCGGGCTAATGGCCAACGGCGATGACACTTCCCCAAATCCCCCGCTGGACATTTAGTGGCGGGACAATGGGACACGTTCATTCTGTGGGAGATTTAGGATGGGCAACTTTTTTTTTTTCCTTTTTGCCTTTTCCACAGATTATCAAAATAAATGCCGACCATTTTGTAGGATTTCTACCGGCTGAAACCTGACAAGCGCAGTAGTAAATAACAGCGTTGGACCAGCGTAATAGATTATTAGCGAGTATCGTGCCAGGTCCAGGTGTCTCTCGTGACAAACCCGGTGGATATCTTGGAGAGGAAAGTGTGTGTGTGTGTGTGTGTGTGTGTGCTCGTGCGTGGCATAGACAGACAGGTCGCTCTGTTGTGCAGCTGGGCTTGGCTTAATGAGATATCAGACTCAAACATCAATTCATCAGCCTCATTGATGAGGACAATGAGGGGCAACTGCTTCAGCAAAGAGAGGCACTATGGCTCCTCGTGTGGGGATAGGGCCGCCTTGTTTACGAAGGCTTTTGGGCACAGAGGGCTTGAAACAGTACACCACTCCAGCATCCGCTTTGCTGCGCTCTGCCAGACTCAAGCTTCTTTGCCCTCGGGGCAGCTTCTCTGGACTCTGTTTTTTTTTTTTTATCTCTTTGATTATCTCTTTGAGGCGAAAAAGTCCAAAATGTACTTCTGGAATCCGGGAGGCCTAATTTTCAAGACGTGTATGCACGTGTGTGTGAATGTGCTAAAATGGAGAGGCCGAAGAAGTCTGATTGATTAAATAAACAAATCTCATCTTGTTATCATCAGGGTTCCCCTAGCTAAGCAGAGCAAGCTGGGCTGGCTGGAGTCCCCCCCCCCCCTCTGCCCCCCCGCCCCCTGGCCTCGGCCTTCCTGACAGAGCATCTGTCTTCATTAAAGCTCAGCCAGTGTGCATGACAGCCACTGAAAAACTCGTGTCTTCACGATTAATGAAGACTGATGAGCGATCCCCCCCCCTCACTCCCTAAGAGGCAGTCAGAAGGAACAAAAAGAGGATGAACAAACAGAAGGAAAATTATAAATAATAAAAAAATCCAAACCAATATCAAAATGATCTCCAAAAACAAGAGCACAGTTGAGCCGTTTATCCCAAGGCTCTCTCTCTTTTCTCGTATTCTTTTTTTGTTTGTTTTCCCACTGTCATATCTGGCTTGTCTCCCTCCACACTTCTCCCACCATACTATGCGCGCGCACACACACACACACACACACACACACACACACACACACACACACACACACACACACACACACACACACACACACACACACACACACACACACACACACACACACACACACACACACACACACTCCTTTTTCACTCTCACAGCAGTAGCGCCCCCCTGGAAGTGTATGTAAATGGACCCCAGTTTTGTCTTTACAGAGACAGGCCCGTTGTTAGGAGTCACAGTCTTGACTGAAGTTGGAGGTGGAAGAGAGGAGACAAATGAGCGTCTGACAGAGAAAAAGAGCAAGCCGGCCGGAATATCTTGTGCGTGTATTCTACATTTGTAATTCATCCATTAAATAATTCATCTTCTTATTAATTCATAGCAGCGGAGGAATATCATTATCCAGCTTGTATCCAGAAGCGTAAACAAACCTCTGACTTATGAGGACTGCAGCAGGTTACACAAAACTTTTAACATCTGTAATATTAAACAGGTCATTTGTCAAAGCCCCCAACAAGCGAGAATGCATTGACCTCTTTCTTTCATCTGTGCATACTTTAGTTTTTAGTGTACACCTGGCAAGGTCAAACCTCAGGTGGATACACATTGTCACTGAAACTTGACTCCACGAGCTCAAGTACACACACACACACACACTGTGCATATATCATATCATGGCACAGACTTTCTTTCAGGGGGGGGCAGGAGAGGAGAAGAGAGGAGACTGATTGTCCCTGTCTTTTCCTGTGCTGCTCTGTAGCCCCTAACAGAAGCCCCCACGGTCGAGCCCTGAGGGGTAAGCAAGCCAGCAATGGGGAGAGAGAGAGAGAGAGAGAGAGAGAGAGAGAGAGAGAGAGAGAGAGAGAGAGAAACAAACAAACATGGTTGTGTCATTCAAGAGAATCTCAAACAGGATGCCACTTACACTGAACGCTGGCACTGCCCGTCCAGGCGAAGGGGTCGAGCCCCGCAAAGAAGGGGCTCGCCTTGCGCAGCATGCACGCGCCCCGGCCGGTGACATCATAGAGCTGACGGGGGCCCATTCCCAGAGCCTCCATGCAGTCGAACATGGCACCGGGAACCCTAACCCCACCCCAACCCCCGCCCCACGTCCCCTCCGCCCTCAGCAAGAATCCCTCCGAGCCCCCCGGGAGTCCCGGCCCGCGTCCTGCCCCGCTTCCACCGCGCACGTCACGCCGAGGCGGTGACGACAACAAACGGCAGCGACGCGCTCCACGGATCCGCCGCCTGCGCTGCGCTCTCGCTGTCACTCTCCTTCTCTTCCTGCCGATGCTGGAGCTTTTCCCCCCTCTTTCCCTCTCAGCTGGAATGCAGCTCTGGTTCCTGCCTGGCTGAGCGTGACTCTGACTGACTCTCTCTCTCTCTCTCTCTCGCTCTCTTCTCCCCCCCCCCCTCTTGCCCTTGGGTGAGCTGCTCTCTGTCTGCTGTAACGGACCTAAATAACAGCCTCTCGCAGCTCTGGCTGAGCACCAGACACGGCGGAGCGAACCAACTGCTGCGGCATGACGCTCTGAGAGGGGGTGGAGAGAGCGAGAGAGAGAGAGGGAGGGAGGGAGAGAGAGAGAGGGTGGGGGGGGGGGGGGGGGAGAGGGGGCCGGCCAGCAAAGGCTGCATGCACTCGAAGACGAACTCATCTGGTGAGGAGACAAAACTCTACTCCCATTCTTCTATTGCTTTTGTTTTTAATATTTCATCCTAGAACGCAAACAACCGCCCCGCCCCCCCCCCCTCCCTCCCTCCACCTCTCTCCCCTCGTGGTCCCATTCAGAACGGGTCCCAGTTTGTTCCATCGCACCTCCCCCAATTCCCCTGCAGTGAATATGACCCCCCTCCCTCCTCTGAGCCCCCCGTCTCTAATCATAACCATATTAAAGTCCAGCCACTGGCTGGGTTAGTGTGTGTGTGTGTGTGTGTGAGAAAGAGAGCCAGGAAGAACATTGTGCTGTGGTTGAACCCAGAAACCAGATGCCAGGGTAAACCCCTCCCTCCCTGTCCGTTTTTTTGGCAGATCTTTGGTCTCTCCCTACCGAAGGGCTTTATGAGGTGATGAATGAGGGCTGCCTCGCTCAATCCCTCCAGTGCACTCACCCAGACAAATACCCCCAATGTACAAACACGCCGTGTGCTCGACACACTTCTCCCCGGTTCTCTTGACCCTTTTTTGGGGGGGCGGGGGGGGGGGTGATTTATCTCCCGTGCAAGGATGCAGATGTGAATTTTTGATATTCCACTCACGAAGGTGCCGGGTAGCCACAAAACCCTGCCTCTCACATGTAGGTTTCCTCAAAACCAGGGCGGTTGTGTGTATTGACAAAATAATTCAATTTGAAAACGTAGCGGTGGCCTCACTGTGACAGTAAATCACAGGGAAATCAATAGGGGGTCAATAAAAAAAAACTGCGGTCCTGACTGCTCATCAGCAGATGGATGGACTCCGGCTAAAGCAAACAGCTGGATACAAGATATATGATAATAGAATGACTTTAGTCTGTGTGTTCCACACTCCCCACATTCACCCCCCCCCCCCCCCACCCCTCATCCCCCTGTCAGGCCAATACAAGTGGTACAGCCCAGCAGGCAAAAAAAGACAACATTTCCTGTCAATCTGTGCTGCTGGCTAAACTCTCCATAAACACACAGCTCCCTCCCTCCCTCCCCCCGTCTGTCTCACACTCTTTTTCCTGTTTGAAGGAAGAAATCCTGCTTTCACGTTTCGGGGCTATTTTGAATGATTTTGATTAAAATGTTTATTGACCTTAAAAGATTTTTCCTTGGGTTAAAGTCCCCTTGTTTATTTTGTTAAGCTGGTTCACTAAAGCAGTCGTCCACACACACACACACACACACACACCGGCGTGGACTCACTCACACACTTAACGGCTCTTTTGTTGCATCAAACGGTGAACAAGATCAGTAGTTTTTATGTGTTTCTTCATACACTTGTCGGGTCATAAAGGGGAAGCTTTACGGCAAGAAAAGAGAGAGGCTGGACGACAAATTGTTATCCATCAAGTATGCTCCTGCTGACAGTGCGTTGTTAAAAAAAGTCTTTTTTTTTCTACCTTTCACAGAAAAAGAAAAAAAGTTCAGATCTGGATGGATTTCAGATTGAATCATCACGAGCCACGAGTCATTTTTATGATCCACAGGCATTCTTCTCACACTCGTCTTTCGTCTGTTTCCTGTGGGTTTTTTTTTTTTCTTCTTTTCTCTTTTCTCGTTGCTAGTTTGCAGACAGCATCCTGGAAACTAAAAACCGGCCAATCCCCTGTTGGTCAAATGTTCTTTGTTACACTGGCGTTGTTTGCTAGGGGAAGCACAATCCATTTATAATATCATACGCTCACACTTGAAACTTTTGTTTTGTGTTGGAGTTCTGTGGTCCGATTCCACTGGCTCTGACATTTCATCTCCTTCTCTGCGCTCGAGACCCGAACTCAGACCGCTGACCCGCTTCTCCGCCTGTTGGCAACCAAAGCGCCTGGGGGTTAAGAGCCTTCCAAGCACCTCGGAGGGCTTTGCGCGAAGTGAGTTTAGACATCTAATCTACACATTCTCCATACTGCTGCTGACCCGGGCCAGTGCCTAACCCCCCGCCCCCCTCTCCCTTCCTTCCCCAACCAGAGAGGTTGAACTCTAAAAGAAACCCCCACTGGGCCACTAACTTTCCCCCCAAACTTATCCTGCCCGCCCTCCTCTCTCTCTCTCTGTCCCTCACTCTCTGGCTCTCAAGTCTCTCCATCTCCATCGCTCTGCTCATACGCTCCGTTTCTGCAAATACTCTCCCCCCATTTCATCGAGCTCCCTCTGGCCGCTTTTTCCTAACGGCACCATTTGTTTTAGTTGACAATGATCCCTGCGTTTTGGAAATGTTTCATTTTCCGTGGCTGCCAACTCCCGGTTTATTTTTGTTAAGGCCGCTGAGTTCAATTACATTCAATTGCACGATTAGACCCGATTGAAAATGTGTAATGTTTCTTTTGTGATACGGTGCCTCATCCCTTCACCGGTACATCAGACAAGAAGTCGGCTGGTGCCAGACTGCTTAGAAGGTCCACGTGGGCCAGAGACCCAGCAGAATCAGGCTTTACTGTCTGACACGCTGATGCCGATTGCAGATAAGACGCATACAGCGCATTGTTGCCACTTCCTCCGTAAACAGTCATTTGCGTTGCAGCCAAGGAGTCAACAGCGCAGTGGCGTGTGAGGCAATAAAGGGGACTCGTTTTGAAAGGCCTATATGTGCAGCGTGGGGATTTTGAAAGGAATGCAGAGCTTTTTTTTTTTTTTCATCATCCGCCGATGGGAACATGTGTGCAGTGTGTGGACGTGCTGAAACAGATTGCCGGTGATGACAGAGACACTGAACACCAGTTCAGAGCGCCCTCCCCACCCCCCCCTGCAGCCAGATTCAGGTTACTCAGAACACAGGCGTACCCACATGCAAATGAACGGAACCTATTTGAAGGACGCTACAAAAACAAGGTGCATGCATCCAAAGTGCCTTTTGCATCCTCGGTGAAGAAAGTAGCAGTCGGCAACCCTGAAGTTCCTTCCGATCACGTCCGTCAACTGCTCCGCAAGCGTACACATGTTCAGCTCTGACGTGTAATCTTAAACACTGATCTACTTCACTCTCTCACAACCTGTCTCTGGGAGATGTGTCGTATCGTACTCAAATTGAATGTCGTTTACTTTTATTCAAAATAAAAGTGTAAATGTCACAGCAAAAAGAAAATTGCCCATAAATAAGGGGACCTTAAATAAGCAATTTAAATGAGCACTTCATGTGTGAAATTGAGTAGGAGGGCGCGCTCCAATTCGAACACATACCGCTCAATCAATACCCAATCAGTCCCGTAAACCTACTTTCTGCCCGAGCATGATCCTCACAACAACTATGGGAGAGAGGCCATTTCTCAGCGGCGGCCATGTTGGCGTCTGTTCACATGCCGGTCCCAGCGAGAGGCCCTACACAGCTACTTCTCGGAGCACTATCATTCTTGGCCGTCTTTCAGCAAAGTCTTTGCCGCTATCTGTCTCTCTCTCTCCCTCTATCTGCACTGTCATGACATTTCACCACCCGTGTTTTGTGGGGGGGAAAAAAAGGAAAGAAATAAAGATCTTCTAGTTCCAACGGTCTTGTCTTGTTCTCACAGGGCCGCCCCATGTCTCTATGCCCTCCCACGCCCTCTGAAGGCCCATCCCTCCATTCTCGCCATTGCGCGCCATGCATCCTGCACGTGCCCACGAAGGCCCATCCGAAAAACAGGCCTCTCCCATTTTTTAATAGAAGCCTCTTTATCTTCATCTGTCATTGTGTCAGAGCTGCAGTAAACTCTGTGGCCTCTGCGTCGCCGGCTGACTTTCCACACACAGGCATGCGGGCACAAGCACACATGCGCACACGTAATACACAAGACACATGCAAAGTTTCAGAAAGTTTCCAGCATTTAGGGGCAAATTGGCCCCGACATGCACACAGGGATAACAAGAGGAAATCCAAGGTGAAAGCCGAGAAGAAAGGGAGAAAAGAGGGGAGAGAAAAGATTGAGGGAATTCGAGTGCATAAGCCAATGGGCTTTGGGTGGATATCATTGGAGGAGGAGATATTCCACTCATTCTCACTATTAAAAAAAACAACTCTTTGCAGCTTTAAATCGACAGGGGAAAAACTAAGCGGTCCTTTCTGACTCTTTCCCCCCCCCGTCCGCAATGGTTGAAAACTAAAAAAAAGAGCAATGCGAGGGGAATTGATATCCCAAAAAGAAGACGGGTGCCTTTGAGAGCTGTCACCTTGAGGCTGGCGGTTACCATGGGAGATAAAAACTAGGGCTATTTATTAAAGCTCCAATCCCTCTTTATGGATCAAGGACACGGCCGAAGAGCGCACCACGCACCAGCACACACCAGCATCGCCGCTGGGCTGTGTCCATCACGGTCACAGCATCAGAGATGCCAGCGAGCAGATGGCTCTTTAATGGAACCTTCTATTCGGATTAAGTTTGAACTGTTTATAGTGAACGCAGCTAAAAGCTGTTAACATTGAGACGGTAAAATAACCAGGTGCTTCATGTTTTTACAATTTATGTAGTCCATGTTTTTACACTTTACTTTTATACTGAAATGATCCAGACTGTCCTGACTGTCAAAACATTGGCTTTTGATCATTCAAAGTCAGAGCTCAGAGGTGATATTATTCATATCTTTGAAAATACACCTGATACATTACAGATGCTTTTCACACCTCTAACAGTGATAACATGGGAGGCTGCTATGATTCTGAAACACATGTCTCTCATTCTCTCAAGTTTTTCTGACATTCTTTGCTACCTCATTCATAATGTTTTGACCTCAGGCGTGGGCCATTTTTCTTCGACCCATCAATAGATCCGATCCGGGCTCAGTAAATGACGCAGAGGTGGACAGAGGTCAGAGATGATCGGCTCTGCTGTCAAGAGGAAACAGAACATTTAACCTGGAGGTGTCGTTTTAAAAGAAAGTTGACATCACACTTAATAATAAAGAGAAAAGTACATTTTCTGTGGCTCGAGGAAAGCTTGTGCCTGAGAGCGGCAGAACGGCTGAACTCATCACTTTCATTTCCATACAGCTAGGTTTCTTTTTCACGTCTCTCCCACCCTTCTAAGTATACAACAGGCGGCCCATAGACCTGCACTTTGTGCAATATCAAAAAATCCACAGTGGGGCACGCACCCACCTACAGCACCTCCTTCAGGGCTAGAGCTGAAATCCAACACTTCAACAAAGCGGGACATTTGGTTTTATTCCGATGGTTTCCGCATAGCGGAGACGGCTTCACTCGGACAGCCGACGTGTCCCTCTCCTCCATTTAAAGGTTCCCTCTCATAGCACATTTCCACCAAAATAGCTCCTTTACACAACTTCCCCGAGCTCTCTAAGACAACATGAACTTCTTGTGTGCGTGTCTGTGTGTGTGTGTGTTTGTGTGTGTGTGTAAGAACGCAATGAGTGTTTTTTAATAATGTCACTCTGCATGAGCATACACAGTCCGTCTAACTTCATGCAAGGATTTTGTGCGCAAGTAGTTGTTACTTTTTTGTACTTGATGAGGATTTTGTGATTTATCATTAAAAAATACATCTCTTGTATTCAATTTGCAGGTATTCGTACAATTTCTGGCCAGTTACGATAAACTGAAGTTGCCTGTATTTCTGAAAAAAACAATTATGGGACTATTATTTTCTAAAATTATACTTTTTCACACAGTAGTTTCCATGATACTTGTTTTCCCCAGATAATTTATGAGATTTATGATATATATTTGACAAATGTTTTGATGTTTTACACACACGTTCCCTGTGGTTTTCGTATAGGGGCCCAAGCTCTGTCGTCCATGTGGGAGTATCAGATCACGTCATCACTCGCCTGTGCTCTGATTGGGTAACATTTGGGTAAACTGATCACCTAAACGATGAATGGGCTTGTTGTCTATGTGTTGCTTAATCGGCTAGTTTTCTCTCAGGAAACTATTGGGAGCTATTTTGTCTTTTCTACAGTGTTTGATTCTTGTCTAAGTGCAAATCCCTTTCCAACACACACTTTTGAAAACGAGTTGTTCACTTAGTCTCCACTGTTGGCCCAACGGAGCAGACTCAGGCAGCTTTTACACAAGTTTCAACCCACTACTCATTCCTTTCTATTAATACAATGCTTTTAATTTCATCCCACTGCGTGCTGCTGAAAAAGATCACGGCTGAGCCTCTCGTGAGACGCGCTAAACTTAAAGCTGCAAAGTCACGGGTCTGAACTGAAAGTCCGAGCCAAGAAAAGGACCGCAGATTTTGGTCCGAGCCCCGTGGGCCAAAGGAAATGATCTACTAGCTTTTCAAAATATCCCCGTGGCCTGCTTTGGGGCCAGGGCTCCGGCCCAGATTGGTGAAAGCTTACAGAGGTGTTTCAGGGCTCAGTGGCGATGTTATCACATAGTAAGTGGCCTTAATGGGCTTCCAACTGTTTGTTTGAAGGGCTCCCATAATGGCAGGGATCAACTGATAGTGGCCTCCGCTGCACACTGCACAGAGAGTCGTCAGGCCCTCCCATGGATGAACAAACGCAAATATAAAGATGTGGGTGGCAAGGAAGGGAGTCTTGCAGCACACCCAAAGTCAGTGCAACTCATTCACACATGACTGGAAGTGAAGAATTACAATCCTGTGAGTCCACTTCCTCTTTGAGTGCGTGGAGAATAAAGAAAAGCCTGCTATCTCTACATGTGCAAACACAGCCAACTCGCCCGCTCTCCTGTCTCTTCTCACCCCTGCGCAAAACAGGTATTTCCAAAGACACCCTGGTGCCAAAAACACAGCGCTACCGTGGGAGGTGCTCCGACCTGTCAGCACAGCGTCCACGCCCCAACAGTGGCAGGTTTCACCCAGGTTAAAGCTACCTTTCGGACAACAATTAGGCGCGCAGCTCTGGAGCCGGGCAAGAATGCAGCGCTATTAGCGCGCGGAGAAGCGTCCATGGAGCCGCTGCCTTTATGTGGAAGGTATTTTTTTTTTTTTCTCCATCTGGCCTATAGACAGCCTTGACAACAATGAGCAGGCCTGTTTAGCCAACTCCTGAAGAAGAAGGAGAAGGAGAAGAAAAACAGGGCCTGGGGAATGTCCCAACTAAGGCCCTTTGTCTGCTGACGGCTGTCAGTAAAGTGACTTGTTGCATTCCTTATGAGGGGATGCACCAAAAGGTCGTTTTCAAAGCCCAGACTAACAGCTGATGATTTTCCAACCAGTGGCTGAAACCGAATCCGATACTCTGAAGTATTATTGAATGATTTTCAAGTCAAACAAGGTGTATGTCCAGCGCCAAAACCAGCGGCAATTTGTCGATCCGCATACATAAACCCATGTCTGCGCTAATTGCCACAGTCCTGATTTATTCTCTGACCCCCCCAGCCTTGTTCAAGCTGTGACACAGAGCTTTAACAGAATAATTGGAGCCCTAAATCCTTTTGAATGATACCAATGCCACGGTGGATGTGTCGGTACAAGCATTCATGTAGGAGGGCCCCAGTGCAAGTTTTTGTGCTTTGATACTTGTTTTACCTCCTGCGAGTGTAAAAAAAGAAAAAAGAAAAGAAAAGAAGTGGGATTTCACCATGCATCGGGGGTATGTTTCTAGTTTTTAGATGAAAGAAGGGCTTTGTCGTGTGTGAGAGACAGAGAGAGACGGAGGGAAGAAAGAGACGGAAGGGGAGAGAGAGAGAGAAAGAGAGAGGGGGGGGGGCGGGGAAAGAGAGAAAAGAGTATCTCTGGTGGTGTGTTTGCGTGTGTGCATCCGTGTGTTTTGCAAGCAGGGCGTGTTCTTAGATTCCACCACACTGGGACATTACCCCCAGGTGCTCTCTCTCTCTCTCTCCCTCTCGCTTGCTTTGCTTCTGTGAAAATACCTTGAGGATTAGGTGAGCTGCAGCGGCGCATAGGGCGAGGAGGTGGGGGGGGCGCTAGTAGTGATTGACGGGTGAAAGGCTGGAGAGGTGCTCAGGCATGCTGTGGTAGAGGAGAGAGGGGGGACTGCACACACAGGCAGGGGAGGGGGGGGGGGGGGTTCAGGCTCTGCACTCAGCTGTTGGCACCCACACCCATTATAGCACCCGCGCCACCTATCGCCCACCGACCACCTGCCGCCCTTTTTAGCGCTGCACCCGGATACGGTTTCAAATAACTGCCGCTTACCTTTAACTTCACGTCCAAACATCAACTAAACTGCTCCTTCTTATCTCTCTCTTGGCCTTCGTTTTTTTTTTCTCACTCTGACAGCCCCAAATGAGGCAGCAGTGGTGTCATCCGACCCGTGATCCTGACGCTGATATGACAATACCATTTGAAATTAGGTGATTAAAGCAACGGCAGTTGTACGTCGGCAGTGTGTGTGTCATCCGGATAGTTTTTCCATTGCAGATCAACCCTCTTGATTGGCAACAATCTCCTCTTTGTGCTCAGTGCTGCACATCATTCTATTTGCTGCTTCACTCGTACAACAGCGCCCCCCGTGGTCATGTCTGGAACTCTGAGTCTGACACTAATGTAGCACGCTGTTGTGATACCTCATACTGACTTTCTTTCTACAAAACGGTGTGCAGGATTCTTGAATTTGCTTATTTTGCAATATGTGTTGCTTCTCAGAACACTCGTCACCTCACATTGAAAGAATTTTGTTTTGTCTCAAACTGCAGACTTGTGGGGGTTGTTTGCCTTCCAAAGGCTCAACGAGAAGGAAAGACACACACACACACACACCACACACACACACACCACACACACAGTTTGTGGTCATCTACAAGCATCTAAAGGGAAACCACAGGAGCAGAGCAATTAATGAGTGGGCTTCCTGCTTCATGTTCTTTTTGGGGGTTTCTTTCTCATACCACTCGTTTGGTATCGCAAAGCCACCTTAAAGATTCCATTTCCGCAAAAATTGAACATAATGAAGTGCAATTGAAATAGCCTCTTTCCAGTTTTGGGCCAAATTGTATAATGTACCTAAAATGAACGTATGGATGACATATGTAGCTGAAATGGAAAATGCTAAGTGAGAGAAAGGAAATACACAACACACACAGGAAAGAAAATAACTTACAGAGAGCGGCCATCTCTTTGGGAAGGTCAGCACCAAATCTCCCAAACAGGCTGCTGTTGGCCAGCAGGTCGAAGGGGGAGTGGCTTCTCATGGAGTTGAAGGCGAAGGGATAGACAGCAGGTGGGAAGCCGGTCATGTGACCCACCTGCTGTTCCCTGTTGGTAGCCATGGCGACGGAGCACACCCCGGGTCCGCAGCAGGCCGCTGGGTGAAGTTGTCAGGCGCTCGGAACACCTGGAAGTCCTCAAAAAAGTGGAAATCCGTGTCCTTCTGAAGACTCTTGGGATGTGGGGAATGGACGCGTGACGATGAAGCGCCTGGTGTCAGTGGCTGCCCTTTCGATGGGTCACACGGTTCACCTTTCTGAGGAAGAGAAGACAGAGACATTTGTTATTTTCTTTCCCGATAAATTCACCACATAATACTCAAGGAGAATTGTTTGTGATTGACTTTCACACAAAGATACAATGAGTGGCTTGTGTTTGCGTCCCCTCTGGATTCCACAAACACAATTCACCTCACATCAACTCTGAGGCTATGATCCATGTGCGCTCTGGGATGGAGAAGAGTTGATCCACGGCTCTAATGCAACCAGGATGTGAAAACGTCAGACCAGCAGGTAGGAGAGAATGGGAAGTAGAGAGGAAGTCAGGAAGGACGGCAGGAACCAGAGCAGATACAGACGTGAGAGAAAACGAATGAGTGAGCAGTCAAAGGAAAAGCCAGAAAAACTGGAACCAGGCAAGGGGAAAAGAAAATAAGAAAGACGTTTCGGAAAAAGTTATAACAGGGAAGAGCGGGAGGGAGGGAGGGTAAAAAAAAGAGAGAGAGAAAAAGAGAGAGCGCTCTTGTTCTTGCAGTTTTGAAGAGCTTCCAGACTTCTACAGTGATTCCAGGCTATGCCATATGATTTAAATCACCAGAACTCTACTATAAAGAGCTCCTCTGTTCCTGCTGCCAGCCTAGCACAGCAGCCTGCCTCACTGCCTCTTTCCCCCAGGACCAGAGGCCCAGACACGGGGTCCAGAGCATGAAGAAGGGAGAGGGGGGTGGGTGGGGGGGGTCGACGGGGGTAGAGGGTAGGGAAAATGAGATCCTCTGATTGCTAACTGCTGCTGCCACATCCAACTATCTTCTCTTGAGCTCAGGCTCCCCGACCCACAGAGCCGTTTTGGCCCCGGCCTCCTGTCGCTTTGACCCCCCCCCCCCACACACGGACACGTGTGGACAAGGCTGCAGGCGATGCCCAGCGTCGGTGCTTAGTACGGGACGAGGACGGAGTTCCCAGCAAAGCCTCCCATTTTCCTTTCTCATGCTTTCGCTTCGCCTTTCGCTTCCCTAGCGTGATTTCGTGAGTGGGTGGTGTGATCCGCTTGTTTTTTCAAATGTGGCTTTGAAAAAGAGCAGAGCCAAGGAATTTGGGAACTGCTCTGGCTTGTGAATCCGGGAGAGAAGGCAGGAAAAAAAAAAATCTTGGTAATGAATTCGGTTATAAACAAAGAAATGAGTTTGGGGGGTTGGGGGGGGGGTTTGGAGAGATCTAAGGCTGAACTGGCAAACTGCTGAACTGAGCCCGAACATGCACAGAGAAACAGTGACGGGGTCCGGGCACTGGGGGGCACTAAGAGGTGGCGCGGGGCCCAGGAAGAACGCACAAATACACACACACACACTCACTCACATGTGTGAAACACATACACAAGCAATCAAGTTCTGAAATAATAAAAAAAAAAAACTAGCCACACACACACACACACACACACACACACACACACACACACACCTCTCACCCCTTGCCTTTTCCAGGGCTCAGGCTCCCTCCCTGCCTCTCTCTTTCTCTCTCTCTCTCTGGCTCTTTCTCTTTCAACAGAGCCAGTTAATTACACCCTACTGCTGCAGGCAGCTTCAAACCACCACTAATTTAGAGTTCCATTACAGTAAACTGTTCCACATGTGCATCCAGGGCCCAGGCAGGCTCGGGTGGCCACGTTTCAGGAAGGAGCAGACGCCGACAGGCACCCACCCCCATCCTGCCAGCACAGCCGCTCTGCCATCTTTCCTTCCCTCGCTCTCTGCATTTCTTTCTTTTACTTATTCATTCTATCCCTCGTCTCAACTACTTGTTTTTCCTGACCCAGTCCACATCTCTGTATCCTCTCTTTAATCATGTCTTCATACTCAATCCTCTCCCTCCCTCCCTCCCTCGGCCTCTCGCTCAAACACACACACACACACACACACACACACACACACACACCCCATTTCCATCCTTCTATTGCTTATACAACTTGTACTGTGACCCTGTGTGGCTAACACAAAAAACATCACTGAAGATTTCACAGTGGGACTAATGGGAGAAGAGGTACAGACTGGAAAAACAAAACTGCCAGCAGAGCACATGCTCATAGTGTGTGTGAGTGTGTACTTGGCCAGCGTTTGGCCTGTTTGGGTATCTGCCTCATGAACTCAAGCCGGGGCCCCTTGAAGGCAGCACAATGTGTCTGCGAGTGCCGGGAGAAGAGAGAACAATAAAGAGAAAAAAGGAAGACGTGTGGTGGAAAAGAAGGATGGTGGCAGAGAGTAGGACTGCGCGCATGTGACTTTCATATTCCAACGGGGGGAAAGAATAGTATTTTAATGTAAAAATCAAGCCGTAAAAGCTTTTTATGCCCCCAGACGCAGGCGGAAAGAACTGCCACTGCACATTCGCACGTATGTCATGGAGCAACAAAAGAAACCGAACTAAGGAGCTGTACTGAGGCAGCCTATTAAAATAGAGCCCAGTCACTTCACTCTCCCCCCAAACACTATAATGAATTAATAAAAGAGTTGGCGCCAGTCTTTTTTTAATGAGTCACATCAGCCCGGCAGCTTTTTTACAGAGCCATTTATGTTTTATGTCGGGTCCTGTGGTAGGAACCAACTTCGCCAGCCCGTCTGGGGCTATAAGGGGATGAGGGGAATTTGGAGTGACCTCATCCCCTGTTAGCCAGGGCCAAACGGGCAAAGAGGGCCTCCCCACTTCCCCTGAGCCTGGGGGGGGGCACGCGGGAGGCAGCGGGGCAGCCAGGCAGGCGAGGAGCACCGGCTATGAGTGGCTACGCGGCTGTTGCCGGGACTTTCCATCACTCCCTGAGAGCTGCGCTGTGGCACTTTGAATCGACTTGGTTCTGTAAATAGTCCAGGACCTCGCAGTCGTTTTTTTTTTTTTTCTTCTTCTTTTTTTTTTTGTAACGTAAATTCAGAGACAAGACGAGGCACGCTTAGAGAGAATGAGATTAGAATGAGATTTAACAAAAAAGACCTGGCAGAAGGTAGGATCAAGCACGAGGGAAAATGCAGACACACAGAGAGAGAGAGAGAGAGAGAGAGAGAGAGAGAGAGAAGAAGTTCCCACAGATTGAATGTCTGTCAAACAAAGGGTATCAAATCCTCTGTGGGCTAAACAACAATTGTGCCTTAACAGTTGTGACGGAGTGAGGCCCCTCAGGCAAATGAGAGCTTGCAGTCAAACATAACAAATAAATCACGGCCTATCAGGAAGCTCTGCACCACACAACCAAGAAAAGCAGCGGGCTTTTCAGTCAGCAGAAGAAACCACAGGTGATTACTCTGCGTATATGAGCAGGGTGCCACAGCTCTGCTAACTGGAGGACGTTTCTTGTTGCCGCAAGGGAAACACACAAAGACTTACAGTAACTTTGCGTGATGTTATATGGGGTTATAATTGTATGTTTGTCTTTGAAGTCAAATTCCAACTCCCGGCCTCCCTCTCGTCTCTGAGCTTGAGTGGGTTCACACGTTTTCTTTGGGTTTCCTGAACTCCCAAGAAGGCCACAATATGCAATTGTAAAAAAAAAAAAAAGATAAAAGTGTCGGTCAGTCCAGGCACAGCAGCTACTCAAAATCTTTTCCTGGAAGGGTTGAATTGTAAATTCACAGAATTGAGATACATGAACTGTACGATGGTAGCAGAGCGAGCTTGGCAGAATCCTCTCACTATTTTTCCACTTCTGATTTGCCCACCCCTGCTCCTTTCTTGACAGAATAACTGTCTTCCAGGCACTCACCTCCTTGTCAGCATCATAACGTGATACATTTTAGTACTTGGAGCATAGAGAGTGAGAGTGATTAAGTACTGGTTCATCGGTTGAAGTCTGCAGTTTAAACCAGGTTATCAGAACCCATGCGTCCACACACCACCTCTCGTTTCCCACAGTGTGAGTGCGGAACGAGCACCAAGTGTCTTCATCACTGCTGTGGACTGTCACGGTCTAATTAAAACATTCATAATGAAACAAAATAAGAGCGTAATCTGATCTTCTCTGCCGCGTTTTGCCCGTGCAAACAATCCCCAACCCTATTATCTGACGCAAAGCTGACAGCCACCCGTCTTTCAACAAGTGGCCCGCTAATGGCTGCGTGGGGAGAGACGCCGAGGGACAGACGATCCCGCGCCTCCAAGCAGGCCCGGCATTCCATCGCCTCAAACTCGTTTGACATCTGCCTGCTCGTGGCATCACACAAACACAGACCTGCTTCCATGCAACAATGCAGAGAAGCGCCTCTGCGCAATCCCTTGTCTCCTAGAGACGTATCGGGGTTTTTTTTCAGGTGTTCCACCCGAGGAGTGGCGTGAGGGAATCCTTGTTTCTGCATCGATCGACTTCTCATTCTGCTCAACTCACTTGTCTTTCTTTTGATTGAACATGTCGCGAACATGCGGGGAAAGAGCGAGAGGTTCGTGAGACTCAAAGCACAGGGTGACACGATGAAGTCACTGTGACCGTTTGCTGTTTTTTTTTTATGATGGAACACTCAAGAGGGAGACTTCAGCAGTGCGTCCAGCCAACACCAGGGACACGGCACAGCGGCAAAAGGCCCGAGGCAGAGGATGGCGTTTGGAGAAACGAATAGAGTCGGGGACGACGGGAAATAAAAGCAAGAGCTGAAAGTTCAGGGGGAAACGTTGCGAGGACTGATTTTCTACATTTCAAATGGTGATGCTAATACATCTTGTCGTGCGATCACAAAAAAAAAAAATTAGAAATGCATAATGGATTGGTTCGCCCCAAAACACACACGTGTAAGCGCAACATGCAACAACAACCACTCACACAGGTCCAACAAGAATCTTCCGACGGGAAGCTTGAAGGCGGGATGAACGTGTAAATCCTCACAATCAGAAAGCCCACCTGCAAAATAAGTCACAGGAAATGGTGTGCAGATATTATTTTTTTTGGTGTTAATTATAGTGTGGAAGCAGAGACCACCTGTACAACCCCTCCCTACTACTTGGCCTTAATTGCTATTGAAATTCCAGAAAAAGACAAGCATCAACAACTCCCAGATTTCTTGCTCAAAGTCAAGTCACAAAGAAGGATTGTTGCAGGTTTAGCAAGACAGAAGCTTTTATGAGGCAACTGTTGGCTCATAATATCCCTCGGATAAAAGTTTTCTCACACAACAGGTTTTGCAATTTGGTTTGCAAAAAAACGCAATATAATATTCACACTACAGTTTTGTACGATTTTTAAACCTCGATGGTTTTACTGGCAGGGGTTCTCGTGTTCTTATTATTTTGTGTCTTTAGGGAGGCCGATAGACGGAGCTGACATGCTCACAGTCACAAGAACATGGATCACGAGTAATGACACGTACCCATCTGGAGCATATAAGCGCAAGCACAAATAGTAATTGATTCCAAACTGTCACTGAAGACGAGCAAAGCGCTGTGACCAATCACCACGGCTGTAAAGCTGCTCTGCATTGACAGCGTGCCCGCGATAAAGAGGGAGGGGGGGGGGGCTTTTACTGATATTACTCCTCCTCCGAGATGAGCTCCATTTCTTCCACTCCAGATGTCCCCCGACTCCGAGTCAAACCGACGGGGCCTGGATGACAGCGGAGGCCACGGCAGACATCACTGGCCTTGAGTCTGGGCCTCCCTCACTCCCCCCGTGTCGGGTTTTTATGTCCGATCCGCTTCAATCAAACAGTCCCTCACACTTATGTCAACTCCACCAGGGGAAATAAGCCGAGGAGAGCAGGTGCAAAGCCCGGGCAGTCCAGCTGCGCAGGTTTACCCAGTGATACATCCTAGACGTTTCATTGGGAATGTGCGGCGGAGCCGGTCCTCCCCAGCTCCCCAACCCATGGACAAACAGACCTGTGCGCACTGCGTCTGACACACCTCACTTCCCAGGAATTATAGTCAGCTGTTTGAAAGGTGGTAAACAACGCTTGTCTTTTCCAAGCGTTCATACGTCGCGTATCGAAAAAAGAAGAAAAAAAAACGGGTCAAGGGCTGGTGACACACATCCAACACATGCGAGTGTGTGTGTACACGCTAACACATGGACACACATGCTAATAATGAAGAGCTCCACAGGGACAGGGTGACACTTTTAACATTTCGCTAATGAGCACACGTGTGCACACAGGGCACGTGCAGGCACACACGGTCACGTATGTTCAGTGTCACTCTCACATGGATGGAAAAACAACGTTAAATTGCCTCAAAGCCTCGCAAGTGTTTTGCACACTGTCTCTGTCTTCAATTAAAACCGTCCAGACTCTCTCTCTCTCTCTCTTTCTCTCTCTCTTTCTTTCTCTGTGTTAAGAGAGAGAGAGAGAGAGAAAAAAGGACGACAAACAACAACTAAAGCAGGAGAATCTGAACTTTTTAAGTAGAAGCGACTCACCCTCTCTGGTGCTCATGGGGCGGACGGACGGATGCAGCGGCTGCTGGAGCGGTCTGATGAGCAGAGCTAGCCGGGGGAAAGGGGAAAAGTTGTGTGTACGTTCATCAGAGTCTTTCTGACAGCAAAGACAGAGTAGCAGTGAGCTCTCTCTCTCTCTCTCTCTCTCTCTCTCTCTCTCTCTCTCTCTCTCTCTCTCTCACACACTCCTTCTTCCACTCTCCTCCTCCTCCTCCTCCTCCTCCTCCTCCTCCCTAGTAGTCTCTACCTCTTCAAACAACCCCCTTCACTCCCCATAACAGGCTTACACTCACTTTCTTACTCACCAAGAAGTAATTATACTCTCTTATTCATAAAGCCTTCCTTTGTCACGTGGCGCAACACTTCAAATATACAGCACATTTTTTCACAAGCCACGAAATGCCTGGAGGGAAGAAAAAGGCCCAGTGAGCTTAAGTTTCTGTTTTTAATTCTCTCGCTCTCCCTCCTCCGTCTCCCGGGTGAATTATTTTTCTCTTATTCATCTATTTGGCTAAAGAGTTTACTTCCAAACTCTGAGCACACGTTGAAATGGAGATCTTACATCATTACTTGGGTAATCAATAAATCCACAGTTTAATAGGAGAGGATGTTTCAGTATCCTGAACCTAAACAAGAATGTTTTGATTAACCACACCACTAACCACTAACGTCACCTCGTCTCTGGACGAGGTGACGTTAGGTGCAGGGAAGTCCCGTGTTGAATGGCAGAGCCGTGCAGCTGCAGCAGCGACTGGTTTGGGTGTGCCCCTCGAACGTGCCCCTCTCTCCATGAGATCATATGTTTCAGATCTGTGTTTGTGTGTTTGTGGTTCTGGGCGTGTGCCCTGCTTTTCTTGAATGTAATGTTTCTCAAGTTGTTTTGGTTATGAGAAGCACCTAAAACCTCAGAACGAGGAGGAAAGGGCACACCTTAACTGGCACCTCAACGGGCGCCTTTAACCTCTGCACCTTGAAAACCAAAAAAAAAAAAAAAACACTACCAATAAAGAAATCTATTCTGATTAATATCTACACGAATTAAGTGTAGCAAGCATTTTCAAAAACAACAACTTATACATGCACCAGTTATTCCAAAAGTTCATCTAAAATGATGCACTGCAGGCATGTCGGCCACGCATCACTTCACATTCTCACAGATTTCCCCAAATTCCCGACCAACGCGGCAACAAGATTCTTTTTTTTTTTTTGGTCCTTCCAACTATCGGTCAATATAAGATCGGATACAACGGCTGCATATTGTTTTTTTTTCTTCCGTAAATCACACTAACTGCTCCGACACAGGCAGAGATCTCGTCCCCAAACACGCTGAAGCCAATATGTCTCCGGGGTAAAGTCAAGCCATCATAATAAAAAACACAAGTCCTCGGCCTTGTGCTCATTATTCCGTTGTGCTTCCAATCTTTACAGCCACATATGGTCTACAGTAGCCCAAACTGAAATGTTCCTGCCTTTTTGGACGTGTTGCCTTTTTTTTGCAGAAACCTTATATTCAGGAAACACATAATCTAAGCCCCACTGCAAAAAGCACTTCAGATGATGCTTATCTTGTTTACATTTGATTCATGTCTTGCCTGTGAGGCCACGGAGGCTAAGAGAAATCCCTTAGCCGCCGTTTACATAGCAGTAGTAAATCAACCGTATGAAACAAGAAGGTAAACACAGCCAGAGGACACTGCAATAACTCTGTGTATCTCGGGCATCGGCGGGACATCAAGTGTGAGGTGCCATCGGGGGCCGGCAGAGACGTGGCTTTGTGTCAGAGCGCGCGGTTGAGTGCGAGACGTTTAGTCGCGTGTGTGTCAGTGTGCAGAGCACGCCGTGCTCCTTATTAAATTAGGACAGCGGGCTCGAAAACAAGGCTCCGTGTTGAGGCTTTGCACACGTGCGTGTCCCCTTGCAGTGCGCATCTCGCTGGTGAATGTGTGTGTGTGTGTGTGTGTGAGTGAGTGAGTGTGTGCATGGATGAGTACGCGTAGGCAGTAGCAGCGAGCAGGTCAGAGGTTACCAGTGTTTGTGTTTCAGTGTCAGTGAAGTGTGCTCCAGGCAGAGATTTATGATCATTGTGTCTGGGAGGCTGCAGAGTGGGGGATAATGAAGATAGATCAGGGTGCTATCTCTCTCTCTCTCTCTCTCTCTCTCTCTCTCTCTCTCTCTCTCCGGGCACCACTGGAAACATGGCCTATGGCCCCGTCCGCTCTCGTGTTATTAACTTCAGCCTGCGACATCATAACGAACTGCCCGGACATCCATCCTAACGCGGCGTGCTTTGACGAAAAAGTCCGAAAAAAACCAAGAGCGAGGCGATTCCTCGCGGGAAGTCACCCGGGCAAACAGAGGCGTCGTTCAGCTTTGCAGCTTCTCCGGGTGTGTTTACAAGGATATGAAATATTCATGGAAACATCATACTCAGTCGTGTGTTTCCACTTTAGATTCAACATATTTGCATTCACGGAACCACGGAGAGGCAGAGGCCTAAGGCTCGCTGGCAGAAGGAAAGCCGCAGCGGAGAGGAGAGAGGAAAGGAGGGGAGGGGAGAGGGGGGGGGGGAGGGAACAAGAGAGGGGGGGGGGGGGGGGGGGGAGAAGTAAGGTTAGAGGGCTTAAAGTGAGATGGAGAGGGGGAGGAGAGAAGGGTTCGGAGACGAGAGGCCCGTGGCACAGGGGACGCGAGGAGAAGAAGGGTGTGAAACAAGTACGGAAAAAGAAAAGAACACCACGGGGCGAGAGCCGGGAGAGGGACGGAGGGAGAGGCGGGGGTTTGATGGGATTGGTGGTGGGCAGGCGAGGAGGGAGGGGGGAGCGGGGGGGTGTGTGCGGGCGCCTGTGGCGGCAGGTTTTAATCAGTAACAAGAAGCCTGTAATGAGATCACTATTTCCCCGCATTCAGATTGATGTGACGTTCGGTGCCACATTCAGAGAGACAGGGGTCGCAGGGAAAAACACACGCAACCCACTCAAGACACATTCACACACACACACACACACACAGATATACACTTGCTAGCACTTTTTGGGTTACAGACTTAAACACACATCCTGTGAAATGAAGGAGCTCATTCATCCAGCATGGCAAAGTGCGCTCATTTAGAGTCCAGCCGCCTTGAAGTCAAAACATACGCCGAGGAATACTGCTCACAGGAAAATGAGTTACTCATGGCAAAGGAGAAATGAATGTGTTAGGGACCGAAGGGGCATATGCCGCTATGTGCTCGTCTAACAAAAACAAATGAGCACAAAGCTTGGAACAGTTAAGAGCGAGAGCCAAAAGCAGCTTTAACTGCACAACGAACTAAAGGGAAAACGAGAGAAGGGGAGCGGGGGAGAACATTTTTTTTTAAAAGGGGGGAGTTTGTGTGTGTGTGTGTGTGCATATCTCGGGGTGCATTCAGAGGCCGTGGCTGCAGCCACCGGGGTGTGTGCCAGCACATGAGCGCTCTGCCTGCTCCCCGACATGTGTGTCCAATGAAAGGTGGACGGCTCTCCTGTCTATACTTCCCTCAGAAATCAGCCATGATGTCACTATGAACCCATCTTGAACCCGCGTCTGTCCAAAAGCATTACTCCGGCCCTCCCTCTGCTCCCTCCTTCACGCTCGGTTCCTTGCCTCTCGAATCCTGCACTGAGCTCCCATTCTTTTGCTTTCCTCTTTTTCATATTTCCGTATTCTTCCACATTTCCCCTCTCCGATCCGTGTCTTTTTTTCTCTCTCTCTCTCTCTCTCTCGTTGAAGCACACAAACTCCTTCTTTCTTTCCTTTTTCTTTTTGGCAAGCGTGGTCCAATTGAATCACCACGAAGTGCAGCAGTTTGCCAAAAATGCCAGGATGTTCTGATTATCATAAACTTTGTTTAAGCTGTGGTTTTACAAAAAAAAACAAAAATGCTCTGAGTGCATTGAGGGCAAAAAAATAAAAGATGAGAAAAAAATGAGGAATCGGGGAGAATGCAAATGGAAGAGGGGAGAGAGAGAAAGGAAGAGAAGGAAGGGAGAGATGGTGGGGGCAGCGAGGAGGCAGCCAGAGAGCCACATATGGAAGTGATTCTGTAATTACTGCAAATCTGTGAGCTCAAAAGGAAAGGTCTTCTTTTCCATGCCTCCTTCCATGCACATCATTTCCCTTGTGAGAAAGTTGGGCACTGAATACTGAGCAAGGAGCATTAAAAAAAAAAGTTTGATTTTGCCTTTTTTGGCATGTGAGGGTTGGTATAAATATGTAAATCCTATCTATTGGGTCTGCTGAAGGTTAGTTAGTTATTTTCTTTCACAGGAGAACACTTAAATAAAACAACCTCTGTTGATGGTGACGCAAACTCGGTTTGGAAAAGCGTCTGCATTCTTTACTCATTCGCTTTGCTTTCCTGAGTCCAATCAACCCTCCCGGAGAGGACTTTAAAAAGCAGCAGGAAATAAAAGCGAAGCGTATATCACCCAGGTGTCACCATCCCCATTACGCACCGATTCCTCATGGCGCGCGAGTGTGAGGGAGAGAGGGGAAGGGGTCTACAGCACAGACAGACAGGAGGACAGACAGACAGACAGACAGACAGGAGGACAGACAGACAGACAGACAGACAGACAGACAGACAGACAGGAGGACAGTGATGAAGACTTTCTGCTCAGCCTCAGGCGGAGCAGTGCTTTGCAGGTGTGCATGTTGGCAACCACTTCTGTCGTGCTCAGTCCCCGGATTGCACCAGCAGCCTTTAATTATCTCGTGCCTTGCCATAACGTGTTTTCATGAGTGCTCGAGCCTTACTCACACGGTACAGTAGAAGCAGCACGCCCGGATTGACGCCGTTTGAGCTGCGTTTATTCTTCGAGCAATTAATCACGGAAGGAGATGATTCATGTAAAGTACCCAATCCTACCTTATTCGCCTAGAGTAGTTTGCGCCTCGCCTTCATTCCACTCAGAAGTTCGGGCACACAAGTAGTGGATGACAAGCACACACACCCCGAAAGTTTTCTGTGAAGGAGAAGAGACACAAGTCAGGGACAAATTCGGACGAATCCTCCGCCGCCGCCGTCACTGTCTCCTGCAGCTCAGAGGGCGTCGATGATGCTAGCAACCGTGCGCGGACATTTCTGGCGCTGTGCCTCCCTCTAGTGACGCACAGAAGGACCGCGGGGCACGTCCCGTGGATGAGATGAGGAGGACACCCCTCGAGCGCACGATTCCATATACAGTATAAATACACTATAATACATCGTTAAGATTTTTATTACAGCTTTGAAACTACATTTAATTATTATTAAACGGTTTTAAGAGTCAATTAAAATGTTCTGTTGAAAAGAAAAAAACGTTAAACCAGTGTTGCCTAACCAATGGAGGTTATATATTCAAGAACATTATTTTATCGAATGAAAGGCTTTGAAACACATAGTATGAATAAGTTGAAATTGTATTTTCAAAAGCTACAATTATTTCCACTGCATGATATCCGTTTAAGTGTACAAACACATTTAGAGAGATCATACTTACATGTCATGGCCATCATTTGCCACAAGGGGGCGCGTCCCACCAACTGTGCACAGTTGACCCATATCTCCGGAGTTACACAGCAGGCTGCATGTTATAGAACATTTTCCTGCACATGCATTTCAAATAAGTGTTCAGTGGAAAACTGAAAATAAAAATCAAGCTCAAAAGGTAAAACAAAAAAAAGAATTAAATACAGAATTTGCATTTAAAGCTCTAAAAAAATGTCATCCAAAATTGAGAGTTCTTGCAATCGGCTCCAGAAGCATGTTGTTGACGTGACATTGAGGTTTATTCTAGAGTTTCCTCTGCCACATTGGCTTTGAACTTGACACTTGCTTCCGGTTTGGCATGTTCTCGGTGTTTACCCTCCGTTGCACAAACCGGAACGAGCAGTCACGGTGAGCCACGCCTATTGTGCATGTGCCTCATCCGCCAACCTCTCCACCCGCTGCGTATTTTGCATAAAATGTGTATCAGTGGGGCAGCGCGCACTCCCCGGCACATGCCGAGCGCACATGTAGCGGGGCTCCGCTGAACATCCAATTCCGCCCTCTGTTCCAGACCCCCCGCCAATGAAAATGCGTGACAGCGCGAAGGAGAGAGAGAGAGAAAGAGAGAGAGAGAGAGGGGGGGGGGGAGAGAGAGAGAAGCGATTGAGGTGCAAACAGTGAGCCAAATCCCACACAGACATAACAAGTTGAGCTATAGAAGGGACAGCCGGTCACATTTCCGTCTCACCTGCAAACCAAACGTGAGGGGAATGGTTGATTGCGTCAGTGTTTGTGTGAGAGTGTGAGTGTGTCTGTGTGCCATTGCCTGACGCCGTTAGTGGATGTGCTGACTCTTCTCTCTTGGAATTCATGAAAATCTTTTAATCTCCGCCAGTGCGGCGTCACACGCAACAACCCCGAGCGCAGAAGGCATCCAGGTATCTCTGAGAACACCTGACCTGGGGGAGAACTTTACGCGCACCGGACACCAGCCCATCGCTTCTTCCCATTTTTGTTGACGTTGAATGGAGCAAAGCTGTGTTCCTTGAATTTCTCACCAGTCTTCCGAAAAACTTTTGCTACAGTTTAGTGACATTCACCGACGTCTATTTTTCAAGTCAGCTTGAAGTGATCGACATCAACAGGACCAATGGATACCAGCCCTGGTGGTGGTAGGAGTGACTTTAATATTATGTTACTGCTCATTTAGGCTGATTCAGACAGGAGTCAGTAATGATTAAAGAGTCATTGGGTAGTGTTTTTATTCATGTTGCTGCCATCAATCAATAAGCCATACGCATGTCACTGTTAAACCTGAAAATATATTATTATATATATTATATATATATATATATATTATATAATAATATATTATTTCAACATTGAATTTCACCAAAAATAGAAACTATTTGGCATAACCTTTTGTGAGGTTTCACATTCATCAATAGATATATTTAACTAACAAAATGTATTTTTTCATGTGTTTGACTGAGGTGAGTCATTTTATTGTGTCGGAAGAATCGGTCTTTTAACAACATCAATAAAAACACTAACAACTTTTCAGACTTATGAAAACAGTTGCTGTACGCTGCGTTTCAAATGTCATCGCCAGAGCTGCAGCTCCACTGACTGCGGCATATGACACCGTGAGGTTGGCTCCTTCCTGTTCCCCTCCACGAAAACAAACTCACGTGGGCCTAGAGTAACACTGCCTGTCACTCTGATCATCATCAGTCAGAGCTCCCACTGTCTCCCTGACCCGACTCAAACTTTGACGTGTTTCCATAACCAAGTGCCAGTTGCTTTAGTGCCTGCAGCAGCCAAAGTTAATATGGGGAGGAGTTCCTCCCAGTTTAAAGCGGCCCGAGGCGTCGCTTCCTCCAGGTCGGCCCAGAGGAGCACGTGCGTGTCTGCTTTCCTCTCCTGGTTGACGGTGAATCATTGACAAAGCGCGGCCGCGTTCCCTCCCAGGTGGATGGGCGCGCTCTGTGCTCCCGTGCGTGGGTCACACTAAACCCCCCCCCCCCCCCCCCCCCCCCGTGGGGTTTGGTGTTGGGAGGATGCTCGGTGTTGTGGGGGGGGGGGGGGGGGGGGGGAGATATGGCAATTTCAGGATTTTATTTGATCGTCTATTTCAATATTTTACAGGTGATGTGATAGCAGATGTATCTAATCTAATCTAAATCCAAATCGACCACCTTGAACCTCTCGCCGTTTCAATTAGTCGTTGGAATGCACACGACGTCGGTTTACTCATGAGGTCGGTGTGTTGAGCAATCAAAGCTCGAAAAATGATAGCTGCACCGGTGTGCGCTAAGGCTCATAAAACTGAGATAAAAGGAAATTGTGTGTGTGTGTGTTTGCGTGTTTGTGTGTCGCCACAGAGCCTCCATCCCTCCTGCAGAGGTAACTGGGATTTTAGGGGTTGCATGCATTATTTCCCCAAAAAAGATTGTAATAATTAATGTATGCTATTGCATTTACTATGTCCCTTCCTAGCTACGAAATGATGGTGACTTTTTGAAATATGGGTTTGCCACAGATCCATGCTCCTGATCCGAGTCCTTGTCCTCATGCGGAAGGTCATCCGTCCCGTGGTGTGGAAGTGAGGTGTCAGTTCTTCCCTCACTCAAATACCAGCCCTTCTTGTCCTCGAGGAGTGTTTCCCAATATAAGAGTACAGTTTAGATCCATGTGAAGGTATTGAAACGATGATGTTGGATTACATCCATCTGTCAAATGTTGCTCACATGATAAGAAGCAGCCTTCCCCCTTTCTGGACTGTGTGTTCTTCCACACAAATACAGGACGTCCCCTCACACTGACGGTGGAGGTTTACTACAAAAGGACTTGAGGTCATTGCGACGGTACTTCAAGTACTGCTTTTTAAACTAGGAGCAGCACCCGGCCCGGCTGGTGCAGGTGGTGCTGCTGCTGGTGGCGTCAGTACACGCTCCGCTGCCGCCGCATAGCACGCTACCCTCTCTGATTCGGCTCTTTTAGTTATCAGCCCCCCCCCTCCCCTCCGGCGGGCTGTTGGGGGCTCTGGCTTGTGGCCGGAGCGCCGCTTCATGTCCGTCCAGTGAACGGGCTCCGTCAGAGAAGCCTCCTCACGTGGCCTTCCTCTCGGAGCCCGCCCTCCTCACGTTTTCCCGCCTCATGCTTTTCCACGATGCTAAAAGGCGCAACACATAGCGGCGCAGAAACATTTGAAGCCTGCAATCGCTCCCCGACGGAATTTTTGCAAATCCTGAGGAGGATGCGTCACACCGTGGTGTTTCTAAGTGATATAATACAAATCCTCCTTCACTCACACCTCCTCCTTCAGTTTGAGTCACTCGGCGGAGTTCATGTAAGATTGACCTTTCTTTAGTCAAAGTTGATGAAGTGTGTGTTGCAAACACCAACACAAATCGGCCACGTTTAGCCCTCTTTTAGTTATTGGCCATATTCTACAGCGCATTAAAGAATGCGTTGCTCTAAAACAAGCAAACCACACGCTATGTTTATGAAGTTCACACCACAAGAGCAAACAACCACTATGGTCACATTGTGGGAAAGCTACAAGGAAATCTCTCATTTAGAGTGAAAGTAGGAGATAAAAGAAGCGAGGAGAGGGGCGGTTGTGCGTGCAAAGGTTCTCCCTGCTCACGTTTCTCTGCCTGCCTCCAGTTCCAAGCAGATTAGTGTTTGCATGGGCAGGCTAAGCTCAGCATGGGCTTTGACGAAGGATTTAAGGCAGTGTGGAAGAAAGGAAAATATGTAAAACTGCTGGTTGTTTGATATCACATGGTACCAATACTAGAGAATAAAAATAGCTTTTTAATTTGAGATAATTTAATGTCTTTAATGTAACGTTGACATGAAACATAGAAACACAATATCACATTGCCCCCTTAACCATAATGAGGGCACATGGTAAAAATATCTTCTTTGATTATAGATGACAGATGACATATATATACACACACACTATACTGAGCCAACTGTTATTTTTTACGGTGACCTTTGCAGGTTTTATAGTCAAGCAGACTGTAAAAGTGAATGGTTAACAGCACAGCTCATCATAAACGCTCACTGTACACGCGAGTCCTCGGGTGGCCATGGTGGATGTGTTTCGGGTGGAGTGTAAACTCACGGAGGAGGGGGGGGCTCGGGCCTGCCTCGGCTGGGTCTGTCTTTGAGTCTGGAATGAGTCAACAAACCTCCAACACGTGCTGGCTGAGGCATTATCGAATACAGCCCAACTAGAACAAACACCTTCACGTGCCGCACGGGAGGGGGGGGGGGGGGGGGGGGGGGGGCACGTATCAACCATGCGAGAAATCCACATTAATTTAGAACATTTTTCTATTTTTTTCTCCCCCTTTTAGTAACCGTGTCAGCAGTGACACGCATGTGAGACGCGGGTCAGGTGTCGCTTCTGTCAGCTCGTGCTGGGCACCGAGCCAGAGGAGTGGAGGTGGCAGTGGACACCACACACACACACACACACGCACGCACGCACGCGGGGCCTTCGGGAGGGCGGGGGGAAGGAAGAGAGAGAGAGAGAGAGAGAGAGAGAGAGCACACTTATTTACACTGTGCATCTACGATTGCCGCATTAACATGACGCAGGAATTTTTTATTTTTTTTAAGCGCGCCTCTACTGGAAGCCCGCAGACTTTGTTGCTGTGCTTCCAGCAGTATTTTTAGCCCCCACATCATCCGCTTGAGCATGAAGGATGAGGCCGAGACGCATCAAAACTGTTGGAGCCGTTCACAAAATGACATCACACCGCACTAACCCAGTTTACAGGGAAAATGGACACCAAACACCAATGAATGATGAAACGTAATTTGTATAACCAAAGCCAACAATTACACGCCAATATTCTATTTAAAATAACTCATGAGCCTGTGTGTGCTTTGCAGGAGTCATCCTGTACGCGGGCTCCTCCGGCAGTTCGAGCCCGAGCCCCGGCAGCCCCTCCAGTGGGTACCAGACACAGTCCCCCTGTTCGCACTCCCAGCCCTCCTCTCCGGAGGAGGTTACTACCTGCACAGAGATCGGGGCGTTTAAACCCAGGGCGTCTGGGTGCACCACCTCGTCCTCCAAACTGGTATTCCAGTTCCCAGAGATCTACAGCGCCCCCCCGGCGCCGGCCCCCCCGCAGAACACCTACGCGCACCCCGTCGCAGGAAAGAGGTCGTGCGGTTTCACGGGAACTTTCACAAGTAAGGGTTCCCTCCTTGTCTGCACGCAATTACACCACAATTGAGGTTTTTAGGAGCTCATGTAAACTTGCCCTTCCTCAGAGACGGGGGGAATGGTTCTGCTTTGCAAGGTCTGCGGAGACATTGCATCCGGTTTCCACTATGGAGTGCACGCATGTGAAGGCTGCAAGGTAAGCTCCTGAAGAAAAGAAAATCGCCGTGAAGTGAGTCCCGTCTAGTGTGTTGGCTCCAGTTCACCGGTGACACGTAATTTTATCTTCATCTCTCTTCTCTCAGGGTTTTTTCCGCCGCAGCATCCAGCAGAACATCAACTACAAGATGTGTGTCAAGAACGAAAACTGTCTGATCATGCGCATGAACCGCAACCGTTGCCAGCACTGTCGCTTCAAGAAATGCCTCTCCGTCGGCATGTCACGAGATGGTGAGACATCCTGACACATTCATTTCTTTTTTGGCATGGCAGTTCTACCAGAGTGCTCCGACAAAACCAAAGCAGCAGGGAAACAGGCTGCACGGTGCCGACGCGTAGGCCCGTGTGGAGAATGTAACGCGGAAAGTTTTTTTCGTGCCAGTAGCTCAGGCGCTCTCACTTTATCAGCAGAAGACGAGTGCCTTGCTCTTCCGCCGTGTCCCTCCGTGCACTGCCAAAACACCACTATCCGGCCTGGTCTCCCTAAGTTTCCTTTCAATGCCCTTTGCGGCATCCTCCCACAACCCTCTTTCCTTTATGTTCTTGTTTCAGTGCGGCCCATTCTCCTCCCACAGCTCTTTTGCGTCTCCCTCTCAGACAATGATTTATGAGAAGAGGAGCTTTGAAGTCCCAGAAGCCATCTATCATTTGAAATACTGCGGCAAACACAGGAATTATTTTTAGGAAATTGAAAGGGGGTCAACTTGATTACCCCTTGTGCGTGCCCATAGCAACATCTTACTGCAATTAATGAGGGATGGGGCAACGATTAAGTATTTGCGGAACGCGGTCAGTCGACGTGACAGACTTTACCAGACGTGGTGCTCACATCGCCAAGTTGAACTTCTGATAACGGAACATTGATTGATCGCCTATCCACACAGATTAAGAAAACACAGCTGGGCTGACCTAAAAAAACAATACAGAATCTGGCCTATGGTGCACTCGTACATCATGACCTACTTGGTGTAGCGTGCCTGCCTTCTTCTTCTCAGTATGGTTGCTGCTCATTTCCACCCTTCAGCACCCTGCATTACCTAATCTAGTAAACCGGTTTGGGTTTTTTTTCTGCATGTGCTTGATATTTCTGGTGCACAGAGAAAATAGGTTGGCAATAAACGACTCAATAAGAGTACAAAGCGTCAGGTTGACCCTTTTTTTAGAGGCAAAAAACAATAAGGACCACAACCTAGAAACCCCTTTTGCTGAGCTTTAATCATTACAAAAACAGGAAAACCACAGGCAACTGCCTGCAGACTACAATAAATAGTACAACCTCATTTCTCACAAGCCAGCTTTATGACGTTGCAGTATATTGACATTAATAAGTCCATCGGCTCGTTGGCACGCATTTCTTTCTCTACCCAGAGAGTCATTTGCTTCTTTTGAACCACGATGAAAAGGATTCATCTCATGACACATTTCTGGCCGCATCCTCATCAAAGGATCTCGTTGAAAATGAACAGATTAGCGTTTCCTTCCTAAACCCTGGAATATTTACTGTGCATATTACTGGGTTTACCTTGCAATAGAGAAGAACTGTACTTTGCCTCGAAGATTATTGCTGCTTCATTTTTTGATATACATAAAAAATGTTAAAGAAAATACCAGATACCATTCTGTGCAAAAGTCTTTGAAGTTCAGTGCAACTTTTCTGCCTCGTCTAACCACACATCCATACACAGGCAGACATTCTTTCCATGCATCGCCGTCCCTCATGTCAGTCCTCTTCATGTTCTCACTCCTGTCTTCACAACTCTTTCCGAGCGCACCTCTCTCATCCTTCTCCCTCTCACATACTCAGTGTCAGGGAAATCAAGCAACACGTTGCCCCACTGCCCTACTTACAAATGGAAGGAGGGAGCGGGAGAGGAAGGAGACGGTGGATAGAGGAGAGGCTGAGGCAGATGGTAGCAGGGGGTCTAAAAATAGCCTCTCCAGCTGATAGTTACCACGGGAATGTAGATGGAAATATGGGTGATTCTGTGATTCTCCTCAAAATCCCTCGCAACATGAGAAGATTTCATAATATTTGTATCTATGTGTGTGCGCCATGCTCAGCAGATTCCATTTCCAGCCAGCATAATTAACAGTAGCAGTCCTGTTGATCCATAAAAAGACAAAAGATATACAGTGTGAACGACCTAAAGCTCACCTGCCCTTCCTGCCTGTGTCTTCTCTAGCTGTTCGTTTCGGCCGCATCCCCAAGAGAGAGAAGCAGCGACTTCTGGACGAGATGCAAAGCTACATGAGCAGCCTAAACGAGTCGGTGGCCATGGACTCCCCTTCAGTGAGGGAGCCTGCCGGTAGCCCAGAGGAGGGCCACTCAAAGGAGGCCATTGGGGCCATCTCCAGGGCCTACCGTGACATCTTCACCAGCAGCAACAGCCGCAAGAGAGCAGCCAAGACCGACAATACCACGTCTCCCTTCTCTCAGGGTGCCGGTTTTGCCCAAGTCCTCTCTCACCCGGCCTCCACCCTGAGTTATAAGTCTTGCCCCGTTGCCCCTCGTGACGACCCACCGACATTCCTCAACGGGCACAACAGTTGCTACGCCTACTTGGCGTCAACAAATCACAGCCAAGATCCGTCTAACGGAGGATGTTCGACCAATCGTAACAGTTTTTGCAACGCAGGAAGTACCCCAAATCAGCCCACCTGCCCGTGGAAATTAGCTTCAGGAGCAAAAGTGTTGGTAAGTGTAACTGCGACAAGCATGTTAAACCAGATCCAGACTTGGTGATGTATATCTTGTCTGAGAGACAGCTTACGATTCTTTCTATGTCCTTTGTGTTCCTCGAAGGCCTGTCCTCTCAACGCGTGGCCTGTATCAGGGTCAGAGCGCACGAGTCAGGACATATGGGAATCCTTCTCGCAGTGTTTCACTCCCGCCGTCAAGGAGGTGGTAGAGTTTGCCAAGGGCATCCCGGGATTTCAGGAGCTTAGCCAGCAAGACCAGGTCCTGCTGCTGAAATCCGGCACCTTCCAGGTAATGACATACATGTCGGATTCTTTGTGGATCCAAACTCTGTATTGGTTTTAGTATTTGTCTCAAACTCGTGTTTGTTTTCTCTGTTTTCCTCTTGTGTGTCTAGGTGCTGATGGTCAGGTTCTGCACCCTGTTCAAGGCTGACGAGCGTACAGTAACTTTCCTTAATGGCCAAACGTACCCCCTGCCCACCCTGCGGGCCCTGGGCATGGGCTCTCTGCTGGACGCAATGTTCAACTTCAATGAGAAGCTGGGCTCCTTGGGGCTGGAGCCTGATGAAATGGCCCTCTTTATGGCCGTGGTGCTGGTCTCTGCAGGTGAGAAGTGCCATTGACGAAATCAGTCGTAAAAAAAAAAAAAAATACACCGACAAAAGCTGCAGAGCGCTTGCATTTGTTAATGGACCAATAATCTAGTAACTGTGTGCGTCGACCTCTCACACTGGCTTCCCTCTGTGCTCCACAGATCGTTTCGGCATCAAAGACACGCAGGCTGTGGAGCAGCTGCAGGAAGGTCTCATCCGTGCCCTTCGGTCACTGATCACTCTGCGCCGCCCAGAAGACACCGCTCTCTTCCCCAAACTCCTCCTGTGCTTGCCCGACCTGCGCACCCTCAACAATCTGCACTCAGACAAGCTGTTGGCCTTTCGCATCGACCCTTGAGCGGGCAGGTGTTCGCACGGCACAGTGCCACAAACTGTTTTACAAGAGTTATACAGGAGGCCACAGAAACACACACAGATATTCTCTTCCAAGGACGGACAGGACTTTCCTTAAAGTTGAGGGGAAAAAAAACTGAATTGTTCCATTCGAGCAGTGGTTTTACAAAAGAGATATTTTTAAACAACCTTTTGATTTAAATACTATGTTTTGAGACAAGTACATATACAACCTCAACACCTCTTGAGAGACATTGTTCCGGTAAAAACAATATATAATAACTGTCATGTAGGTTTAGTTATCATTTTGTACACTTGCTCATTATATTCAGTGAACCTAAGAAAAAAAGCCAGCTCACTTGTTTATTCGTTAAATCCTTTAGAATCTATTAGAGATGTTTGGCATGTCAGCCTGGGTTTAAAAGGAAGAGAACCTTTATAGAATGCATAGCAATATCTGAAATGTTAAGGTACTTATTTATTACCGTTTCACAAACATACCATCTGTCTTAGTGCTGGAATGACACCACTATTTTGTCACTTGTACACGGTACAATGTATTTTTTCCCTTGCTATTTGTAACTAATCCTCCATAAAAAAAGAAATGGCACACCGTGGTTTTAAATGTTCCAACTTCGTGAGGAAATGGCAGCATATTGTATTTTGTCTGCGTCATATTGTTTTTCCGCAGCACTGACTGACGGTTTATTTTTGTTGCTGTAAATATAACGTTTCCCTAATGTTTACGCATTAATGATGGAATTGATGTGATGGATCGAACAGATGAGTCTGGTGTCGAGATGAATGCACTGTCCTTTCTGCAGTTGGTGAGGGTTTGGCCATTCCAAAGGTCAGACAGCTTGGACACAAATTGTGCTATAAGATGACATAACCAACCAGCATAATCGCTTAAATCACCAGCACTCACTGCACATGCACCCTTCCTCTGCCCTCAACGTTTGTCATACAAACAAGAGATAGCTTTGGGGGGAGATCTTTATGTATTGGTCTTCTCACCGTTTGCTTGAATGATTTGGGGTGATTGAGTTGAGCACATCATGTACATTTTGTAAATCTTTATTCCAAAATAGAAATGATAAAATGATATAAAGTTTATGTATTACTTTGCTTGTGTGTCATTTTTAATTGTCCATTTGGGAAAATGCATAAATGAGGATTTAGTCAGTACCAGTGGTGGTTAAGTAACCAAGTATATACACTCAGGTATTGCAATATTGCTATACTATATATATTTATGCAGTTTTGTACATTTTCAATAACTTTTGGATAAAAAAATATATACTTTGTACTCTGCTGCATTTATTTGGCAACACTAGCTGGTGGTTACTTCGCAGATTAAGATTTTAAATGTAAAAACACAATGATCTTATATAATATGATAAATTGCTCAGATTTAGGATTAAACCACTAGCACCTAATCTTGTGATCACCTTACATCAGTACCACCTGATAAAGACTAAGCTGTATAATAATGATTAACCTACTGCAACTAATCAGGCTGTGTTCACTTTAAGAATGATTATTGCCTTGTGAGCTAAAAAAATCTAGGTCAGACAGAGCACAACAGAGGGGTTCATTCAAAGCACGTTACACACATCAGTAGAGTTTTTAAACATAGAAAAAAAAAGGTTTTCTCAGGTACCAATACAGCTACTTTAAATAACGTAAAATAAGTCATCTAAATTAATCAAATACTTCGTTAAGAGTGGACTAGCCTTCTGAGAAAGTTGCCGCACGGGATGCCTGGACAACAATAGTTTCTCCTCCCTCTAAAAATCACAAAGCAAAGTAGTGATGCCACCTAGTGGTGAAATGACGGATCCGAGATCCCGGAAGTGAACCCCGGAAGCTACCGTAGCTTTTCACACACATCACTCAGTTATGTTACGTTAGATTTTGTTGTTCGAGGAACTACTATGGGCCTGCTGTCAAATGGCACGGTAAGACACCACGTTGCAGAAGTGGAAGCCATGTGCTAGTGGCTAAGATTCAATGAGGACTCTTTTATCTTGACGTCGTTAGCAGTTTAGCCTGTAGGCTAGCGCTAGCATGTAACGTTAGCCACTGTGTGCGTGTCTCATGTAAACAAAACGGAATTGTTGCATGTCCGGCTCTCCGCTGTAAGGTAACGCTCACTCTCTTACCTTAACTCGGGGCTTGGTTATTTCATGTCATATATTACGTTATATATATATATAGGGTTAGGGCTATTATATAATGCATTTAACATGGCTCTGACATAGCGGTAGCTAACTTAATCATTGGTAACGTTAACGCTCGTGCACTTCTTGTCTCTCCACAGGTGCTGAGAAACGAAAGCAAGAGGTTTGGAAGCGCACCAGGCCCTCGGCTTTGACCTCGTGCCGGTGCCGATTGTCACACCATGTTGGTGACGGCGTATCTCGCCATCGTCTTGCTGCTTGCCCTGTGCGCTGGCCTGGAGCTCGCAGGACGCCGCCTCGTCCCGCCTCAGTCCACCCCTGCTGTGGCCAACCCCGTTTTCCGTCGCTTCCAGAGTGGCTTCCTTCGCGCGTACCTCTTGGCTCTGTGGGCCGACTGGCTCCAGGGCCCTTACCTCTACAAGCTGTACCGTCACTACAGTTTCCTGGAGTCCCAAATAGCCATCTTGTACGTGTGTGGCCTGGCCTCCTGTGTCCTCTTTGCTCCCTTTTCCGCCTGGCTGCCTCAAGTCTTGGGTCGCAGACAGACGTGTCTTCTCTTCTGCCTGTCCTACTGTGCTTGTTGTCTCACCAAGCTGTCCACAGACTACTTTGTTTTGATCTTTGGTCGCATCCTGGGGGGCCTGTCCACATCCCTGCTCAGCACCACATTTGAAGCCTGGTATGTGCACCGCCATGTGGAAGTACACGATTTTCCCAAGGAGTGGATCCCCAGTACCTTCACCAAGGCGGCTACCTGGAACCACGGGCTTGCCGTGGGAGCAGGGCTGGTGGCTAACCTGCTGGCTGAGTGGCTCCACCTGGGTCCGGTGGCTCCCTTTCTCCTGGCTGTGCCTTGCCTCGTGTGCTGTGGCTGGGTGGTGCTGACCGACTGGGGCAAGGAAGAGGTTGGAGACAGCCCCAAAGGGGACGAACTAAAACTTCCTCCCGGCCCCCCAAACGGAGGCGTGACCCGTTTGTCTGCAAGGAGTCGCTTCTCACGCAGCTGCCATGATGGTTTGCGTTGCCTGCTGTCAGACAGGAGGGTCATGCTCTTGGGCGGAGTGCAGGCTCTGTTTGAAAGTGTCCTTTACATTTTCGTTTTCCTGTGGACCCCGGTGCTGGACCCTCACGGAGCCCCTTTGGGAATAGTCTTCTCTTGCCTGATGGCCGCCAGCATGGCCGGCTCCTTGCTGTACCGCGTAGCCACCTCCACACACTATCGTCTGCAGCCTGGCCATGTTCTCTGCCTGGCCGTGCTGATGGCCTTCTTCTCCCTCTTCATGCTGACCTTCTCAACTACCCCAGGCCAACCCAGACCTCATGAATCCTTTCTGGCCTTCCTGCTGCTGGAGTTGGCCTGTGGCCTCTATTTCCCTGCTGTTGGCTTTCTCCAGGCCAGGGTGATCCCAGAGGAGAAGCGGGCTAGTGTGCTGGCCTGGTTCAGACTGCCTCTGCACCTGCTGGCCTGCATAGGGCTGCTGGCGCTTCATGGGGAGATATCAGGAACGGGCAGCGGGGAGGAGGGTACCGGTACCAGACACATGTTTGCAGGCTGTGCAGTTATGATGCTGGCCGCTTTGATGGCTGTAGTCAGTCTGTTCACTCTGGGCAGAAATGACACGGAACTGAGGCTAGAGACGGAAGGAAGTAGAGACGAGGGGGATATGTACTGAAGAGATAAACAACATTAAATCATGCTTGACTGGTTTTGAATGCAACATGCCCTTTTTTTTTGGTGCGGCTAAAATTAGAATGTGTGGTGGTCATTATTTTAAAGTTTGAAGCCAAATACATGACTCAAGGAAATCTTAAGTCCAAAAGAGGGGTGGGGGTTATTCGGCAACAACTCGGATAAATTTAATTTAATTTTTTATATGTTAGCGTGTTGCTTCTTAGTTGTTGTGTTATTTGGGGGGGAGAGACTTTTACCTGTCTGTGTACAGCAACATATCAACCGTCAATTGTCAAGTAAACCAAACGGCTGTATCAAACTATTCCACTACCAAACTGTGTGCAGATGTACTGTGTGTTCCACACAATATGATTAATTCAACTTGTATGGCCACGGGGATCAGTAGTATTGGACGATGCATCTTATGTTGAAAATGACATACGTGAAAAGAGTTTGACAATGTTGTTAATAAATATAAGCTCATGAGCTTGTATGAATGCTGAATCTGAACGTCTATTCTTGCAATACCTCTGCATGTTTTATTTTTGTGCGTCATTTAATTTCAAAGAGAAATCCGTTGGTTTTACTTTGAATGCTTCTTCTGCCTCATCTTTGGGATATTTTCTCATTATCTGTGATCTTTACACATTTAAATAAACCGTACATTTATATTTCTGATCTAACTAATATATATTTTTGCCACGTTGAAGTTTCAATAATATATTTTGGGTTTCCAAATAATCTAAAATATTGCCATATCAAATATCTTTTCGTAAAGGAAAAATATATTAGTAAAAGTATAGGAGTAAATACTGTTCAAGCCGATTGAAGTTACTTTTTGTTCCAAATGCAGTTGTATTCCAAATGAACACACACTTTTAACACATGTGTTCTGCATCAATAGTTTAAAACATCTAAGAATGCTGTTTTTTGGTTAACTGAAACCAGCCTCCTGTGTTTTAGTTAATTGAAATGCATGACTAATGTTCTTTAAAATAGAATATGAAATATGGTTAACAGTAAAACCTAAGAGCTGGATGTACAACCTGGCTCATGAATCATTATATCAGTGGGACTCTTACATTTCCACCCATAACTATTTTTCCTATGTACTGCCAAGCATCTTTTTTTTTTTTTTCTTCCAATGGTGCAGATTCACCTAGACGATGCTAGAACGTCCCTCCGTGGGTGAGGGAGGGGTATCTGCACGAGTTTTAACTGCGTTGTTTCGGAATTACGTCACTAAATCGTCAGAAGGTGCCCAGTCACAGCAAGCAGGAGCCGCACTGTCAACCGGAGGTCCTTTCACACCGCTCCAGACTCTGAAAGAACGACATCGATAACAAAAGAGGCAGCAGATCCTCACCGAGCAGCTGTCACACGGAACAAGGACGCCACAGCCATCATGACACAGGGCAAGGTATGTGTCGCCTCAAATGTCATTTAGTTCGTGTTTTCTTTCAAGCAGAAGGCGGATAGATGATTACATAACAGTGAGTTGATGAGCATGTCTCCATCCCTGTAGTCCACTCACTGTTGTGAAAACGCTTAATGGCAATTTAGTTTTTTTTTTTCCACTTGCGCCTATCATATTAAGTCATTTGAATGAATTACCAAAACTTGGTTAGTGGATTTTAGTAACTGGTTTGGTGCCCCGCAGTAAATTAGAATTTCTAGCCACAAAATAACATCTGTTACATAAGGTGTTATATATTTTTTTATCAGTGCGTCTCCGTTCATTTCAAAGCGGTTGAGCGAAACGCGAATGAATGAAATGCGTCACAGGATGTTTTACCATGTGCGTCACCATGACAACCCATTTCTCTCCCTTTATCGCTCCAGGGAAAAGCTGCTGTCTCCGAGTCCGTTTGTGAGTGTTAAAACAGTGCTGAGGAGTTATAGATACTTTCAGGTTTTCAAACGTCGCAGGGGAACAGTGAATGAATTTATAACGTGAACCCGATGCTGTGATCGCCTGAATAACGTGACCTGAGACAAGAAAGCAGGGCTCATCTACTATGCGACGCTCCTGCATGACGACACGATTCGTGACAGCCTGTCAATCAAACTCCTCTTGCAGGATATATCAGCACTTAAGGGCTAAAAGATCATTTTATTTAAAATTGAAAGTTACATTTATGGATGAACCAGCTGATATATGTAGATTAAAAGCAGTTGGATCTGGCTTCAGTTTAGGTTTCAGATTAACTAGTTGAGCTAACTTTTTTTCATTTCTAATATGGAGCAGCTTGTGCATTATGACTCACTTGTAACCATCCTAAGTAGTATGGATTCTACAGTGTGACATTTTGCATGATAAAAATGTGTATTATTTCAATGAGTGTGTATTATATCAAACTGATTACCAAGGTGCTTTGGTAACATTTCACCATCTTTCATTACCCTCCCCTTAAATGTGACTAAATATATAACAACTTCTTTTGTCTTGCTGTGTTTCTGTGGCAGCTGTCACTTGCAAACAAGGATTCCAACGTCTCCTCCAGTGTAGAAGCTTTAGTGTCCCCAACTCCTCCCAGCTATGAGGAAGCCACTGCAGGTATGTCAATATACAGTATATGATCACAAAGTCATTGTCTTTAACAAATGCATTTGGTTATGTTCTCTTGGGACAGTATGGCACTCTTATGGATACCTTTAGCCTATTGAGTATATGTCAGATGTACATCTTTACCACCAAAAATTCTTAAATGAACGTGTTCTCCAGGCACCAGTGCTCCTTACAACGATGTTGAGATGCTGACAGAATTCAGCTGGGATGATCGCAACATCAGGAGGATCTTCATCCGTAAGGTATCAAAAAGCTTTATTGATAATTTACCACTAATAAATATTGATCTAAGTGCCTGCTCAACACATACCATTACACATACAATATTTTTATAATCTTTTCTTTTAGGTATACGCCATTTTGATGATCCAGCTTCTGGTGACTCTTGCGATTGTGGCGATTTTCACATTTTGGTGAGTGTAATAAACTAAAGTCTTTCCCATCGTCTTTCATGTGTAACAACATTTAACAAGTAATTCTGGGTAAATTATGACCTTTAGTGACCCCGTGAAAAACTACATCCAATCCAACCCTGGCTGGTACTGGGCCTCTTAGTAAGTAACTGTTTGAGTCAGGCTCAATACTCAATACTCTATACTTTTTTGTTCATGCTACTGCCATCTTAATACATATTGAACTATTTTTCTGTTCTTTTCCAGTGCTGTATTCTTCGTCACATATCTGACCCTATCATGCTGCGCTGCACCGAGGTAAGTTGAAACGTTTGAAAATACAATGCACATCAACAACAACAACGACAACAAACAGTGTTGGGATACCAAACTGACTCTACTCACTCCTACAGGAGACAGTTTCCATGGAATCTAATTCTGCTCGCCATCTTTGTAAGTACGGCAAATATGACGTGCTTTTCATGGATATTTGCGTCGTTTATTAGCAGTATTTTCAAAACAATTTATAGATTCATAGATTAACACTAATTTTCGCTACGTAACTTTCACTTGACAAATGAGTTTAAATTCTCATTATAAAATGATCTATAACTAATTTATGAATGTATTTTATTACAAGTGCCTGCACTATGAGTTTTATGTCTTGTGTTACAGACCCTTTCCCTCTCGTACATGACAGGGATGTTGTCCAGGTACACATTCATATTTGCTCACAGTTTTATGTCACTATCTTATGTTACTTAGCATTGTGTCTTTATGCTTTTAGACTTTCTCCTCAGCCTGCATGATGACATTTGCTTCCAGATAAAAAGGCTGATTTGTATTTTATTTTTTACAGTATATGAGGTTTTATGTGTGGCCAGTTGTTTCGTATTCTGTTTAATATGTATGAAACATATTCAGTAAATTGTATGTGCGTGTTTCCTTTTTTTTAATAGCTTCTATAACACCAAGTCAGTGGTGATGTGTCTGGGCATCACAGCAGCAGTCTGTCTCTTGGTCACAGTCTTCAGCTTTCAAACCAAGGTTGGAAAAATACAATGTTGCTTTACTGTACTTCCTATACTATTTGATATACTGTATGCATGGTTACATGATGACATCCTCCATGTCAGCTTTTCACGCTGTTGGATTAACAGAATGTGCTTTCTCCATCTAGTTTGATGTGACGTCATACCAAGGCGTGCTCTTTGTCTTCTGCATGGTGATGTTTGTCTCTGGAGTGGTGCTGGCACTTGTCCTTCCCTATCAATATGTGAGTATGACTTTCAAATTAGGCAGGTATGTTGTTTGTGTTATGTTGTACTGGAATTTGGAGGATTTATTTTAAATATATATTTAAAACACTTTAATTGCATATAATCAGGGTTTTTTTGCCATTTAGGTACCGTGGTTGGATGCCACCTACGCTGCCCTAGGAGCCATATTGTTTACAATGGTAAGGGAGGATACACGCTCAAGAATGTATTCTTTTCTCTAAGAATCAGAAAAAAAAACAGAAAGATATCTAACTGGCTGTTTTATTTTCTGTGGCAGTTTTTGGCATTTGACACCCAGCTGCTCATGGGGAACAAGCGCTACGCCATGAGTCCGGAAGAGTACGTCTTTGCCGCTCTCAACATCTACCTGGATATCATCTACATCTTCTCCTTCTTCCTCCAAATCTTCGGCTCAAAACGAGACTAAACAATCGCTTCTCTTCTTTTCCCTGTAAGGGATGGGAAATATAAGCAGACATGATTTTGATGTTTTATTTTTTGCCTTTTTTCTGATAAGATCCCATATACATTGAGAATATCTTGTACAGCTAGACATGTACATAGATGTCAGTGTTCACACCCAAAAAAATCGACGACCTTTCCCTCCTCTCCAGCATGTTGTTAACCCACCCCACATTAGGGTTTGCTTACTAGCTGTACCAGCAAGAAACAATCAGTGAACATATTCCATTTAAAGTAGATAAAACAGTGAGTGTTCTGAAGTTCTATGGGTGTCTCTAAATCCATACCTGCTTGGATATCACAAAGGTCCTGCAAACAAAACCTAAAATGTCAGGGCCCTTTAAGAAGTATGTGATCCCCTAACACATTATGCATGACTCTTAAGAAGACTCCTATCCTATTTCCCATTTCATTTGCAGGCTTACATCATTGGGCTATTGTTGGTAGTGGTGATTATGGATGACTGATAGCAAAAATGTGATTTAAAAAAAAAACTTTTCCTGTATTTTCAAACATTACCAATGTTGTTTCGATACTGTGAATTACAAGAAACCCCATGCTAATTTTGTCTGTGTTGATTTTACTCCATTTAACTCTGAGGCTGTCATTCTTTGCCATCACATTGCTGTGTTATTTAGTAGAAGTATGTCATTTTTTAAATGTGTGTTTAACCCTGAATTTTTTTCAATGAAATACATTAGTTATCCATTATCATTTTTGGGCATGATATTATTTAAACTTATTTTGTCTGAAGTGGTTTCATATGATAATCAAATATTAAAATGACAGTGCCATACATATTTATTGTAACTTTTGATAAGGCCCGTATTCATGGAAAGACATTTGAGGTTTATTTTTTTATGACAGAATGATATATTTCAGATAGCCTGTGATATAAAATAGTGAGTCTGAAGCTTGATAGGAATTCATAAGTCGTCTGAAGTGGCCTTGGACTACCTTTGTGTGATGGTGTTGATGCAATATGTTTTTTTTAGAGCACCCTGCATTTAACCGACACATTAGTGTTATTGTACTTATTTATTAAAGGGTGAATGTGTCTGAATGGACTTACTGAGTATCTCCTTTTTAATAAGTAATAATATGCCCTAACATTTCTACATTACATTTTGTAGTAGTTTTAGTCTATGTTAATCATGAGACAATCAAAGAAAAATCAATAAAGAAAAAAAAAGTTATGTAATTTTTCTAAATTGAGCTGAATTTTAATTTTTTATAGTGTCATCTTAAACACCAGTGTAATAGTTGTCTGTGGTGTCTTCCTAAATGGTATGAATATTCTCTTGTAATAGAAAAGCTTCCTCTGGTAAAATATAATATATTCCTGACATGTTAGTTACCAGCAATCTAACATTTAATATAACTTCAGCTGCGTCTGAAGTTGCTTTTCCCACTATATTTATCTTGGAGCCATAGTTCTAGTTTTAGTATAATGAAAGTGTTCATTCTAACGTTTAGTCCAGTAAGCGAATATTCATTTGTAAACACATAATAGTATAAATTGGAACTCTATCAAAACCTATTTTGATCCAAGTTGTGTACTCATTTGCTCAGGTTTCCTTCTCGCTGTTTGGTCCGCACAATTCCAAAGGTAGGCCTGTTTAAGGATCATGCCTAAGGTCATGTAGTATTGTATTGGCAGGAAATAACCATTGTTAATCACGAACAGGGTAACTTCTTAGCTTGCAGCGTACTTGAAAAATTAACAACCTTTCCAAAAAATCACCCATTATGAATAAATGATCAATGCATTTGAAAACGTGTTCACAGTTCTCAAACGCCTCGCTTTTTGTTTGTGTTTAACGTGTATGTGTCTGGCATAAAAATATGATTATTTAATTGAAATTATAATGAGACGATGAAAGTCGCAACGCTGAATAATTGCTTGCATGTGTTCATAAGTCAAAGCCTGTGTGACGTAAGATTAAATGCCCCCCTCCTGTCTACTATCAACCAGTAGAAGACGAGTACACTCAGGTCTACGGCACCCAGTCATCCAATCACAACCTCCGATGGCGAAGCGTCCTATTCAGCCATGTTGTGGTTTTGAATGAGGAAGAAGCGGGAGATAATATTTTACAACGAGTTTATATGCTTTTTAAAGTCACGTATGTGATATATAAATGAGTTAGGGTGTTACTCAAAATGATAACCGTTTTTCCGAACGCGTCGGTTGCGACTTGCCACAATCCTGCTGGAATTTAAACACACTTCCATAAATTAGCCCCGTCGTAGCAGCCTTAGCTAGCGAGGTAACGTTAGTTAGCATAGTGTGCTAGCTTGGCAACCAGCTAATTCTCAACTGTGGCGAACGGGCAGCGCGTTTCGTGGGGCTTTGTAAAATGATAACGATGAGTGTTAGCCCTTGAAAAAGCCTCAGCTAACCTACCTCATTCGAATGAAGCGCACTGGCTTCCCTCGGTTAGACTATATTGACAGGTAACGTTAGACTTACAGTAGCTAACGTTACCGCGATTTCTCTTCAAACCAGCGGCGGTTATTTCTAAAAGTTTTGAGCCATGTTGAATCATATCTACGAGTGGATAGGAACAGGCATTGCCAATCTTCGCAACGGGGAACCAGCTGTGGAGGACTCCGGTGAACACCGGGTGCAGGGCGATGTTCCGTTAAGGAGGAAAAGAGCAATTGGATGGTATGAGCTATAACATAATTATTTCCTTGTGTAGCAAGAAGTCAATACGAGCGGCCCAGTTTGCTCTAAAGTTATTTATGACTAACTTAAGTGGAACATTTCGGTAGACCTGCCCTTTACTGACTCCAGCGTTTCAAACTTTGTTTTTTTTTCGTTACATTGATGTAATTGACTACTTTCAATTTGTCAAAATGGATGGCAAATGTCTAAACTGCCCCCCCCCCCCCCTCTATCAAGTTTGGAAGATCGGCATAACAGCGACCAAGATGGATCAGTTGTAAAGAAATCTCGAATGGGTAATTAATAACTAACGTTGTCACATATTACAGTGAGTGTATATGTAGCGGTACAGTTATTAGTATTAGCCTACTTACAATCCCGCCTCTCTCTATTACATTTCTCTAGAAGATTTTATTGACACAGTCAAGGTTGCAGCGGAAGGGGTAAAGAGTCACAGCTCCAGTGTGGCTTCGTGGATGAGAAACAGTGTGAGCCCTACCTTGAGCAACATGCTGCCGGCCTTTCCAGGTCCTCCACCTGGACACGCCCAGCCAGAGCCCTCAACATCCGCAGCAGGAGTCTGGGCCGAGACGCCGGTAAGGAATGCATGTTTGGGGCCTGACTGTAGAGATGTCAAAAACCTGTTCTGCCTTGATTTTAACACGACATCTATGTGTTTGGTTAAAGCGTGCTGAAAGGAACTGTCTCAATGAGACGTTTGCTGCCCCATCGACAACTTTGGAGTGGAAAACAAAATCGGGTAAAACCACTTAAAGTGTTGTGTGTGCTTTTGAATCAACAACGTTGAAATGTGTACAGGCTTTAAGCTCTCGAAAATAATTAACATTATTCTACTGTTTATCAACTCTAGAATGGTCACGCAATGAGAGGAACATTATGGGATCAAAAGTCTGCAGGCGAAAAGTGTGCATGAGTCCTACACATCGCAAAGTGCCAAAGGTAAACGGGCATTCAGTCATCTTACCACCCTCAATCACCCCAAAGGTGCACCCATCTCCACGGCTAGGCAGGCCGCTACACCTTCGACCAAATGCAACACCAAGGTATTTGTTGTATGATTTGATTCTAACTTTCCCATTTTAAAAAAATAGACCTTTTTTTTCACTGTCTGAACTATTGTCAATTGCTAAATGTTTTAATTACAATTACGTGTTGTGTCTCCAGTTATAGCGGCGTGGCAAATAGCTCCTGCCATACTATGTATGAGAAAATATTTCCCATTAAAGTGGTGCAGAGCCCCACTCACAGCAACTCATCTGGGCAAATGCACAATGCCAGGCCCCGCTGCACAGCACAGCAGGTCAGACACCAAGACAAATGTTATTCCTGCTCACTGAGTTGATGCATTTCTTCATTTGAATCATGGGATTTCTTTGTGTTTGTCCAGTCTGTTTGTGAAGACGAGAAGGAGGTCTACAGGCAGCTTCTGGCCATGGTCTCTGGGGGTCAGTCATCTTCCCTTCACAACGGCAGCTCACACGCCATTGTGAGGTCCCACAGAGATTTGTACGTATTCATACAACTGGAGTAGCCAAACTTCAATGAAATATACAAAGTGTATTTTCCAGTGTGCAAGAGATACAGGGGTCCACAGAGGAAAGTTTTTTTTTAATGCAGTCCATTAGGTGACTCCATAAGTCTGTCTGTCCCTCAATCTGCGTGGAGTGATAGTTTTTTCGAGATGCTCAATGGTAGTGTTTTAGAACTGGTCCGCAAGGCATGAAACTACCAGAGATTTATGTGGGTACTGAATAAGAATGTTGAATACATTTCAACACTGGGCGGTCTATGCATTATCCCGTTGACTGTTCTGGACTGTACTTTAAATAGGTGCTCACTCTCTCCTCTACTTTCACTTTCTTGTCAGTACCAGCTTCCTGACTACCAGCCGCAGACTGCTACAGCTCTCCTCCCCTACCAGGTCAGCAGTAGGTGAAACCTCAGAGGGACCCAGCAGCCCCCCCAGCCCCACAGGGATGTCCAGCCAGAGCCTCAGCAACCTCCCCAGCCCAGTTTGGAATTCTAGTAGACCCGAGATCCAGTCATGGTCTCTGGACACAGAACCCGGTTCCAGCACAGCAGCTACGCTCTTAGCAGCTCCCTCCCCATCAGCTCTTTTGGATAACTCTTCTCAGGACACACAATCGTCAGGTCAGTGTGTGTAATGAAAATATAGGTATTGTGAATTCAATATTGGCTGAGGTCTGTCCCGGTTCTTTGGTTTTAATGTTCCTGTCTTTTCTTGCAGCGCATGATGGTGACTCTGTTATTATTATTAACGAGCAAAAGAGCAAAAATGAAGGCCGCTCGAGGTTAGTATACATTTAAGTGTAGTTCATGTGCAATGTGTAACATGTTTAAGCTTTTTAAAAATGTAGCTTTGTAAATATTTCATGTAGGATGCTGTTACTTCACAATTTTTATATATAACGTGCATAGACCCAGCCAGACCATGTCATCAGTGGAGTATAAAAACATTACTTTTTTGTTGTATACACGTTAACCTATTTCTGTTTTTGCAGTGTGCCATGTTTCCAAGCAGAGTTATGGATCAAAGAATTGTAAGTACACATGTACATTTATTACATTCAATAAATGATCAATGATAACTACGGTTGGGTATCGAGAATCGATTGGAATCGGGACTAGCTTTGCGATTTACCCGGTGTCGTTCAAAAGTTTAAAATTCGATTCCTAGTTTAGATTCTCAGTCTGCCGGCGCCGACCGGAAATAGAAACCGCTGAACACCAACGAAGAAGCATCCACCGGAAGTGTTGGCATAACAGCGTGATCGAACATGGATAGCGTGCGTCGGCGGTCCGAAGTGTGGTTACACTTTTCGAAACAAACCGAAAACTCTGCAAAATGCAACATTTGCAGCAAAATTGTTTCATGCATGAGAGGGTGCACGTCAAATATGATTAAGCACCTCCGAGGTCATGAAGTGGAAGTAAATGTGTGCCTAGGGTTGCCAACTGTCCCGTATTACCCGGGACATCCCGAATTATGGGCAATTTTCCCTCCGGTCCTGATTTCCAATCACAGCCTGCTAAGTCAAAAAACTCCCGGTTGTTGTGAATTCGTGACGCATCAGACCAGTGGGTGTGCCGGGTGGCCCGAGCGGAGCTGTCCTATCTGTTAAAATGAGGCTGGCGCTGCAAAGAAAAAAAAAGATTGTGCTAGCACTCCCCCCGTCGACCGCTACCCCCCCCCCCCGTCAGCGAAAGTGTCCCTGATTTGGGTTTGGGAGAGTTGTGTGCTCCGCTGCCTCTTCCTCTCCTCCATCAGTGGGAGCAAGTGAGGTTTCAAAAATAAAGCTCTCTGGAGGAAAGTGTACCCCCGTTAAAATATATTCATAATTTATAATGTTTATACAATATTCAAGTTCATAGTTTGATATTTATATTGTAGTTGAAAACAGCCCTGTTAGAAATTCATAGTAAAGCTAATAAAAAGTTCATAGAATTAACATTGATGGAGAAGGTCAGACTATTTCCTTCAGAAAGACCCTTGGTTAGCAAGCTCATTTAAAATATCTTAAACTTTTTTGACCCTGCCTCTTAAAAGAATCTGAATCGAGAATCGCTGGCAACCGGAATCGAAACCAGGAATCGGAATCGGAAACAGAATCGGAATCCTAATGACAACTGATATAATGTCTAAACTCTTGTTACTGTAGGACAAGTATGTATGACTCCCGGGCAAGAGAAAGACGGAGACAGATTGACGAGCAGGTGGCTTTGGCCTCGCTGCTGCTGCAACAGGTGAGTGCGCACCTCTAACGCTCTCCTTCAGATTCACGTTGCATCTCAACTTCTTCTCTGTCCGCTAATCTGTGTCATGTTGTTGCTGGTTTCCAGCGCCTGTCTGATGAGTCACAGCGCAGTCCAGATGTGGAGGTCCATGTCAGGGTTCCTTTGGAGAAAGAGGTTCCTTTGACTCGGGTGATAGAAGAGCAAAAGCCTTTAGAAGAGAAGCCCGAATTCCCCGAACTCACAGAGGTGTGGCATTGTTTAAATGAATAAATAAATATGCAGTCTACAGTGTAAACATTTTCAACTTGCTTTTCCATGTAGTTGTGACATTCTTACTTTTTCCTTTTTAAAAAGTAGAAAAACTAAAGTAAAAGTTGAAGAGTGACTAAATGGCTTAGTTTTTGTTTCTATGTAAATTCCTTCCTGCTGACATTTGAGTGCTCAATGCTACGTAAAGTTTGGGTTGTCTAGAAAATGATCCACCTAAGAAACCCAGCTAAATATAGAATATAATAGAATATAATGCTATGGGTTAGTTAAGTTAAAAATAAAGTGCACCAGCCAACAGAAAGTGACAAAGTGTATGTACATGTGGGGTGTGAAGAGTCACTCGGGGGGGACCTGGGCTCTGTTGATGAGCCCGACTGCCGATGTAAATGTAAAATTAGTATAATCAATTCAAACTAAGAACTTAAATGCAGCTCTTTCCCTATACTTTAGTTAAATAAAACAGGCCAGCTGTTAGGCCGTATGACATGTGGAACACATTTAAATCTAATAATAGTTCAATATGTCCTTTTTCCACATGTATGTTTCTTTGTATTAAGGAAATGGAGGCTGAGGTGAACAGGGTGCTAAGAGGAGCTAACCATGAAGTATTAAGTGAAGGTTTTGGTCTCAGCCTTACACGCAAAGACCTGCAGACCCTCAGCAACCTCAACTGGCTCAATGATGAGGTGGGTCTACATTTTTTTCTAAAGGTCAGATCTGTTTGTCAATGATCAGCAGCTATTCGGTTTGCGCCAGATTCACCCGCCGATTATGTAAACGTCGCAAAGTTCAGAGAAATACTTGATGTCTGTGCTGTAAGACGTGATATTTGTCTTAGAGCGGAGTCGTACAGCTTGCTTGTTTCATTAAAACTCCCTCCTTCATTTTTTAGGTGATCAACTTTTACATGAACCTGCTGGTGGAGCGCAGCAAGGACCCCGGCTTGCCATCAGTCAATACGTTCAACACTTTTTTCTATCCCAAGCTGCGCAGCAGCGGCTACTCTGCTGTCCGCCGCTGGACCAAAAAGATGGACATATTTTCTAAAGACATCCTGCTGGTCCCCGTCCACTTGGGGGTGCACTGGTGCCTCTCAGTACGTCTTGATGACCATAATTCTAATTCTTGGATTTTATGTTGCAGTTTTTTTTATTGTCCAAATCTTTCTCTTAGGTGGTGGATTTCCGCAAAAAGGCTGTAATTTACTTTGATTCCATGGGAGGAAACAATGATGAAGCATGCAGAATATTGTTGTGAGTTTCACTCTCTGATGTTTGTGAATGTGATCTAATTATCAAGCAAGGTAAATGTAACGCTAATTGTAATTTATTATTTTTCTGAACCCAATGTATCAATATGAGTTATGGTTTTCCCCCAGTGACTACCTGCAACAGGAAAGTAAGGACAAGAAGGGAAAAGTAATGGATACTATAGGCTGGAGTCTGCACAGCAAAAAGCGCAATGTAAGTCCTAAACCCTTTAGGATGGAAAGAATAACGTGTTTTCATTGTTGTCATCAAACTTAATTTCTTTTGGATTAGTTTCATTATCAGCAAAATCTTCTGTGACATAAGCCTTGTGTTTTGCTGAAACATCAGTCAAGAGACAAGTTGTGTCAAGCAGGGCATTCCCTCACTTCAAAACCTGTAGAAATAGTCTTGCTAGTTTCACTTAAGGAGCAGCAAAGCCTATTGGCTTTTCTTGGTTTCATAATTGACAAACCATACATGTATATCAAATCTATTAATTCTATTGCATTGTTGGTAACATAAACCCGTCAAAGCTGTTATTTTGCATCATGCAATGTCTAATAAAATCTTTCCCCCCCCCCCCCTCCTTTTGCTTTCAGCAAATCCCACAGCAAATGAATGGTAGCGACTGTGGAATGTTCACATGCAAATATGCTGATTACTTTACCAAAGACAAGCCAATCACATTCACACAGGTAATCACAAGCACAGATGCATCAGCTAAGCATCACGTTAGTGGCCCATAAGTCTCTTGCATGACGTCTCTTTACTTCACAGAACCACATGCCCTACTTCAGGAGACGGATGGTTTGGGAGATTCTGCACCATAAGCTGTTGTAACGCCAAGCACTGCCTCCCATGCCTCGACTGCCCTTTTGGAAGTTTCATGGGTGGAGCAGCTGAAACACTGCATGTTTTGTATTGACTAGCCAGAACTGTTATTTTGAAATCTGACTTATAAACCATACTCTGGGCTGCAATGTTTGGTGCTGATGTACCAGGTTTACAATTTTTTTTTTTTGTCTGGAAGGAAGAAGAGCGCATTTCCGACAGTAATTCTACTTTTTGGGAGTTCCTGTCGAGGTTTGATACACTTGGTACGAAAATAAACATTACCATGAAAGCTGAAGTATGAATGGCTTCTAAAAATTGCATTTTTCATGGAATTAGTGTCTTAATATTTAGGCACAATTTGTTTTGATTTACCTTTATTTTGACGAAAAAAAAACGAACATTTCACCTAAAACAAATATTTTTGTAATTTGATTAACAGTCCCAAAACTTCAAGCATTGCCTCAGAATATGTTTTCTAAAGGAAATAGGAAGTCTTATCGTGCCACGTACATACGAGTGTGATAAAGTGATCTTTGTCTCATTCTACAAACAGCAGGGTAAAATTCAACATGCGTTACTCTTGATAAAAGATTGTAAATTAAGTCTATTTTATGTATTTCAGAGTATTTTCTTTTGTTGTTGCAACTTTTTGGGAATATTCAATATATTTTTAACTTTGTACATACTAAAACGTATACAGCCTCATTAAATAGTGTAATATACTTTTTCTTTATAGAATTTCTGTTTTTTTTTTATATAAATTGAAGTCTGTTTTAGAAATACATTCATGTATTGTGACTGTTATCTGTATTACCTCAAATCAATTGAAATTGATAATATAAGCAAATACACATGATTTACACCTGCAGGTGGTCCATTTCCTAACGCAAAGCACAAACTAAAGTGAACTCATTTGACTTAAAAACACGACACATACCAAGTTGAAAGTTTAATAGCTGCAGGGTGTGTTTTTGTATGAAGATGACAAAGAGCAACATGATGACAGACATTTACTGAAGGAGGTGCTGCTTTGATGCAGAAAACAAAGAACTGCACATATCTGATGGATATATTCAACGACCTTCCGCTAAAAGATTTCTAAATACACACTCAAAATAGCAGCAATAGTTTGTTAGACCCAAAAAGCCACCATCAGTTCTTCAATGTTGTGGATAAAAACAATGCACGCACAAAGTCGTACAAAGATTTCTTTGCTTAATAGATTTATGTTCAAAGTAGTTTGTTCTTCAACAGAAGCAGTGCGTGCAGCGAAAAAACCAAATAAATCTGAGGAGCGCTCCACAATCCTTTTTAGTGAAATCTAAGGCATTTCTGTGGAGTTTAATTTGGTCCTGGAAATAAAACCATAACGTACAAACCGACACTGAACCGAATGGTGAATTTGATGTAAAACAAACGTGACGCTGCTGGTAATCGAGTGGCCACACCGGCCTCCGTTCACATAAAGCACACCTGTCATAAACAACTTCATTTTGGTGTGACATAGTTCCCTTTTAATGCAGCAATTCTCAAAACAATGAATGAATCGTAGAAAAATGTGTCTGTCAGAAAAAGAAGAAAAAAAACCCAAAGTGTCCGCATGCACAATGGAGGCTGATTCCAGAGTCGTAACGTGAGGCGTCGCTGGGACATCCGTAGTATTGCATCCACGAGGGTAATAAATTAATTGCATAGAACATCAGACCTTGGGCGTGTTCTTCCAAGTTAAAGGAAGTGGACTCGGTACCAGCTGTGAACGGCCGTGAGACCCAACTGCCTGTGAACCTCGTCCACGAAACTGAATCCACGTTTCTGAGGTAAGTCGAGGTTTGAACATATCATTTGTCTTATATTGTAACTCTGTAGCAACGCGTGTGAACCTAGCGTACGTCATGATTAAACCACCACCAGGGGTCATGTTCGCAAATTGCCGACATTTGAGATACGGACGGAACTGAAGTGTCTGTTAAAAAAAAAACACATTGAAGCCTCTTTGACCTCTGAACACTGAAACCACACAACTAGGCAAACGCACAACAAACAAATCACTACTTCAATAACAGCTGCAAACATCTACTTCTCACTATTTGAGGCACACAACACACTATCAAAAATAAAAACAAAACATCTTGGATCAATCTTAAAAAGTGATAAAACGAAATAAAAAACTTGATAAAACCTTTAAATAAGAAATGTAAAGACGAAACATGAGGGCGGAAAATTCAGATGTAGATGCAAACAAAAACAAAAAAGGTCAGTCATCTGTGTTCTGGCCATAATAATCCAGAATGAACCTTTTCTGAAGATCTAACAGGACGGAGCCACGGTTTACCAGTGGCTCTCTATATCTCTGCAATACGAACATTGTACTCTAACAATAACATCTAATTTTCGCTTCAGAGCATGACCTTTGGGACGCTGTGGAGAGTCAGTCTCCTGTTATGAGAAGTTCACGAGGGAAAGCCAGAAGACTATCAGACCATCATTCGGCACATTATTAAAATAACAGAAGCATTGCTGCACTGATGAAAGGAAATCAAAAAGAAAGCCTAGATACATTTAAATCTCTCTTATTTACAGGCAGCTCTGTGTGATATTTGATAGCGACTTTGGATTTCATCAATCCAAAAATGCTTTAAATCTATTTAGCTTCTTCACTTATAACATCTCTAATTGTTCTCTACTTTGTTATCTTCTGATTGTCTCAAGCTTTGTCGAGATTGCCGGCAGTGTGATGGTCATGATCTGAGAGTCAAGTGCCGTGAATAAGCGCTGTCGGCCCCTGGCCGGGTTTTGTACCTGGTGCACGCGGCGCGGCCTCTTCCGCAGACGCCAACAACGTCTGGAATGGGAATCGTCAGCTTTTCGAAGGACTTCTCAGCTACTTTGTATTTCTTTTTAACCTTTTGCGTCCCCGGGTTCAAATGTTTGCACCGAGCTAGAAACACAACAACAACAAAAAAAGGCACGTTGAAAGACTGAAGGTATCAGACAACAAAAAGATGACGCAAAATCAGTGTGTCTTACAAAAAAGTGAAGAAGAAAAAAAAAAAAAAAAAAACTCTAAACAAAACATGGCGTTGAAGTATTTTTTCCTGGTTTCATTCAAGCTCCCCAGAACAATATTAGAAAAGAATATGAACAATGCTTTAAAAAAAATAAATGAATGAAAATCTGTGTGTGACACAGCTCCTCGTTCTCTTCCTCATTGCCTGCCCTCCTCCAGCCTCGGTTGTTGAAGTAAAATAGTTTATTCTAAATTATGAATTTGTAGAAAATATTGTTTTCGTTCCTTTTTTTTTTTGTCCTTTGTGTGTGTAACAGTCCATGTTGCTCCCGTTGTGTCCGGTGCCGCGTTTCACCGCTTTGAAGGGTCCCTCCGGCTCCACAGGACGATCTGACACAAGGCGACAACACCGGCCAATTAGAAAAGACGGACTGGCCCCCGACGGCGCTCTCTCGTCAGCGGATTGGTGCGCGCCGAGAGACACAAAGCGGACCACAACGCACCTCTTCACTTGTTATGCTGGTAGGTGTAAGCTGTGTGTTCTGTGGGTGTCTCTATGGCAACAGGTGGTTGGACGGCACTTTCCTGAGAAGGAAGGCACCAGAGGTTGAGTCCGTGAGTGTTTGCCTCGCGTCACATGGGAACTGCTCTAGCGAAAGACAACAAGAGGACTTTACCTCGACTGAGATGTTGGCGGCAGGCACTTGGGTGTACTGGGGGATGTAGGTCCCCTGCATGGACGTGTTTGAGGGCATGTACTGAAGGAGAGGGGATAGGGTGAGTTCATCGGACATGACAGCCGCGTTAGCGAGAACAACCCGAGAAATAAAGTGACACTGGAACAAATGTTTATGTGAAATGACACTTGCCCCGATCCGCCTGAATTTAAACGGGGACCTGCAAGCGATGAAGAAAATCCAAATCGATTTTTTTTCTCTCTCTGTTTAATTGAGCCAATTTGCCGAAATAAAAGTGTAGCTATCTCCACCATGACGGTGTCAACAAAAGCCTCTCTCGGTTTGTAAAAAAACAAACCAAACGATCAAATGGCCTTCTGCACCCCTTCAGCTGCTAAACATCAACCATAGCTGCATGCAAAATGTGCTGCTTCCCACTGACTGTGCCACTGCTGCCCATGGAGAGGTGGCCGAGCTGCTGCGTTAGGGGTCCCATCATGGAGGTAGGCTGGATGGACATGGTGTGCTCCATCCCCGGCGTCAGCACCGCTCCCTGTGAAACCAGGAAAAATACCGCTTCTAACCGCCGTCGCTCGACGAGCAGAACACGAATAGAAAGTTACAAAGTTACTCACGGTGGGCGGCATGATGTATGACTGATGATGTAACCAGGACGGGTTGTGTACCTGCAGGGTCAGGAAAGACACACGCGTATTTCACCGGGAATCGTTTAAGCCGTTTCATTTCTAGATCTGGGACATTTGGCCACTGGTGTTTCACAAAGGATTCGTGAGGTTTGAGCCTGAGTCGATCGCTGTAGGCATCGGAGGGTCTGGACTACCTGGTAGGTGGACATGGGAGAATGCATGTACGGGGAGATGGAGGTCGGCCCCATCATCCGGTTCGGGCCGATGCCGTAGGGGGAAGAGTAGAACCTACAGAAGGAGGCCAAAAGCTGTTAGTCGCCAGACCACAAGCCCCTCTGGCTGTACAAGGGATTCATCAGTGGCAGTACGGACCCATTCTGTAAAGCTGTGGTGGGGTCATAGGTGAGCGTCAGACCTCCCTGGAGAGAAAAAAAAAAAAAGAGGACAATGTCACGAGGAGGCGTTGATGCATTGAGAAAAGCCTTTTCTTTTCTTTTTTTAAGTGCGATGCGTGGAAATAAAACCCACACTCTCTCCATCTCTCGTCCAGGGCCGGCCGTTCTGCAGATATTTTCCTTGGCTCTGACGCTTTTTCTGGCCCCCATCGGCAAATTTACACAAGAGGGGCTCTGGTGGCACTGGAGCGGAAACAAGATATTACTTTGAATGAAAAATAAATGCCCAGTAGACCAGTAAGAAAGTATTACTTGGTATGAAGATGTATAGTCAGGGTATAAATGTAAAACTCCTTGGATGAGATGGTTTTCTTTAATCACCTGGAACTCCAGGTGGAGTCTTGATATATTTCCCATTGAAATGTTGGATGATAGCTTCACATTTCTCGGTTGACTCCATCCTACATAAAAATGAGATCTTTTATTAAGAACAATCACTGTAGCGGGCTACACGACGTCATGCTGTGTGTTCATATTCACAGTTGAGGATGTTCTACCTACGCCGGCCACCAGGGGGCTATCTCACCATGATTGAGAAGAACATACAGTATGTGCCACTGGATAGTCTCTCTAATTGGCCCTTCGCCTGTCACAGGTCGTCTTAATATGAGTACGTAAATAATCAGAGCTCATACCTGGCAAAGCCAACGCCTCGGCTGGCTCCGTTGGCGTCGCGGAGGATGCGAGTGGAAATGGCCTGGCTGAAGGACTTCAGCATGTTCTCCAGCTCCTGCTCATCCATGGACATTGGCAAATTGGAGATGTATAAGTTGGTGGGGTCCTGCTCCTGTTGCTGAAAGGTGAGAGCCCAGCAGAGGATTCATGAACCAGGATGTGGAAGAGCAGACGCAGCTCCTCGTTGTCGCCCTCAAGAAATCCGGAGACACTCAAAAGCTGCGAGCCAAAGTAGGAGAGCATCATGCAATCTCTTAACAGGAACCGTGCGAGGTGCCTGGTATTTGTACAAGTGTCAGTGTGATGGACAGGGAATCGGGTTCGAAGTGAAGGCTGGATTTCATTTTGGCGGAGGCTGCATGCATGAGGTCCGAGGAGGAGGAGGAGGAGGAGGAGGAGGAGGAGGAGGAGGAGGAGGAGGAGGAGGAGGAGGAGGAGGAGGAGGAAAGGGATATTCAGATGTTGAGATGTTCTGGCTGGACTTCAACTGAATTTCTCTCTCATTCCGACTCCGTTTCTGTCCCTTCCACTTTTATTCATCCAAGTTGATCCTTTCTTCCCCTGCCCGCTTCCTCCTCATACCCCATTACCCGCGCGCTATTACCAAAGGCGTAGAAGGCAGGCCCATTGTGTGGGACCAGCCTCTTAGGAGGATGAAAGTGCAGGATCCAGGAGAGGGGATATCAAAGCCTATTAAAAGTCTATCCATTCATGGGTGATCTGAAATGATTAGGTGCTCTAGCTCTGTGCAGAATGACGGGAGGAACAATTTGGACAAAGATCTTCGTCAATGATCGGAATAACATCTGAAGCGGTTTAGCATCCTTTATCCTCGGCCGTTGTAATAATACGTTGCTTGCATTCGAGCAGTAATATTCATGTGGTCTTCCCGACCTTGAGTAGAAGTACAGGCTCTGCTGCCTTGCATAAATTACACAAATGATGCAGTTTTTCCTCAAACGTGAATATGAAATTATTGGTACCCAACCTGGAATTATCTGATAAAGTGCCACAGTTTCATTTTTATGCTTTCAACTTTTTTGTAGGCGTCTTCTTTCCTTTTTGTTAGCCTTCTGTGGAACTAATTTAATTTGACTACCAGTATCTTGTAAGATAACCAATCTGTATCACCCTCTAACCATTTTGCATATTCATTATCTCAAGAGTGTGTAGGTGTGATTAAAAGCCTGTAAATGCAGTGTGAATTCATTTCCATACCATGAATAATACATGTGGAATCGCTATGACCTGTGGTGAAGGTAATTTCTCCTTCACCACCCACTCCTCCTCCTCCTCCTCCAACCTCCTCCTTCCAGTGCACCGCCAGCTGAAGATGAAGGTCCGAGCAGAGGCGACCCGCTGCCCATCTAAATCTCAACTGAGTCAGATAAACCTGTTGCAAATCCACAGTGAAATCAAGTTGTTCTGTGAGCAGGGAGCTGAGTGTCAGTGATCCAGATTAACGAGAGATCGGCTTTTCCCAGCAGGTCGGTGGTGTGCGTGACTCGTGAGTTTGTGTCATAACCCGGTCGGGGCCATGCTGGTGAAGTGCATGTGTATGTGTGTGTGTGTGTGTGTGTGTGTGTGTTTGTGTGTTGACAGGGCGGGTGCCTGGGCACAGGGCCCCGCTGAGTGGGGAGCTGCTCAGACACTGAGTCAGATGCCCACCAGGGAGAACAGACAGTGCCTTTGTACAGGGAGAAGGCCGTGGGACATACTCCCTCCACACCGCTACCACCACACACACACACACACACACACATGCACACACACACACACACCCACATGTACACACATATGCCCGCAGGCTTCTGTGCACTCTTGTTAGTGCGCACACATATTGTACAGCACATTAATACCCATAAATACACTCATCTAAGGACACACCCGGAGCAGTGCCTAGCGAACGCACGCACACACAAGCTGAGGCTTAATTGGCTTGTGTTCCTGAACCTCGACGACTCATAGAACAACATGAAAACATGGCGACAAAAAACAAAACACGGGGAGAGAAAAAACACGGAGAAAGAGCTTGCCGCAGCTTTCAAAAAAAAGGGAATTCACAAGAAGCAGACGTGGCATAGGAACAACCTTTCTGCTGCAATGTTAATAATTCAACATTTAATTTGTAATTCATAATTCAGCATTCAGCTTTGTGCTGAGTCACTGTTAAAATGCCGTAAAGTGTGTCCCCCCCCCCCCCTTTCAGCTGAGAATTTAACTCTGACTATTTGACCAAATCTGACACCAAGCCACAAGAAATACAACCAGCGACATGTCAAGCGAGGTCCTTACCTTGGCCATCTGAGCCTGCACTCCACCCGCCTTCAGCGCCGTCACCGCCTTCTGAGCCGCGGACGGACTGTCAAAGTCAACAAAGCCGTAGCCTGCGGGCACGGAGAGAAACACGGGGCATGAGGTGACAGCGACATATGAACGCTGTCACTGCAGTGGAGGCGGTGCTGTTTGAATCTGAAGACACGGCCAGCTTTTTGCTTTGGACTGAAGGACAGACGCGACAGTAATGTAAAAATATTATGGATCTCACGTTTTGTATTCCAGATCCACATCTTGCATCAAAACATTGATTAATTGAGAATACAGTAAAAAGAACAGAATTGTTTGCCTTACCTTTGCACTTGTTGGTGGTCTTGTCCAGGATGGCTTTGGTGGATACAATTTTCCCATAGCTGAAAAACACTGACGTTTACTCTCTAGATCATTCCTTCCTGCCCTTTGCACTGAAAATATGACTTCATACGTAGATTAAATATTAGCATTGTGACATTGCTACGTGCAATGTGATTTCCTGGTAGATTGTGCTCAATCATCAATTACTCTATTTAATAATAAATGATGTACAGGAAAATCTTTAGAGAGGGGGCGGGGCATGAATTAAATTAGAGCTGCTGCAGAACACAAAGAATGAAGATAAAGGTGAAATCCTTTACATAGCCTTTAAGTTGCGTGTTTCTAGGTCCCAATACTTGAGTTGACATGTATATTAATTTTGCCTTATCAGGTCTCAGATTTGTACAGCACACTATGACTTAGCATGACTTAGGCATATTTTCAAAATATGGTCGAAACCTGAGAATTAGCATGAGGGTTCTGTTTTGAAAATAGGTATTGCCCCTCAGCTGATGATGAATAGAGTCTCTCATTCTATAAACTGAGATGGTTTACACCAGGATGATATTCTGGATTTTCAACTCAACGTTAAGTGACAATTTGCTCAAAATAAATGGATTTTTAGACAAATTCACAATGCACAATGAATACAACATATATCCAGCTTGCCAGCTTTGGACAATGCATATGCATGGCTTGTGCTTGTGTGCGGCAGAGTGTCAATGGTCTCTCTCCTCTCCAGGCATGTGCATGCAGTGTAATCTGATACGCGTCTCCTTGGCTGTCCTGTCCAGTGCTGGCTCCCAGCCACGCTCTCGTTCTACTAAGCAGCTTTTCTCTTTGCGGCGTTACACTGCACCACTGCCGCAATCCATCCAGGCTGTACAGATAATCTAATACTAATATTTATTGGTAAGGATTATGTGAGGACTTGCTTACGTTTTAATCTGAATCCAAATTGGAAATACATTTGGGTCACCTGTAAAACTTGCGATTTTATAGAATTGACACCAATTCTAAGTGAATGATTTGGACACTACAACAGTAGATAAAATGACCACACAATGAAATAAATATGTAAGTATTAAAAGCACAAATTGTGCTTGAATGTGTATTCACTCATTTAAATGTTTGTCTATTCAATTTGAATACAAAGCAGTGCCAGAAGACAGAATCAATTCAACAAATCTTTCATTTCATCCCAAAACTTTTTGTGCTTGATTATATCAATTCAATATAATAAATGTATCCTTATATAGTGTGAAATTGAAAAATTGGAAATGAAAATGTTGTCTATGAATTATTTTTAACTTGACCTTCGTGGCATCTCTATTCTGGATAGAGAAGCCACCAGATAAAACCTGTTCTTCCCACATTTCCATATGCACGATTCTGATGGGCACAAGGCAGTACCACCACCCTGTGACCTGCTGCACCACCCTGCTTAAACACGAGAGATAACCGTTTACTGAACTGCGTGTAGAGCTCCTGGACGACGTGATGCAAAGTGAAAAGAGGGGCTGGAGACCCAGCCGTGTGTGAAAGAGCACAGCGTGGTCCAGCCTGATGTCCCTCCATGGTCAACCACCAGAAACGGACCTGGGGCGGGAACCCGAGCGGCAGCAAAAGCACCCAGAGAGACAACTGCAGGGGCCGTAGATAGAGAACCAACCCCCCATCCCGTCCTCTCCTCACTCGCTCCCCACACAGTGTGCGTACAACAACTGTGGGGGAGGGGAGCTTTATGAGTGTGGCGTCCGGATACTATGCACACATTTGCGCTTCAAAACTCGAGTTGACTTGAGTTCAAATCCCTGCGTGACGTGTCCTCCTACTGTTTGACACAGTCCTCTGCAGCCATGTCCCACATTCCCTTTCATCTGGTAGAGTATCTTCCCTCGGTCCAGTTTATCCAAGCATCACGTCGGTCTTAATGTGTTCTGCTTAAAGGAAAATGTCATGCCCGCGATATTATCTGCTCAGTAAGAGCAGAAATATGAGAACTACCCCTGCTGAAACCCCCCCCCCCCCCCCCCCCCACACCACTCTCCCTCCACCACCCCCACCATGCCATTGCCCTTGTTTGTCTTTCCCCTTTCCCCTGGGCTCGCCGTTTCCTGTAGGGTTCGGGCAGCCTCGTGTGAGCCATATCTTCCAGACAGCTGTGAAGTAGCAGCCCCCCCCCCCCTCCCCCTCCCCCTCTCTCTCTCTCCCTCCCTTATTCAATCGCTCTCGTTTTCCCTCCTTTTCTCTCTCTCTCTCTCCACTCTTCTGGTCCTCATCACCAGGCCCCAGAATTCAATTAAGTGAACCCAGACCATTCATCTCAGCCCGACTTGTTTTGATGTCTTCTGCTAAAGGCCCAACAAACACATCGGATGGATTAGATGAGGCCGTTGTTTGATGTCTGACTACAGGCTCCCCGCAACAGTTTTCAAAGACTCACACTCACTCTGATGAGCCACATAGCGTATTATTTATGGTGCGGAATACGACTTTGAATAAAGATGGCATGGTCTGATTGCCATCACATGTTGGATGATAATCTACAAGAGAAACCAAATAAGTCATGTATGTCAAAGGTCTAAGGAGACATACAGTAATAATTAGCTCGGGAGAAGGAGACTAAACATTCTGTACCTAGTAGTTGGGACGTCTCTGCCTAGCTGTGCCAAAGTGAAAGCCTTACATTGCTGCCAAAATGATTGTTGGTTTTTCCACATGGCCACTAAACGAAGGGCCTAAAAAAAAAAAAATGACGCATGAAAATACAGCCCTCTTCTTTGCTCCAGGAATACCTGCTTGGGTGTGCTTTAGCTTTAACGTGCATTTGAAGTTCAAGGAGGCCATTCAAGTATTCACGAATGACTTACGTCATGTGACGCAATCCTTGATGCATTCAGACAGCCAGCCATCGCCTGCCGATGAACTCATCACCCTGCTCTGCCTAAACCCCCTCCGCATCTCCAACCCGCTTCATTTGCAGGGCGGGCAGCCAAAGCCAGATTTATTGAGTGTAGACGTAGAAGTTGGTTTCTGGGTAACTTACGGCTGACAGAGTTTGACCAGATCCTGGTCTGTGGTTGCTGGGTGGAGGCCACGGATGTACAGGTTGGTTTTGCTCAGCAGCTCTCCCCCACAGCTGCTGCTGCTGCTGCTGCCATTGCTGATGGAGGTGGTGGTGGTGGTGGTGTTGCTATTGTTGTTGTTGTTGGGGCTTGGAGGAGCCATCTGATGGTTGGAGGGGGACACATACGTCTGTTTCACAAAAAAGACAACGGTCAGATGACTTTGGGATTGTACACAAAGCCGATACTTCTTTAGATACATGAAATCAAAGGTATACACCGATGCGTCAGAGAACTGGACCACAACAACCCTGTTAATTGGCCGAGCAACAAACTCGCTCATGCTATGGGCGCCAAGGCATGACAGGTTCATTAAAGACGCCAACGGACACAATGTGCACCCATTTAGCTGAAATTCCAATCATAAGAAATCGCCAACTATGGTCATAAAAAGACTTCAAACTCCAATATAAGCAGCCGGCAACAATTTAGTCCCTTCTCTCTGACATAAGATCAAGGGCAGCCCTACGAGTCAATATTCTAAGGATTATCATGGTATGACTAGCTGTTACGAATGAATTCTTAAGACAAATATACACCTTTTTTTGATGTGATCATATACTGTTATTCAGATATTTCAGACATGCAAGAACCAGCCGACGGTATACTGGTTATCACATAGCTCTTATACTAGTTAAAAAACACAGTTCACTTTAAGTGTAAATGTAGAGAGAGAACCTTCATCATTACATACTTAAGTGTGCTATTCAAACTAACCTACTTTTAAATAGAATATAGACTTTCAGAGAAACAGTGCTTTTTGGAAAAAAATGTTAACTAGAAAAAAGTACAGCATACATGGAAAAAAAAAAACCCACAGCGTCTAACAGTAAATCTGGTTGGATGTAAGTGGCGAGCTCCACATTGCTGACAGAGGGGCTTTTGTGGTTCATGTTGCGGCTGAACGTTATTCATTTGAGTATTTGAAACAGTTGTAATCAAAGCCGTTCACAGGGACATCTGTGGATTATCAACGGTTACCACAGAAGTGTTTGGGACTGAACATTTTATATTGGCAACCACCAGTATCGTCTTGGGGTGGAGTGAAAAACCTCAACGTCTTAACTAACTGAATGGCCTGATACCAGCGAATGTTTTTTCATTAAAACTGACTTATTAAGGTAATATGCTTTTAACGTCATATTTTTTTTGCACATCATTTCTCAGACCGCTGCATACATCTACAATGTAAGGGATTATCACCTGATTCATGCACTTGGACCTAAATGTCATCTGGTATTTCATGACCTGCCGGTCTAAGGCCACAGTACACCGCTCAAGGCTTTGTGAGCACTAAAGGAACAGCATGCAGAGCCTGTGCTCACATCAACGCATGCCTGCAATCAGCATGTTATTTGAAACAATATGTCCATCGGCATGAATGTACCGTGCAATGAATCAGATTGGTATGTGAGTATAAGGTGGGCTTGGTTTTGCTTGGGCAGCCCTACGCCCGCCTGCAGAGGAGGAACTGTTTGATTAGTTAGGGTCAGCAGGCTCGGCCCCAGGGAACAATGGGATGGCTTGTTGGACACCACAAGGTCAGCTCCGGACCCCCCAGCTTTTTAACAGAGGGGGAGTCGTCACAATCCGCCTACAATCAAGCCATTTATGACTTCTAATTCTCTCTAACAGAAATATAGGATTTTTTTTATTGTGGTTTAAAAAGCAGAATACTGCATATTAATTTCAGACCAACAAACCCCAATCAATCAATTCGGCAGAATCAATCATCAACAGCCTGAAGTAACAGCGCCACGAGCCGCAATAAGTTAAAAGTTAAGGCTAACGTTTGTTGCTAATTTTGTCATATAATATTAATGTTAGCTGACAATATTCCAAAATTCCATTCAGCGTAAAGAATTACGTTAAGCCCCTTTCAGACATGGAACCCATTTCTTACATCTGACTTTGATTTTATAGTTGAATGAAATACATCCATTCTCAAGGGAAAACAGTTACTTTTGTGGTTTGTGAAACATTTATACAGTGTTTCTGATAACAGCAGATGTCATTTAATTGTCTAGACCACATGAATGCCAAACCTAACAAAGGACATATTCAATATATTATTAAAGATGTGTATTGAGGATGTATGCATGTAACATAAAGTATATTACCATGCCATTTTTCACCCTGTCAGTCAAAGCCTCAATACATAAGAAATGTAAACTCTAATAACTCTTTTAACTTATAAGTAAACCTGCGTATTATAAAAACACATTTGCATACACTACAATGACTCTTTTTTGTAGAACGCAATAAAGTATCAGGGAACGCAATCAGGTGGGATGCACCTGCTGAGGCCTACAGAGATAGGATCTGACAGGAGACTGAGTCCCGGCCCGAGCCCGACCACTGAGGCCTGTCTAATTAGGATCCGAGCTTGTTAACCGAAAACACTAATCCCTCTCATGTGCTCTCAAGTCAGAAGGTAGAGTCTCATTAAGACTGCTCTACTAGGCTCCTTGTGAGAGAAAGATGGCAGTGAGTCACATCCACACCCTCGCCCCATCTGCTCCAGCAGCAGCTCCATGTGTTGTGAAAACCAATAAAAGGTGATACCAAACACACTCAGAACCGCACAAAGGCAGCAAGAAGGGGAAGCTGATAGTATGACACACGTTTTAAATGGACATAAAGTGGGAATACAATGGTCTTTTAGCTTGGGAGGGTTGCATGTGAGCGCATGACACGTTGCTGAGTTCTCTCCTATTTGTTACTCTCGAGTCCACAACCCGACATTCAAGCTATTGGTACATTCTGTACAGTAAAGCTGTAAATGAATACAGCCCTCACACCCCACCTGCTCTCACAGAGTAAGTTACAATAAGGTGAATCGCCTCAATGGTTTTTATTATAGTTGTGCAAGAAGCATAACAGTGTTATGCAGAGAAAGGCAGCGTGCTGAAGGCATGGGTGAGATGATTACAGTTAGAGGGAGCAGGGGGGGGGGGATGCCGAAGGGAGTCCAGGTGACGCGAGGACTTTTCCCAGCGAGTGCCGGGTGACGCTGAGTGCATGACTTTTAATTCGGTAGAAATCACGGCGGAGTCGGATTGTTTGAGGCTTAAATGCTACATCATTCCAGCAACACAAACCTTTTGTGAAACAGATAATGAGTATGTTGGAAAATCGAACAAATCTTCCTAATTGAGTTATTTCATTTATCTGCAGCCCAAACGAAGCATTTAGTTGCCTACAAAGCCCTCAAAACATCATCAAATGAAGTGTCAAGCATCTTCATTTTTTGAACGGTCCCAAAATAAAATACATTATGCTGATCATTATGAAGATAATGGTCCTTTCCATTGTGGTAAAGCAGCACTGAAATTCTGCACAAGTGAACTGTCAAAGTAATATCATCTATTCATTACTACGTTTACAAATCCTGAATCAAAGATGAATATCTGAAGTGTGGAGTCCTACCTGATTGGCTAAAGAAACTTTAAAAGGCATCATGGGTAAGATCATCGTGTAGCAGAATAAATCTCTACATACTAGCTTTTTGCAGAAGAAAGAAAAACTGCGAGGTGGGAAGAACCGAATTAGAGAAGCGATGGAAATCCTGTCGTCTTGAGGCTTAGAGACTTGTCCTTGCTCACCTTCTACTTAGTCCAGTTGCACTATGAAAAAAACACCAGAAAAGGTAAACAGATGAGTAAAATCATCTGTTTTCAACAGGTAGCATGTACCGCGAAGAGAGCAGAAAGAAAGGACAAAAAATTTTATCAATTAGGAGGAATGTTCCGGCTCCATGGGAACTAAACCTCTGACAGACAAGACATCAAGGTATGTGAAGCAAGAGGGAAAAAAAGCCAGTGGGAGTAAGGCAGAGGCAGTGTGTGTGTGTGCCCTTTTCCCCGTTGTAACACACACTGACCAGGGGGTTACCGGTTACAAGCCTCCCATCCATGTGGTTTGGACCCTGTGCGTAAAGAGTGTGTGCATATCATCGTCATAGGAAAGTGTTTTGAGTTTGCAAAGCCCCCCCCCCCCCCCCCCCCACACACCCGAAATGAGCTCATTATTTGAATCCAGGATTCCAGGAATCAGCATTCTGAATCCTGCCATATGCGAGGCAGGGAAGGGTATAACTCCTGGAAGGAGGGAGGTGTTTTATTACAGCTCTCTTCAACCGCTATTCAAGAAAAATGCAGACCAACTACTTCATACGTTAGCTTAAAACACTCCTGTGTAATCCTGTAATTTACATATGTCCCAGAATTAAGAAGAAAAAAAAAGATCATAAGTATGATATCTTCTAAAGTGTTACAGCAGTCATCAGTAATAGTACTGAAGGGGTGGGGCATATTTGTTCGCGTAAAAGCCTGGGGGAAACTTTGATAACTTGTGATTGATTCAATCAAATCAGGACCCAAAACGTTACGTGGTGGATTCAGCTTGTAGCCGAATATACAGTGGGATGGAATAAAATGAGTCCTTATGATCGGTATTAGCTACAGCGCATTCATAAGCTGTCCCTCATACGTGCCGACTAGGTGTCGGAGGCGAAGAGAAACACACACACACACACCAAAAACACACCAAAAAAACAAAGCAAACTGCAATCTACAGGCAACAATATAACGACCCCCCCCCCCCTTGTTAGTTTGCAACAACACAGCAGTCGGAAAGCCCAAAGCAAAGGTACGAGTACAAGAGTTGAAGCGTCGCCTGTGAACCACTTCCAAGGACACTGCAGCTTAACACAGCCGAGCGGCTTCTCTCTCCTTTCTGTTTTTTCCTTTCTTTCTTTTTTTTTTTTTTTACCGGGAGGAGAAAAACGCGCTCACTGTGAGGCCAATAAAGAAGAAGCCCAGAAGCGGCGACGCGGGCTCCTTGGTCTTTTACCTTCTTGATGTTTTTGCCGGTGTTGTACGGGGTGAATCCTGTCCTTGGCGGCACGGAGAGCAGCATTTTTTTTTTTTTTACGCGGCGCTGTATCCGGAGGAACGGAGAGAGGGAGAGAGAGCCGAGGCGAGTCAGCTGACGTCAGCCAGAGGGGGGAATTGAGCCCGGAGCGGCGGGTCGCGATCGGAGTCGGTCCTCCCCCGGCACTGTGATGGGCTCCACTCCCTTCTGCCCGGCTTATGTGCTCAAAGTGTGAAAACTCAATTAACTCCGCGCTGTCATTGCCAACAAGCACCTCTCTGCCACCAGTAAAGGGTAGTTAAGAGATAAGAAGCTGGATATTGTTGCAAATATATATATACAATTCCTCCCTCATGTAACCGTTTTTTTTTGGGGGGGGGGGGGGGGTTGGAGAAATACAGAAAGGCAGATGTTCGCAATCAGGCATTAGAGAGTTGTGATTTCGAGACTTGTTGCCCCTCTCGGTTGATGTTTTTAGTGGTTTTAGTCCAGTGAGCTTGAGGTCAGGAGCAACAGAAGTGAAAGGGAAACGGCCATCACTTTGTACCACTCCGTCCTCGTGGAAAATCATCACCATGTGTCCAAGCTATGGTTAAAGTTAAGTTCATTGACGGCCAAAACATCATGACGGATGTTAAAAAATTGTTGATTTCTCCCAAAATACATTCATATTTTGTTCCTTCTCACGAGATCGTGCCATAAACAACACGTCTCAGTTTCTGTCAGAGTTACAATTTCAAGGCATTTGCTCCGAGACTACAGGGCCAATGATCATTCATGCAGCCCTGACCAGTTTGAGCATATTTGTGGGACCCTTCAAATAAACATGGGTGCCGTCTAGGAATTGTTGGCATCTGGTAATGAGGTTGCAGATTGCAAACAACGCAAACTTCCCTTGTGTGCCCAGGGCACATTGGCCACAGCTGAAATGAATGCACCTGATGTAGACCCAGGGTTTGATTTGTCCATTCTTCTATTGAAACGTGGTGGCAGGTGAACAGGACTATACCACACACCGTATGTCGGATGTAGATGTAAAATTATCATTCTTAGGTAACAAAAGACAATTCTTGTTTTTAGATGATAGTAAACTGAAGAAAACGTGTCCATTAAAACGTATATGTCATTGTTGTGTGTCGATCCCCCTAAAAGCTTCACGTTCCTTTGAGTCAAGGTGTGCTGAGTGCCTTAAAGCTCAGCTTTTAATTGACTTTGTTTTCTTGGTAAAGGTATGACGACACCTTTGCCAATTGTCCTTGCTTTTACATTTCTGGATGCGACACAAATTTACAATGAGCTGCTGATGCAAAACCAAGAGGACGTTCAGGGAGTGCAGACCTACGGCAAGGCCAAATGACCCATCTGCAATGTTAACGAAAGGGAAATGCATTTCTGCACTGTGATTCAGATTCAGACCTATTATGGGCATTCTCCTTGGCCTATGCCTCATCCACCCACAAAGCTTCATGAAAATTGTGCCACATTGACAAACAGACAGAACCGAAAAACAGAACCTCAAAGTACTCTACATCTCAAATCAGGAAGGATCTTGCATCCCTCTGCATCTCCATCAGTTGACGTCAATCAGATGTTGACAAGTCTCATCACTCAAATAGAAAGGGTGTTATCGCCAACAGAAGCTGCGTGGCAACTAAGTCCCCTGACCCCTTTGTCTCATCTCGCGCGCCTTAAATGATTAACTCCAAGTGTGTAGAAAACATATTTTATAATATAGCAATTGTTCATCCAGTAAGAATGTGTGTGTGTTTTTTTTCTAGCCATCGCATTTGCATAATCAGAATTGGCTTTATTAAACATACAACTGCACAATGCAGCAGCAATGACAGACAGAGGACACGCCTGTAACCGCTGTACCAAATGCACATAATTTGTTCTGATTTGATCAGTACGGCCTCTTCAGACAGACTGGAGAGGTTCAGCTGAATTCTGAGCCTTTCTTCGTCTCTCCTTCCATCTCTCTGACGTGCACAAGCATACATTTGCACAAACTCCATGCATCAGGTCTTATTTGCATAAGCTCAACAATTATTTTGCATAGCCATCATTCGCTCCGGCTGAATATTGACGTTGTTTTCTGGAGGTCCGTTTTCAGCTCAGAGTTAGTTTTTAGTTTCAATCTATGCAACCTCTTGATATATTTGTGCAATGAATAGGCCAGATGGACTGGGAGTTCCACAGAGCTCAAGGACAGTTTGGGGAGTGACTCAGCCAACACACACTGTGAATTCACCAGTTACCGGCACGGAGGGGCCCGCTGGGAGCTGTGGGTTATTAGACAGGGAGAAAAATAAATCTTATGCGATTTTGTCGATCAAGCAGTTTAATCTGGAATAAGCTTCGGCATTCTGGCCGAACAACAGAAATATCACAGAAAATAACACCTACATAATTTACAAATCCATGACTCCTATTCAAATGTTCAAGCTGAACTTTGTGTTGGGCGGGGGCTCTGGTTAGTAGGTTGTGTGGGGGATGGCCACAGATGGGGGTAGGAGAACACAGGCTGCTGGTGCATGCTCAACATTCCTCAGGTGTTGTCAGCATAGCTTGGTCAGTAATTACCTCTCTGTGAAAACACGCACAAAGGCTCACTTTACAAGCAAATGGAAAGGCAGCAACCAGGAGGAGCTGTTGGAGACAGATGGGAGAACATTTACATTCAAATTTAAGCATAAGATGAGCTGGAATGATTATTTTTTTTAAAGGAACAAGCGTGCCGGAGTTGATCATCTGAATGAATCTGTTGAACGCCGTGTTTCGTGCATGCAGAGCGAGGATGTGGGAGAATCACGAGCTTGATTTATGTAGAAACACATCTTCTCTCACACCATGGCATGTGAGTCTAGTAGCGTGATAGGGTTGTAAGACCCTTACAATCCTCCCTCTGCATTTTATTGTTTGGCTCTGATGTCGAGACGTTTGTCATTGACACCACTACAAAAGAGGAGGCAAGTTCTCTGGCAACCCTTGCCCCCCCCGCCCCTCTTTTCCCCCTCTGTCTCCTTGGCAGGCTCGCTCAAATGGGAGAGATTATGTGCAGATGTGCCTGGAAAGAGGCCGGCCCCTCTGCCCTTGGAGAACATGTGGTCCGGGAGTGTTTACGCTGGCACTCTTTCATGCCGTCTCCCACACAGCGTTCTGTCTCCCCTGGATGACAATGCTCCACCCTCCGCTCACAACAGGGGGGCACGCTAAGGTTGAGGTGACCCAAGCGATCGTGTGTATCGACAAACAGAAGGGGCCGGCATTGCAAGTAAAAAGCAACAAAGTTTGCTAACATTACAACATTTGGTGTTGTTCATTGATCTTCTCTGGGAGCCTTGAAGAAGAGTATGTGATGCTAGTTTAGTTGCACCCCCCTGTACCCCCCCCCCCACTCCCCACCACACATTTCAACATACCATTCCTGCCTTAACTTTCATCGCATACTTATTCTTCGCATAAGTATATTTGAGGGCACATATGTGTGGATTCGATAGACCCCAGGCATGTTTTTCACGGATTCTCAACACACTTCACATTCTCTCCTCTCATTCAGGCTGTAGGTAAACATCTGTTAACTGGAAATCCCTGAAAGGCACTCTTATTCCTGACACCAGTGGCAGTGAGGTTACTCTCAGTTGCGTGAAATTGTGGTACCCATGATTAAATGTCAGTGGGAAAACCAGATATAAACTGCACAGAAAGAGCGCATTTCCCTTTGAGAACGGCTAAGGTGGAGGCCAACACCCTCTAATGTAATTAGTTTATATAAAGATTGTGCCAGATCAAATTGACCAAATATTGCATTATTTGGTTGGATTGAAGTGTGTTAATGAAAGGACTCATAGTGCACTTGTCTTCCTGTAATATAAGTATTCAGCGCCCCCTGCAGGTTTGGGTGCTTCATGAAAATGCCCAATCACATCTGCCAATAATGCTCTCACAATAATTACACACCGTGTGTTCGAAGCCCAAACCTAACAAAACACAATGTACTTTGCACTTTAACTTTCACCTATAGCTCCTTGCAAGGGACAGTTTAATAGGCAAACCTATTCATATTTGACGCTATTTTATTTTTCCACATGGTTCACCGGTTCTATCAAAATAGCTCCAAATGAATGGACAGAGTGAAAACTTTATAGTGTGAATGTACTTTGCCATCTTGATAACTCTTTGTTTAATAGATTTGAGGGATACAGTCACTATTGTGTCTTTATCTGAAACCTTCAGAATGTTTTTTTCTCCTTGGCTTTTGACAACCAAGCAATTATAACATAATAGACGGCATTGTCCTTTAGAGATGATTACCAAGGATTAAGACCATTGTGCTATTTGCACGCTCATTCAAAAAGATGTAGTCAGATCCGTTGCACAGAAATCATACCCAACGTTTCGTTTTTCATCTACCACTAGGGGGCATGATTTAGTGGAGAATGCAGTATGCTTGGCCATCTGGATTTGTGAACTCGGTGCAACTGGGGATTGCGTGAGCACGAGGGAAGACAAAGCCAATGAGATGCAACATGTATGTTGAATGTCAAGCGAGCCTCTGTCAGAAAACGTCAATCAAAATGTGAATTCCGTTATATTTTACTGAATTAACATGTTTATATAAGCCAGAGGTTGTAGGAAAAAAATGTTAAAATGTCCCTTTTAAATCAGACATTATCTTCAACAAATCTTTCACAGGTGCTAAATCGACTTGGCGGTATCATCATTCATTTAAAGAGAAATACAAATCGGGATTCTGTCAAAATTTGGAGCCAACATGGCTGATGCCGGAGCGCCAATTATCTCCCACCTCCACGACTGACGATAAAACGTATAAAAGAGGATAAAAGGAGGTGTGTTAGGGCATGCGCAGAAGGTGTTCGCCGCTTAGTTACCCCCCCCCACACTTTTATTTTTTTCGAGGGGGCCGAGCTTACGTCACAGGCTCGTTCACAGTGCTGGAGCTCGAGAGTCACCATCCACTCAAACGACCAGAAGCACAGCGACGCATCAGATTGCCGAGAGGGGTTTGAACAAAAAAAAAAAAAAAACGCCTTCACTTTTTAAAATTTGTCTTCTTCGTTTGGCACGGAATGAGCTGAACGCAGCCGCCGGATACGGTGCACGAGGACGTGTGGACGGTTGTGGTGGCATGGTGTGCTGAAGCGGCTTGTTGCACCCCAGCGAGTGCCGAGCGGCAGCGGCTTACACGGCGCATCATGCCTGGATGCCTGCGATCCATTTAGAAATATAACCGCATGCCTGTGCCGCCGCATCGCCTAACAGGGGCTTGAGCAAGTCTCCTTTCGTTGCTGAAGCCACCGTGCTGAAGAAGGGGGGTGAGCGGGGTGGGGGGCGCGCTGAGGGTGCAGCCGAACGGACGATCGCGACCGGGGCCGTTGGAGGCGGTTCGGATGAGGTGGTCCATCGGGTTCTTGGCTTTGAGGAATCCGGCCAACTTTAGCTCCATTCCTTTCTAACAGCGGTGCCGCCGAGCGTTGCTCAGGAGATGGCGATGAGGTTGTTCTACTTGGGATTTATGCTCTGCTTGGAGATCCCGTCTCCTAACGCCGTGGCCGTGGGTAAGAAGCCCGTTGTGTTATCTTGCATTGTGATCACTCGAAGAAAGCATGACCACTTTTTGTTGTTGTTGTTGTCCTGCAAAACATCTGTGCACAGGCCTGTCTTCACCGGAGTTGGAAGCAACGCCACAAAAAGGTTTCCCTCATAACAGGGCAGTCTCCTCTAAGAAATGGGTGGAAAATATAGAATTAGATTTAGTACCACCGCACAGATGAGCAGCGTGGTGATTTTTCTGGCGTGAAATCAGTCAGTGAGTAGACCGATCAGGGCCTGTCTGCAAGGATGGGAGACAGTATGGTTCTTCACTGTTGGGATATTCAGCAGGTAGAAGGCAACACTTGCACGGAAGACCCATTTCCCCCCAAAACGACACCGTTTCTGATTGGCCGCGACGAAATGGCTATATCCCCCCTCTATTCTTTGTAATCTCCCCATTCATGCACATTGTTCTTATGCCCACAGCTGATCGCTATGCCTTAAAAAACATATCCATATCAAACCAATGGGAGCCTTCGGCCAGGTCAGCTTTTTAGGTCTGATCTTGTGTTACTCTCCTCGCATGGTAACAACAGTTGTGTCTGCTCGTGAAGGTGTTTCATTATCATGGCGCGGCGTGTCCCGACGTGCAGCGTCACTAGCAGGCTGGGAACTACAACTTATTGGTGACGGACAGGCACTTTGTTTCCGGGAAATGAATAGTTCAAGTAGAGTCCCCGAATCCTATGACCAATGAGAGACCAAAGGCACCGTCGCTCTTGTGACTTTACGCAATGCCGACCCGTTGTTGTCTTTCTTTCCAAGGTTACAAAATAGCGCACGTGTTTACTGCATGCATGAGTCGCCAGATTTCACATTTGACATTGCACTTGCATGAATGGTATTCTAATTTAGGGCAAAGCAGAAAGCACATGCTGTTCCGCCTATATTTGGTGGAGTCTAACTTGTACTTTGTCAAACACTGGAAGTCCAGTGCGTCCTCTTTTGCTGTCCAGGTCAAAAATGACAGCCCTGGATACATATTCATAACAGAACCTGTTCAGCCATTGCTTCCCTCCATGCACAGAGAAAAGTAATCTTAATTCGGCCACTGAAGCCAGCTGCTCACGGCAATGTTGCCATGAAAATAGCCCCCCTTTTCCTCTCTGTTGAGAGGTCTTAGGTACGTTTCATTAGACAGTGATGGAGGCTGTTTGGAGTGAAAGCCATAGCTGAGGTTACAGGAGCGGGCAAGCTCCTCCCACCTCCTTCGTCACTACGCAACATCTGGACACAGGGAGACCATTAATCCAACTTGGATGTGAGGGGTAGGGACCAGCTGGAGAGGTGGGGGTGAAGGCGGGTGAACACAATAAAGTTCCAGAGCCAGCCTTTCATACCCCGTAAATGACATCGTTTTTCGGACTTGGTGGCGTGAATAGCCGACATGGTTGCATCACAATGAGTCAATGGTGCAAGGGATAGATGTGTGTTGCACTATTAGCTGCAGTGTTGGTCCGAAAGGGGTTGGAGGCCCTAAGGCCAGCCACTCGGACGGGATTTGTCTGCATCACCACTGGCTCACCGCCTGACTTTATGAATGGGGACGTATTAATCAGTGACCGTACAGAAGACTGTTCGTAAAAACTGGACGGACCCCTTTCGTTTGTGAAGTGACCACGGTGTTATTGTGGCACTTTAAGGTGACATCCCTTTCATACTGACAAAATCCAGTTCATGAGCGATGATTTCATTAGGAGTTTATAAATTGCGTAAATGCTTTTTGAATGAATGCTTCTGTTAATTTACGATTGTTGAAAATTTAGGACACAATTAAAGCATCACATTTCTACATTTGATTAAATGCATCAAAATACTTGGCATTTTGCTTGAATATCAATTATTCTTTACGGAATGAATCGTTCAAAAAAATGATAGCTATAATAATATATACATTTTTTGGCTTTTTTATCTGGAAGTTATGTTTTGCATGAATGCCATCATACAAGTTGCAGCTCATCACTTGTTACGGCTTTTTTGTTTTTTAGGTATGTCACGATGTTTGTTGTAAAGTGAATGGCATTACACTTCTGGACTCTTGGTCGGACAAAAAAGTTCATTTAAATATGACATGATTTTTTAACTGTTTTCCCGAAAAAGAAAAAAAACATTTTTGCAACCCTAATGAATTCTCAAAAGAGGTATTCATTTCAGTTTTAGTCAACGTTGCATTAAATATAATGCTTTATCATTTTAGGCCTAGCGGAGGAAATAGCATTTCATTATTGAGTCATTTGCATTTTTTAATTCCATTCGGCATGGCATGTAGCACGATATTCCTGTCCTCCACATTTACTTATTGCTTGGAATTTCACCATTGAAGACATCCACATTAGATAACCATGATACCTGGTTGTTCACATACAGGATATCCACAACCTTTTTAGAGGCAGGGGAATCTTTCTGGTGAAAGTGTGGGTCAGAGGCTAAAGTGGTTGAATTCCTGAGGAGGCCCCACTCTGCTTGCCTGACCTTTTGAACGGGACCTGGCTTTACCTTTTTCCTCAGAACCGTCCACCGAAAACATCTGCTGGAAAAACTCAGCATCCCTCACACAGATTCACCAGCTAATAGAGCTCGGAACTGCCCTCTTCAGCTTCTCCAAGTGTAGGTCACTGGGGAGTGGTTATTATATTCTTGCCTATTCATGCCTGATGACCCACGTAATATTGTTCTTCCATTCCAATTCTATTTAAGGAGACGTGTAGGATAAAAAAAAAAAAAAGCATTAACCGTGTGGGTTGAAATTCAGTTTCTCGTTTCAAGCCCATTCTTTGGCTTGTGAGTGAGATTTAATACAAAGCTTGTGTGCGCATGTTTTGCATTTTGTTCTTGACCGTGTAAGAATATTTGTGAAATGCTAATGGCAGACTGTGGGATCCTTGACTCCCGCAAAGAGCATCCCCCTTTGCCTCCCTCTCCTTCCTGCGCCTCATTGCAATCCACCGGGACCAGAAGGTAACGGCAGATAAACATCGACGTCCTCGGTGTTGTTGGCACATATCGAAGGCGTGAGACTGCAAGCCAGGGAGTGTTTGTTTGTTGATGGTGAATAGCAGTCACGTCATTGTTTACCATGTTGAGCCTCTAGGACCCATCGAAAAGACCCGACCTGCTTCCTTAACAAAACAGGGAGCGTGGGTGTGTGTCGATGCAGTCAGATGCCTGGATGTATTGTTGGTGATATAATCAAGCTCAGTACGCATTACTTAATTCATCTTCTGTGATTAATATGAGGATACTTGTTAAAAAATATATATATATGGAGGTTCTTCAGATCGGGACACACATCACTTGATGCAGAGTTGTTCAAACGTTGCAGAGGGGTGCAACGTTTGCCTGATACCTGCCACAGCTGTGGGGATACTGGCTTTGTGACTCCCGTTTTCTTTCAGCATCGTTAACGATCAACTGCTCCTCTACGTGTCACTTTTTGTACAATCGTTGCTGGTGATCTGTGTGTGCCGATCGATGTTTGCTTTAACCGGGTCATCCTGACGTGCACCTTTTTAGAGGTTGCCAATATCGCTGACTTTGCACTCTACTGGAGAATCGATTTATTTACAGGGACCCTTAGTTACTGTTAGACCCGGTCAGAGGGGAGACTGTAACCTGCAAGTCACAGAAAAGGCTCTCAGTCATTGGTTTGTTGCTGTACATTTAATGCTTTCAGTGTTTTTTCGCAAGAATATGTTATTATATATATATTTTTATTGTACTTTTTGTTCAAGGGACCAGGGGTTGTAGGGAATGTACCTGTTTCATGCAAATGCTTATTATTCAGTATTTGATGATCAATGAAACCACCATTTTATAGAGCATTTTGCTACAAATATAGTGAGAACATAGCGTAATATGAGTTAAAGCTATAGCGATGGTAATACATAACGAAGAATTTAAATATCAAGGCTACTGTGAGAGGGTTTTTGCTTGTGGTGTAAAAAAAAAAAAAAACTTTATGAACGCAGTCTATCCAATTACTTTGGCACAGCAGCACCAAAACAACATATATTCTGTATATATATATATATATATATATATACTTTTTTTAAAGTAAAGATAGCCGTTCAATGAATTAAATGTATGTTACACTAAAAACAACACACGCCCTGATCCTAAATACATATCAAATCTTTCCTCACCAAAGTGTTTGTGAGAACAACACCATTAAACACCATTTCTGGGGCTTGTTCGAGGGTAGCTCTCATCCCTTGTTCTCAGTGGTGAGTAGAGTAAGCAAAAAAGTTGTAAAAGCATGGTCACTTAATGAATGTATTGACTCACGTAGTAGTTAAAGTACTTATAAGTTTACTACTTGATTAAGTCTTAAAAACGGTTGCAAACAAGTCTATGTACGTTCGAACTGTTCCTCACTTTTTTTTTTTTTTTTTCCCATTTTGCGTGGAACAAATCCACATTAGTGGAGACTCTCAGGTGTCCTTAGTTTAGACAAAGTAGCGTCTTGCTACGGAAAAGGTGGTGCGGGTGTTGGTCCCGGGACGTGCATCTTCTGCCATGATCTTAAACTGTAGCCCCGTCCTAACCGCTCAGTATTTACGATGGAACGCGTGTCCTTAGTGATGCTTGTTCATGTCCATATCCATCGATGGCCTTATCAGCTCTCAACCCTGTTGCTATTAGTTGGCCATGTCAGTGCAACGCTCTGCTGCATTGGACTTTGAACCGGTTGGCGGAACTCTTTGGTTCTTAACAATACTATCAATATGGCAAGGTGTGGGTAGTCTCTGTGTGGCTAATTTAAGCTTCAATGTGAAAGTAAAGTAACTCCTAGAAGGTAACTTGTTCATTGTGATATGTGGTTATTTGTTGGACAGTCATAGTCTGGAACAGTTAAATCCCTCATGGTGCATGTTGTTTTTTTCAAAGAGGTCATCCGTTAAGATCTGAAGTGGATGACAACTCATTTATTTATTGTTTGAGTCCGTCCTAGCAATTACCCGGCCAGGAACATTCGTCCCCCGTGCCTCATTTTAGAATGATTCTCATGAGGGATTCATAGAGATGGACTCATTAAATCACAGGAACATCTCATCCTTAAGCTGGGGACAATGCTTGTTTTATTACATGTTGCAATTTCTCTTTATTTCTGTAGCTTTGGTTGTTTTGTCCTGCACAGTCATTCAACCTTCAGCGAAGACCCACATTAATGTGATCCGGCCTTCATTTTGGGGCTCACATATTCTGATTTGATAGCAGAATCGGGTGGGGGTGGGGGTTTGGAAGAACTCTGTAGAAGGCAAAATAACTTGCTTTTTCCAATTCTCTTTATTTCCATCACATTCACTCCGGGTGCGTCTTCTTCTCATGGCATTTTACTGCGCTGGCCCGGGACGTCCTGCAGAGCCTCATCAGGTTATCGCCGAGGTCCAAGCTGCAACCTTTTGTTGTGCGGTTACACAAAAACACGGCTTTCGGGGCACAAGAGTAGCCATTAACTCCAATTCAGTCTTCAGCTAGTTATGCACCTTCAACCTCTTTGAAAATAGCTACTATTACTAGAGCCTGAATAGCCTGTGGACATTGAATGTGCACCGTGAGCTGGTTAAAGTGCTCCAATGCTTGGCTCTGGCTTGGCCTGACACAAAGCAAAGTGTTTTTTTTACACTGGATGGGCACTGCACTGTTTAAGAAGGTCATTAAATGGCCAGTAGCGGCCTAGGCGGGGCTTTACATGAGATAGTGCTTTATTATTACACATTCTACCTTCTTTATACCACGTTCTTTCAACTATAAAAGTCTCCAGCGTGGGTTAAAAAATAGTCTGACTTGCATGTGAATAATTAATACAGCACAACATTCCAAGTAATGACTTCCTTCTGCCCTGATTCTCTTCCCGTTGGTCACTCTCGCTTTTTAATTGTTATTTATAATGCATGTATTCTTGCCTTTGCAATCCTGGCTAAAACTGCAGAGAAATGACTTCAAACTTGACCTCAGGGGTCTAATTACAAACTGTGGTCGTTTCATCTCTTTTTCCCGTCGTTGAAGCATTCCGGACGACGGGTACCGTGAGGTGGAGAAGTGATGACTGCTGACAGACACTTCAGGACTTACTTCCACTTTCTCCCGTCGTGCCGTTGTACCCAGACCCAGTTATTTCCCATTCCCATTGGGGCTGCAGTCTTTGAACAGAATTTAAGGGAAACCGTAAAACTCCTGTGTAGGTTGCACTGTACGCTGGCCATATGTATAGCAAAATATATGCCTTTATAATCAATGTCATGGTGCAATGAGGAAGCCTAAGTCGCTTATGCCGCAAAAAGTAAACCAGCAACATGGAATTTTCTCTTGAATTCCAAAGCAAAGCTGTTTGAATTCTTTGAAGCCCGCCGCTCATCTGTAACACAATTTTTTTTTTTTTGTTGGAAGGAAAAATGTACACACATGAAATGAATTAGAAGGTGCTGGAATGTGGTCCGTGGATCTGGAGTTGATTTGGAGGGCAGGGATGGCCGTGTTGAGAGAGGCAGTCTTGAGGCCTCCATCACTTGGCGGCTGAATTAGTGCCACAACACCATTTACTCACCATACTGGGCTGTTCCATCTCACTCAGTGGTTTTTGGAGTTTGCTTTAATAAAAAAGTGAATTGTATTACATAACAGATAAAAAAAAAACAACACTTAAAATGTATTATGCCAAATGAAAAGAAAACCTCTGAAGTACTGGATTATTTTTGGTAGGAACTCTGGAGGGATATTTTTATAAGAACTGGGCTCCATGTGCATTTATGCATTTAGTTGTTAGCGTGTGTCTTAGTGGGTGGTTTTTTCGCCATTCACAGTGCTGAGGGGCATTCAGTGCGTGCATAAAGAAATACAGTGTGTGCTCCAAACAACTGCAGTATGCTAAAAATCAAACCAAGGCCGCCAGCACGAGCCTCTCCATCTACATAGTAGGAAGCCACTCCGTGATCTATGGTGTAGTGTCTTTGGATTAAACGATTTGTTCAACCGCTAGTACACCAGTGTAGCTTATCTTACACATTCATTCACATAACTTCTTCAGCTTAAAGCACCTAAAAAAAGCAAGTGCACTGGCATCTGCATCTGATAACCAAGGGGAAACAACTGCTAAATCTTTTTTGATCAGTAAACCTCAGTTAGTCCACCATGATTTGATCTTAGTAGTTTAGTTTAGTAGGTTTTATTAGTAAAAAGAAAATTGAAATGTTTAGTGCTTCAGGAGCAGTGTTTCAAGTGTACACCCTAACTTTTAAAAGTTGATCATAAGCAACGGACAGATTGGGAGATACGACTCTTTTTTTTTTTTTTGCGGCTCGGAGATTTGAACGTTTAGTCACAGCAGTGTGATCGAGTTGCCTTCAGCTGTGGAAAGGCTTTAGCTGGAATGGCATTATTACCAGGAGGGAACTCTGTTGGAGACACACTGGGGGTATGAGAGTATTTGCCTTGGTTCTTTGGGATCGGTGTTTGCTGTTGGGCCAATCCCAGGAGACCAAATAAAGCCCTTCTTCATTCCTTTTTGTAGGTAAGGGTCGACTCAAATGATGTAACATTCTGGCCTGATTTGGACTCTCCAAAGGTTTTGGCTGGAAGTTTTTTTTTTGCAGACTGAATTGACAATTCACATCTCTGTTTGAGATATTTCCGTGGGCTTTGAAAGCTGAAGGAGAAGCCTGCCAGTATCCAACCCCTCCTCTGCCACGGCCTCCGATTGGGCTCACCGGTTCGCCCCTCTGCGGCCATTTCATGCAAAACGAAGAGAGATTAAATTAGAAGCCACGATGTTTTTTTTTATTTTGTTTTTTTCTATGCTGCACTCGGAGGGAAGACCCGGCTCACACGGGGGGGACGAGAGAAGGCGGAGGGTGACGCCCTCCTCCGGCGGCCCGCCGGGGGTCTCGTTACTTTTACTCGTCTGAGCTCAGGGTGAAATCAGCGTGGCTGTTTGTTTGGTTGTCTTTAAGCAGATTAAATGGCAACATATAAGCACAGGCAAATCCAGTGTAATTAGTTGGCCTGAGGCCACAGCTAGCCTCTCTCTCTCTCTCTCTCTCTCTCTCTCTCATTCCTCTGCCGAGGAGTTGGGAGTGTGCGTGATCCAGTCCTCGGTCTCGATCCATTCTCTTTTACAGCTCTGCGTCTCTCTCGCCGTCAAATTCTCCTGACATTTCATGCAGACTCCGTTCAATGGCGTCTCGTGGCTGAATTGAAATCCCATTCTCTTACATCACTTGAAATATATTATCGTAAGCCTCGCCCCTGCCATTGCGTCAAGAGAAGGACGCTCTGCATGTTAAGAACCCCCCCCCCCCCCACTGTATTTTAATCTCCCTCACCAAGGTGTTGTTCAATCATAAGAAAGCTGGGATCTCATCCCTGTCACCCTTTGTACTGTCACACGAGAGGAGAGTCTGAAAGCCTCAGTCGAGGGAGTCCAAAGGACACGTGATGGCAGTGGTACGTTAGCCTCATGCTCTCTTGTGATTTCAGTCACATCTCGGGCCCCCTTGCGGTGAATCTCCATCCCCCTCCCACCCCGCCGTCCGCCCCGAACCCCTCTCTCCGCCTGCCAAGTATGCGGGGAGGCAAGTCATTCAAGGCGCGAGAGAGGGCTACGTCCCTGCAGAGAATTACAATGAGACCCACCCCCCCCACCCGGGAACATTGCAGCACACCAGTACAGTTACAGCAACCTCCTGCCTGAAGGGGCCTTTGTGGTTTGTTGTGTCCATTTTGTCCACTCGCATAAGAAGAATTTTATTTAAAAAAATATTATTGTTTAATTGAAATTTTATTCACCTGTACATTTTTGGGGGGGGCGGGGGAGGGGGGCAGAGAAATATCATAGACAGACAAGTCTAAACCTGGTCACATAAAACCAAGTCTCCATTACCGGCCTCTTTTAATATACCAATTGATTGTTGATAGACTGATGCGGTGTGTGTGTGTGTGCGTGTGTGTGTGTGTGTGTGTGTGCGCGTGTGTGTGTGCGTGTGTGTGTGTCATATGAGCGTTGCTGTGGAGCTGCTAGCATGTGGTACACCTCAACAATCCGGGATAAGTCACTGCCCAGAACCACCGCGCTCTCTGCACTTTCCCATGGCTCAGGCTGGGATTGAATGCCCAGTTATGTCTTTGCTGTCACACATGAAAGAGCCTCTGTGGTAAAAGCTGAAAAACACCTTACGGGTAATTAGGAGGGGGGGGGGGTCCATGAGAAGAGAGGAAACAACAAACAAACTCCAGAACTAAAAGGCACCACTGTTGGTTGTAAACTTGTATATTTTCTTTTTCCTGAATAGAGTTTGCCTGTGGCTCTTTTGACACAAAAACATCATTGTGAACTTGAGTTGACCTTTGCGTGTTGTTTTCTCCGCTGCTAAAAGCTGGAAATGGGGTTTCTTCATTTAATAATTGTTGAAAAGTACTTCAAAAGATCCGAAACACATTCACATGAAACATTCATTTGAATTAGGGTCATTTTGGGGTCCGGTAAATTTCATTTTATAAGTGTGAAAAGCATTTTTTTTTTGCCACAGTTGCCTTTTATGACCCCCCCAACTTTTTCTTTTTCAGGCCTCAAAGCTGATAACCTGCCCAAGACGTGCAGCTCTAAACAGTTTGTATGCAAGGACCAGGTGACGTGTATCTCTAAAGGCTGGCGCTGCGATGGGGAGAAGGACTGTCCAGATGGCTCTGACGAGTCACCAGATATCTGTAAGTATGCAGCTTCTAAAACTGGCTAGTTCCATCTTTGCTGCCATGTGCGCCGTCACTTTGCTAACCTTTTCTAAACATTTTCAAATACCGGATGTTGCCACAACGTCGTTGCCGCCACATTAAATCCACGACCCCCTAAATGGCTCTGAAGAGACGACGGCGCAATGTGCCGACGGTTGCATTTGGAGCTGAATAGGAGGGTGGGGGCGAGCCCTCTTCCACAAAAGGACACAGGCTCACAGTGTGTGTGTGTGAGCTCTGCTGAATTACAGCTCTTAATTATGCGGCCGTGTTTAGTCTGAAGGTTCAGGGATGCGCCTGCTCTTGTCCCTCAGAGTTGTGTCCCAGCCACTCTCCTCGTGTCAGCTTCTCCATCCCCATCCCATCCAGAAGACTCCCCCGTCTGTTTATACGCTAATGGGGACTTTACTGTTTGCATGTGCCACACCTAAAATCTGTCATGCCTTCTCACTATTGTCTGTCGGGCAGAGACGAGCCGCTAGGCTGTGTAAATCGTGGCAGAAAACACAAGTGAGTTTTGACACATTAGGGATTAAAGCCTTTGAAAGCGCTCACAGATGCCTTTTTTTTAATTTTCTTTATTCAAAGCTTAGGTAAGGCTGAACAGAATTGATATACTTACATAATGCAGTTAATTTAGCCAAAAGGGGACTGGAAATCATTCATTGTAGTTTTGAAAATAACAGCAATCACAGAACATGAGCAAGTGGACAACTTCACTTGAGGAAGCTACGCCATTTGGTTTCCGCCCCCTTTCCTACGAGCCAATTGAACGGAGTGAATTCTCCATAGCACTTATGTAATTTGGTGACACAGACAATGAAGTGATTCATCTTCTGCACGAAAAAGATGGAGATCTGTGTTTTGCCAGAACATCAAGATACGTTCTGCTGAATTACCCGCTTCCCGGGGGCTCTACCCCGCCTGTCACTTCACCTTTTTAGCTAAGGCGCTTCTCTACTCATGAGAGTTTCTCAGGCAGTCTGTTACAGCCATTAATGTACACTTTCTTAGCACAGGGCTACGTGTTTGCAGTCTAACAAGCGCAGTCAAAGGGCACGGCGCCTTGTAAGTACCACGGTGAAAATCAGCCAAACTGTGATTTTTTTATTTATTATTTTTTTTTATCCACAGGTTTTCAGAGGATCCAATGAATGTGGGTCGTGTTTGCATAAGAGCACTGCAGATAAAGCTGCAGAGTGAATTGGCCTGAGCTCGCGTAGGGGGAGAGATGGGAGAGTCGGGACGAGTGTGACTGGAGGAGGAAGTTATTTAAAATCCTGCTCTGACTCACTTGTTGTCTTGGCTTTTCCATTCACCTGGTGATACTGTTTGCAGGGCGTCAGTGCGGTTAAACCGTTGAGCTGCTAAGGATGTAGTAGTATATAAAGGCAACATTGATCCCCCCCCCCCCCCCGAGACGGGGACTGAAAATCTGGAACGGCTGAAAATGTATTTTATTTTAAAAGTTCAAGGTGTCATTTGTTTTATCTTCTGCTCCCTTTTTCTCAGTCGCAAAACTCCCCAAACCAGCCACCTTCTCTTCCGAGCTTCGTTTATGAAGAAAAGGGAACCATTCTGAATGCAATCTGACAAATGTCTAGTTCCGTGTGTTAATGTTGATGGGAATTAGAGTGGCGTGCTATATAATTACGACATTATCTCCAGTTCAAGTTAATTACTAACCACAGGCTGTGTTCACAGGGAGAGTAGACAGAGAGATTTCACAAGGCTGAAAACGGTTTCCTCTTATTTTCTTTCTTTTCTTTCCGCCTTCCTCCTCTCCCTTCTGTGGCAGCTCGGTTGTACTCTGATCTCGGTGCGGGATCCAAACACACCCAGATAACGACAAGATAAGACGGAGCGCGGGGCGCACGCGGCAAACGGGGATCGCTGTTTCCTGAATAGCGTCTCGTTTGAAAAGGGAATTCAGGGAAATAAGAATCTGTCTGCATCATTTCGTTCGTCGGGATGAAAAAAAAAACACACGATGCCGACGTGGCCGAAGCGCCACTTTTGTTTTCAGGGGAAAGGCCGGCGGTTTTGTTTGCGGTGACCAGGAATTCCCTCGCTGTCTGAGAGGTGCTTTTGTCCGCTGGAGATCTTCTGATCTACACCTCTGGTACCGGTGCTGGAGAAGAAAGTGCACTCCTGACTATAATACCGCGTGGAGCTCTAATTGCCACTCGTTCCCAAACCATTTATCTCAGCTGTAATTATGTTGAGGAGTTAACGACAGACCTCTGCCACAGTGCTGGGGCCGTAATGGCGTGGAAATGCTTTTGTTGAGGTGGCCGTTGACGCCGATGTTGTATATGAGGACCCTTTATCCTGTGGGGCTGTTCACTGAATCGAGGTGATTGGATGGTAACATGCATTCATGCACGTATTTGTATATATGCATGACCACAAGTGGGTTGGTGGGGCATCTGGGCAGGTTTCTAGCTGTTGGGCCGTCATAGCCCGTCACCACCTTCCTCTCGTCGCCCCCTGTTTGCAATCGAATAGCCATCTGCAATCTGCGTGTGCCATGCCCTGTCTGCAGGTGTCTGCCAGGGACTGACTCCCCTCTCTACGTGGCTTCAATCGGTTTCAGGCAAGCCAGTTTGCCTCAATTATACAGGCTCCAGGCTCAGGAAGTGGTTTGCTCTGTGTGTGTGTGTGTGTGTGTGTGTGTGTGGGACGGAGGTCTCTCTCTGCAGGAGGGTTTGTGGTAGGTAGTTAAAGGGTTATCTCGCATCCGTCACAGAGGTTCACAAACGGTATTACTAAAAACTATCCCTTTTAATTTAAGATCACTTCTGGTTTTTACCTTAAAGCTCAAAGATGTGCTGTGTCACAACTTTCGTTTTATTTAGTGGTTCCATTGGAATAGTTGCTGTGCAAAAAAAGACTTTCTGTCTGTATGCAATTATTATGATTTTTTGTGTGAACCGCATTCTCTGTGGTTTAGGGGAACGCTACCATGTAAGCACTTTCTCCATCATGAGGAGTGCTTGAAAGAATCCCTTTCATCGTCAAAAAACTCTATGCAGCAATTGTCTGCGCCTAATTCTCTGTTAGACTTTTTAGCCCCCAATTTAGCATGAAAATGTCAACAGGAGGGCTTCTAAGCAGGGGGTGGAATGCATCTCAATCATGCAAATACACAGCCGCTCTTCTGCCAAACATTACTATCTACTTTCATTCAGGCTGAGATGAAGTGAGGTAACTGAAAGGTTGCATATGCACTGCCCTTCTCCGTAGGGGAGTAGGAGAACAGCACCCACATATGCATGTTGTTGATGCTTGAAAGTCATTTTGAGGGCATGTACACTGGAATGCACTTTCATACTGAAACCGAGGGACCCGTGGATGTAAAGGCTTCGACGTGACAATAGACGGAGGTGGATCACGTTAAGCTTCCACTTAACAAGGGCTCTCATGTCTTTGACCTCCCGTAAACTCCTTCAAAAAGTTAGTTTGATGTCAGAGTAGTGGTTCACGACGGGTTTGAAAGCTGCTCAACTGCTTGCGCTTTACAAGTAACACACAGCGCTGTGTCCAGCCCCTTGGCCCGCACACGTGCCGCGACCTGGTCGGCGACTGAGGTATCGCATCCGTGCTGCTGCCTAAGGTGGCCAAACAATAAAGTCATCTGTCCATCTCTTGCCCCCCCGAGCCCTCACCCCGTACACTCGCCAGTCCCGTCCTTTGTCCGGACCGTCAGCCCCCCCCCCCCCCGACGACCAGGAACAGCCTACTGCTGAGGACGTGAAGAGCCTTTGCGTTAGAGAAAAGGGGAAGATTAGCATTTAGGCTGAGGAGGAAAATGGAAATGACTCAGTAAAAGCTTAACCATTTTCTTTAAAAACAGGCCTTCACCGTAAAGCTGAGGTGGTGGGGGGGGGAGGAGTCTTTACAGGGCCATAAATCCGTCATGTAGCTGCAGGGGGGCACCATGCATGTGCAGGGTAGGAAGGTCTGTAGCGGCAGTGGTTGACCCACTGCTTCCAGAGAGGAAGGAGCAAAGCCCCGTAAATCCCTCTGGTCTGTGGCGCTGAGCCCTTTTCGGCCTCAGCAGCCTATCAGCAGACAGGGAACACGGGGCGCTCTCACGCCACACAGGCACCACTTCGCTTTCTCCGCTGTCTCCTCCACGCCCCGTCTGCCTCGTTCGCTTTCTTTCTTTCTTTCTTTCTCTCTTTCCTGTCTCCCACCGTCTTCCTCTCTGCTTGTCAAAGCAGGCAGAGACGCTAGACTCGACGTCGTCTCTGGTCCCCAGTCCTCATATCTCATCTCAAGTCGTTCCTCCGGTTTAATTGCCTCAGAGCTTCCACCCCCCCCCCCCTCCCCCCCTTGGCTGGTTTGATGGTTTGTTTTTGCTAGCTGGCTCTTTGTATGTTACTTTTGGGGAAATGTGCTGCGATGCTTTTTCTTACACAAGCACGGTTTAGTCTGTGGAAACACATTTAGCAGACCTCTGTTAAAAAAAAAAAATAAATGCAAAACTTTCAACAAGCAGGTGTTTTAGATTTAACAGATTTGTGTTCATGTTTTACTGGAAGTATTCAGCTTTCAGCAACACTTTGCCCAAGCGCGGCCTTTTCAGTGCCAAACCCTCCGGCCCTGTAACCTTCAATGGTTTCTGTAAAACGTAATATATATAGTAATATATAATGTTATCCATCCATATCCCCGGTATGTGCACAAAATATAGTTGCTCATTTGGTGTGCTGTGAATCCTGTGGGCTGCGGTCAGGGTCAGGAGCAGCCACGTGCTTTCTGCCGCAACGTGTGATTCCAGCGAGTCGGGGGAGGGTCGGGCAGCGGGCTGACCTTCCTGTCGGCCCGCACAACACGTTCATTGGAGCCGACGGCAGACTTTATTGGGGGGGGGAGTCCGGGACTCGCATTGGAACCTGTCAGAGCAGGAAGAAAAGCAGACTTTTACGCTCGGGACAAAAGATCGACAGGGGACCTGAATTTAAGGTCATTGCATAAATACGGGGGAACTGAGGGATGGGGGATGGTGGGGTCCAGAGGTTAAGGTTTTTTTTAAGGGCGGCACAAATGGTTGGAGATCGTCTTTCACGTCACAACCCTAATGCCCGAACTGCAATGTCAGACAAGTTAGTGGAGCCGCGAGAGAGGGATGAGCGCTCTCGTTGTACACTGCTCAGGGGAAAGTAGAATACTGTTTTTGCACAAAAGGAATATTTCACTCCAAAGAGCACATTCTGCAATAAGAGGTTAAATAGAGAGAGAGAGAGAGAGAGATATCATGCAGCGGATAGGAGAAAGATTGGAACAATAAGATCCCTGAGGATATGCTGATATCATTGTTAGCTGATCACACAGTTTAGTGCAATAATGTAATTATCCTCACTCTGCCCTCTAATAGGTGTGACGGTTGTAATTTTCCTTTTTTTACTCTTATCCACTGCAACATTCTTACATTGTTCTCACTCGCAGTCTGCAAGGCTTCCACGCTCCCTAAAAGGAGCTGCTCTCCCAGTGATGGATACGTTATTGTTCTGCAATAATTGTATGCTTTCACTCTTGGAGCAAATTCTGTAGGTGACATTTAAAGGAAACCTTACCTACTTTGGTCACTGGAGCATTCCGGATTCAATTCTCCGTATTTCTTTTCAATTCCCTTTGTAATACCTTACTTGGGTTTTTCTTTCCGCACTGAATTAAGTGTGAAAAAGGTTTCAGAACCGGATTTTACATTTCCTTGTCGTGGCCCCATAACAGATAGATTTGATAGGTTTGAGAGTGATTTAAATGATTTGTTTGGCGGATCTGCCATGTTATCTTCGCCATCTGATTTGCACAGCAATCCTCTATTTCCACGAAAGGATGACTCAGGAAATGGGCCCCTGCCAGGAAGAAGGGAGCTTATTGTAATACACTGCCAACAACTTCCCAAACTGGAGCAGGGAGTACAGGGTTCATCTCCATTGTACCTCCTGCAATGTTATTCAACCCTCCATATTGTCCTTTCTGTTTATTTTCCTGCTCCCTATTCAGCTCCTGCCAAGGTTTTACTATGTTGTGGAACTCAATTATTGACGCCTGTTGTGTGTTGTTTCCAAATCTTGGGTGTCGTGTGACTGCCATGCAGAGCACAGACACTGAATCAGTAGATCATTTTATTTTATTTTATCTGCTCAATCCCCGGCACATCACATTCTGCCAAATACACGCACATGGATGCCATGCAACAAATCCACAGATTTGGGCAGCGTGTGTCAGTTCAGATGAATTTTACTACAACTTACTCAAAGAAGATTGTTGACGATGTTAATGTTAAATCCGTGGCAGTTTTTTTTCTTCTTTAATTTCCTGTGCACGGGGCAGTTCATTATTGATGCTGCAGTTTACGATGAAATCCCCAGGTTAGTAGTTTATTGAATGTAAATCAGACTGGCTTAGAGGCCGAGGTTGTTGGACTCTCCCTAAGCCAGATGTATTGCAAGTTATTTCTCTGTTTGAATGTGGCACATTTTTGCACTCGAACTGTTGTGGCGGGACCATTATGGAACCCCTTGTCACTTTTTAAGGTACTCAAGTTACATTTCATGACGTGTGTGGTTACTAATCTCTTGAAAGGATGGAGATGACTCGAGAGGACGGAACGCTATCCCCAAAGTCTCAGTTCGGTTAAGGAAACAATCAACGTGCACAAGGGTCAAATTAACTGGATTTTGTTTGCTTTATATTTGGACACCAAAGACTTGTCTGAGTCTCATTATTTTTTTTATTTTTTTTTACAAGTTCACTTAATATCATCTCAAACCCTCTCAGCGCCGTACGTAACCCTACAGATCGTTTCCTGTGAAGGCGGTCAACTTTCTGTCCCTGCTTCTAGTTGTGTTTTTCTAAAATGGGTCAGCAGATGTTGGAGGAGGAAACTGTTTGTTTCGCAGCGTAGGCTGAGAGGAGAAATCTAGAGTGGGAGAGAATTAAGGATAGACACCCTATCTGTTCTATATTCTGGTGTAATTCTGGAAATAAAGAGCGCTCTGCTTTTTTCTGGATCAGAGGAGATCACGTTGTGTCTTTTGCCGTCCACTCCCCACTAGATTTATTGGCGTTAAACAGTGATTTTAATAATTTTCCACTCTTTGCCATGCTGTGCATGTTTGCACACATGGTTCAAGTGTCCATAATACGCGATTAGAGTTGTGTAAGATTAGGATAAAGAAAGTCTTGAGATTTATTTACTCTTGTGCTGCTGTTAAAAAGGTTTCCTTATTTTGGTCTTGAAAGATCTTTCAAAGTGTGACGATGATGTACAGGCTACGGTTTAAACGTCAAAACACACATTTTAATTCTTTAAATGTTTCCTTCTGGTTTCTTTACTTCTGCTACATTTTAAACAATTATTTGTCTTGTATTTTGCTTTGTACCACTGTTTCTCCTCACATGTGTGTATCTTGTTTTCCAGGCTCAAACAGGGTGAATCAGTGTCCTGTCAATGAACACGGTTGCCTGGACCTGGATGTGTGCATCCATATGAGCAAAGTGTGTGATGGAGTCCCCGACTGCTCCGATGGATGGGACGAGGGCCCTCACTGCAGAGGTAATGAACACGATTACAACGGAAGTTCTCTTTCCAGGGAAGAAAAGTCATTAATTAATCAACCAGCCACGGTGTGACACTGTTTCCCCCAATCCCTGTGGAAATGAAGAGCATCGCGTCCAGATGCAGCTGGAGAAGAATCTGGTCAAATCCTTCTCTATGAATTAGTTGATGGTCTCTCAATGGAGTCGCTCGATCCATTGCTCGTTCTTCTGTCTTTGTTGCAGCAGACCAGGAATCAAACACTGGCCACCTATAGAGTATGGTTTCAGAATTGGACAAGGCGGTCCAGTCATATCCCACTAAGACGCTCACCCTGCTAATAGTTGCTATGTCTCATGTTGGCATACGTAATTTAGCCTCCGTTGTATCAAGTCAATCAATCGGGTCTTTCTGGACCAAAGTCCCGGAACAGGAGTTTGGTCCATCCATTTGCTCAAACAATGTTTGTAACCCCATTTAATCTTATCTCTTCTACTTTTTGGAACATTGCAAACCATTGACCCAGGCTTCAGTATCTGTAATTGATTTAAATGAGTTTTGTTATAGATAAAGAATAAAAAAGCTTTGGTGCATTCTAGACCCTTTGGTGATATGGTTTATCCTGCAGAGCGGGACCACTGTTGGGCAGATTAAGTGGACAGTAGTTCATAGTGGGTGAGCAGTGTTGGTTTCCCACACACTGGTCATCATGTGGAAATGATCAAGCGATGATGTCATTGAATCACTGCATGCGCCCGAAGACACGAGTCCAGCTGTCCCAAGTAAAGCACCGCTCGCACACCTACACGTTCGCAGGCTTTTAATGCATGCACGTAATCACACATGCACAATCAACAGTTCACTCACACGGTGACATTCGTGCAAACATACCCCCAAACACACCCATTACACCACGCACAAACACGCCAGCAGTGTGTCAAGAAGGTTTACGTTGCCGTTTGTGAGCTCCTCTCTTTTCAGTGAAAGGCCTGGCCTTTCACGAGCATATAGTGTTTGCTTGTACTGCAGGTTGTGCAAGTGGACCAGGACACTGATCCCTGAAAGCAGACTTTGTCAGCTGGTGTGTCCAGGAAAGTCTACCAAAGTTGTTGACAACATAGAAACGGGGAGTGGAGGCAGGAATTTAATCTCACTGAAACACATTTTCTCAGCATTTTCAAAGTGTGCGGCGATGCACAGGATTAGATGGCGTGGTTTGAGTTAAGAATCACTGTATAAGGGAGTACCCTGGTTGACTCTGGTGCTGACTCTGTGCTGGGTGAGGAATTTTGTACGCGCAATATGGTCCCAAGTTTCAAACACATCACTCTAATCCTACACTTGGCCATGACAGGCTACGGCTGTCATGGCCAAGTTTAAACAACACTGACTGGCCATAAAGTATCCCTAGTTTGTGCCATGATCTTACTACAGCTGTGGGAAGCACCATAGGCCTGAGACCTATTGGAAGAACTTCTCCGATGGCCCAAGAAGGGAGCATACTGTGTACATGTATGGGACTTATTCTGTGTTCTTACACGATCCAAACCGTCCAAATCCAAACATTTTCTTTGTCACCTTTAGTCAAAACACAGGGCAAGGCCTATATTCAAAAGATTATTTCGATGTAGCCTTCTGAGCCAATTGGCAGTTGTGTTGTTTTTCTCTCCTATAGGTAAAAGTTGAACCTTTTCATTGATCTGAAGCCCTGCCTTTGTCCTTAGCCTGGCTTACTCAGAAGTGACTAATTGATTGGGAAAATAAAACGGGGTCATGACAGTACTCTTGAGAGTTCTTCCCTTTTTTTTTCCTCAAAGGGCTCCCTGATTATTGTAGAGGCTTAATGCTGTTGTTTATCCCTGCAGTGGGTTTTCTTTGTCCTTCATGCCTCACTAATGACAATCGATCACCGGCTACTTGAGGCAGCCTGCAGTAAGTAAGTATCTTTATGCAAGAGTGGGTCTCGACCTAAATGAGTTTATTGGCTGCAGTTAGGTTTGTCCCGCATGACAAGACCTGTTTTATTACCATTGTCTTTGCCCGTCACTGTATTTAGAGACACAGGGTGCTGGGAAGCTGTTGTGTTTTTCTTGGTTCCTTATGGGCTGCAGAGTGAAGACAATCAGAGTTTTAGATCTTCTTAAGCAAGTTAAACTGTAGTGAGTTTGGGAATGATTTTTGCCACAATGTTTACTTTGTGTGTGTGTGTGTGTGTGTGTGTACTGCGTGTGTACATTTGTGTTTGAGTATTTGTGTAAGCATGCGTCGGGACAGCCTGCTGCCACTGTTTGTAACATGAAAGCTACTGTTTGCTCATTACTCAAGCCACTGCCCTGCTTGTGTTTGCACATAGTTATTCTGTCCCCTTCTGACTCTACAGCTCCACACAATTGCCAATAAATAAACCTTACACTCCAAATTGCTGAGCCTACGCTCACATTAACACCTTTGTATTCACATATTTGTCTCATTTAAGTACGATTTGCCCTTCTCAGAGCGTCATGCTGTTCAGTAATGCAGCATCTAACCAGTTTGTGATAGAATGCACCAAATAAACACAGTTTCCCCAGTATGAAATTGTCCAAGCGAGTGCCTGATTGTGTGTTTAACGGAACATGGTCTTCTGCTAAACTCCGATGACATTGATTTTTTTTTTTTTTTTTTTTCTTTTCAAAGTTTCCAAACTCGTCACACTATTTTGTGCAATGCTAGAATGCAAACTGATTATGTGAAGGGTATGCATAGCCATACAAACCAATCAAAATGGGCATAAACCATTCAGTTTAATTTGCTGGACTGGGGTAGGAAGACGGTAGGCTCCTGTCTGCTGCAGGTGGAGGACCGGGGCATGCGTGGACCCGTTTACAGACCGTGAGAGCACAGAGGTAGGAATGTCCTGGGAGTTAACTCCCTTCAAAGTCTCACACATTGAAATAACAGTGTCTGATCCAAATGGTACTTTCAATTACGCCTTGGGAATGTGGAAAAGCAGTGAAGCTTCCTTTATTTCTTTTGGGACTTTTCATAAGGGAAGGGATTAGCTTTTCTAGCCGGTCTGATGGATGGAGGAACTGATCTTTTTAAAGACTTGGGTTTTTGTAGCGTAACTTCAGACATGACCCCATCACCACCCGGTCTCTGTTTCACTCAACCTGCCTCACCCCGTTGCACCAGACCTGTCAGCCCCATGAGTGTATTTTAGATGGGAATGTCAACTTCAATATGTATTTTCATATAGCAATGGACAGCGTCTTCTTCTCCTCTTCATGTCTGTGCGGCCAAAGTTGTTTTTCTCATAGTCTCTAATATTGTGTGCTAATCATCTTTTAAAAGTTTATTTGTGAGTATGTAGTAGGTGTGATTATTGGTAACCTCATTATAAGCCTGGACTAGTAAGGGGATTGCATATGGAAATCTTGTTTTCATTATCTTACGTTTAAATTTTTAAAGTTATTGACGCCTGTTGTTTGCACACAACGTTGAGAGGTCTTTGGGTAGAACTCAGTCTAGTGAGTCTTGGAGCTGAAACTTTCTAAACAATCCATATCCTTAATCCCTTTCTACACTAATTTCCATCTCTATTTGCTCCGCCTTTCTCTTCTCCCCCATCTTTCTCCGCTCCTCTTCATTCTTCACTTTCTTCTTTCTGTTTTTCTCATCATAGTTTCTGTCCTCACCTCTTTCCTTTCCCCTGCTCTTACTGTTATCATAAAACAACAAATGTTCTCTGAGGTAATAACAAGCCAAAGAATTTGGATTCACATTCCAGAAACTTTTTTCCCCCAGACTCTCTCAAAGAAAAATTTCCTTTTTTGGGGAATAGGCCAAGAATGTCAATCAAAGAAGTCCCTTAGATTCCACATCAGAAGAACAGTGTTGTTGGATCACTGTTACGTCGTTGCACCAGCTGATGTTGGAGTAGAAGCAGATTCCGGTATCGATCCACAGAGCCTGCGGAGTCGCACTAACGAGCCAAGAGACCGATCCTTTTGACAGGGTTCATAAAAGGAGAACATATATTTGACATATTTTCTGCTGTATATTGGGGTGACATGACCCCCCCCCCCCCCCCCCCCCCATTAATGCGTGGTTACGCCCTTGGCCCGAAGCTATAGTTTCAAATGCCTGTTTGAGTAGTTGAATAAAATGCATCTAACCCTAATATTTTATTATAACAAAAGTGTCTTATCTCATATCTATATATTATTGCGTTCTCAGTTCTAAAGGAATTTAGATCAAACCAATATCTTTAAAAATAATAGTTCTAGCTTTTGACCACAATTTTCTCTTAAAGCGTGATTATGTGATAGGATTTTATTCTCATAAAACACATTATAAACTGATGGATGGGACTTGGCTTTGGCATTTCGGTACTTTGTATAAATACAAAGGTTGATACTGAGATAATGTTGATGATAACGAAAGCAGTACTAATTTTGTCTCCACCATTACTGCCCTACCCCATGTAAATCCAAGCATGCACCTCCTATTGATATCATGAGGGGCGGTGTGGATGCCCCTCCCTTTCATTTCCTGCCAAAATGATGTGTCCTAAAGTTCCCTCTGGGGGCGGGAAAGAAGAGGCCCCCCTAACGCATTCACATCAGCTCGTCCTCCGCATGGCCGGACGAATACACGTGTGTGTGTGTGTGTGTGTAACCCTCTCACTCTCTCTCTCTCTCTCTCTCACATACACTGTCCTGTCTGAGCTCACAGTGGAGATGTGATAGGATACGACAAATGGGCTCTGTGAAGATTGCACCGAGATTAAGATTAGCATTAGTGAGCCGATCTACACACGAAAGTGATCCAGACTTAAACGGGCTTCAATTAGCCTCCATTGTTCAGAATTGATTTGCACTCTAAATTTGATATGTACGCTTGCATCGCTGACTATGTTGGTCTCCACAGTATTTATGTTTTGCATGTCTTTGTTTTTCCTCTGCTTCAGAGGGAGCACCAGGCTGCGCCTCCCATGGGTGCGAGTTTCACTGTGCTGTGACTCACGATGGGCCTGTGTGCTACTGTGGCCACGGCTATGAGCTTGCTGAGGATGGAAAGACGTGTAAAGGTGAGTGGGTGATTTGGCAGATTTTTTTTTCTCGTTTGGTCAAAGTAAAATTCCTAAAATCTAGATTCAGATTGTTTGAGGCAGAATTCAGAACAAAGTATTTGCACCAGGACATTAATGTTCCAGAGGTTGTAGTAAAGTAGTTGCTTTTTTTTAATAGTCAAATGTGCAAAAAAAAAAAACTTTATCTGCACATGCCCAATGCAGCAAATTGTGAATTAGTGCTGTATAATATTTATGTATTTAATCATTGACCGTTTCTGTTAATGTATTTGTATTTCCCCCGCAGATTTCAATGAGTGCAATGTGTACGGGACGTGCAGTCAGACGTGCACAAATACTGACGGCTCCAACACCTGCAGCTGTGTGGAGGGTTACCTCCTGCAGCCCGACAACCGCTCCTGCAAAGCCAAAAATAGTGAGAAGAACCCCAAAAGTGCACTATAAGAAAATTTAGATTATTTATTTATGTTGTAAATGTCTCCCGCTGTATTATACCAGATAGTCTGATGTGCATGGTGTCGAACCTCCTTTAGTTTTAATGGCTTGTTAACTCGAGAGATGTATTGACCTTGTACTCTCCTCCACTAATCTCTTCAAATCCCGATTTTTCTTCTTTTTTTCTCTCCCCTTTTTTCTTTCTATTCCGCTGTCCTGATTACCCTCCCCAGAGCCAGTGGATCGTCTGCCTATGCTGTTGATCGCTAACCTCCATGACATCCGCTGCACCTCCCTGAGTGGCTCTTCGTCGCGGCTGCCCTCCATCGCCACCAAGCAGACCATGGCTATGGACTTCATCTATGCCGAGGAGACCGTCTGCTGGATCGACGTGGGCGACTCCCCCACTGCCACCCAGCTGAAGTGCGCCAGCATCCCCGACCTCAAGAACGTCACTAACATCCGCACCATCAACGTCTCCCTCAGCCTGCACAGTGAGTACTGGTTTAAAATGACGGAGAGCGTTCGTTTCCATGAACTGCTGACGCAGAAAACTGCTGCCTGCTACTGTGACCGTAGAGCCGTGAACAACCAGTGAAAGAGGAATGAATTCCTCGCATAAGAGCACTCGGACTGATTATCAAAGCGTTGCCTGAGTTATCAGGTCGCTCTGTGAAATTTCCGTGCTTGCCTCAGGAATCAAATGCTCAACTTGACACCTTCGAGCTCAGGCAAATGCAAAATGTGAACTAATGCAGCCTCGTACCAGCATCAAAGGGGCAAGTAGATTTGCTGAATCCAGCTTTATTTTATTTTTTTAAAAAGGTTTGTCTTTGAAGAAAAGGGATCTCCGGGCCGACTACTAATTAATTCTGTAGAGTGCCAGTAGCTTATTTATAATAATATGATACATGTCGGGCATTCATTTGCACATTTCTTGGGAACCGCAAGGTTGGTGGTTCGGATCCCGGCTGCTCCAATGTGCCCTGTCAAAGTGTCCCTGAGCAAGACACCTAACCCCAGGTTGCTCCCCAGGCCAAATGGGTTATAATGCAATGTAAGTCGCTTTGGATGAAAGGGTCAGTTAAAAATGACATGTAATGTCATTTTTGATACTACCACATTTGGCCTTAGGCTTTCCCATAGAAGTCCTTTCCGCCCTCACTATTTGTCCCAACTACTGTACATTTTGTCCTGGACTGTGTTTTAGATGGAGAGCAGATGTTTTGTGTGTGTGTGTGTGTGTGTCAGGTCTGGAGAGGTAATGTTCTCAAAGCCATAGTTGTCATCAATACAGACAGAATGTCTTCTTTTGGGCAGTACCAAGAGACACCGGCTAACGTGTGTAGCATGTGAACACTCCCCCCTCTGACTGGCCTGCTCATATAATGCTGACATGATACATCTCTGATTACAAGCCAGACCAGGTTTTTTTTCTTCTTTTCCTCGCCTGGCTGACAGAGCCGTTACTCCGTAAGAATGGGGGCAGAAGGGTAGACAAAACATAAAAGCTAAGGGTGTGGATCAGTGCGTGTGTGCATACGTCTTAGCGTGTGGGAAGCGTTCCCTTGAGAATTGGCCTGTGGCCTCCACGAGCGGACGCGAAAAGAAAAAGGAAAAAACTGTCGGAGAAAGGCGGGGGTTTAGACCCAAACCTGCAACATGATGAGAAGTGCTTCAGCTCAAATCCACTTGAAATGAAGCCTGTGCAACTGGAGACAGACCGGGCAGAGCCAAGGCTCAGAGGCTCCGTGAAGCCCAGCGTCCTAAAAGAGCTTATTTTACAGTGGATTCACTTCTCGTGCGTTGCCCACATACCAACTCGCCCTCATTTCTTCCATTGCTCTGTTTAGTCATCTGAGAGGTAGATGTACAGGAACCCCAAGACAAAAGCAAAAGAGACGAGGGAATAATAAAATGAGAGCGGGAGAGAGGAGCTAGTGATTTGCTGTACCTCGGAGGTGTGTGTGTGTGTGTCTGTGTGTGATCATGCAGATGGTATTTACATTCCTCTGTTCGGTTATGTCAGCCTGCACAGCCCCCACATTCCAGGCTGTCCAGTCAGGTCAACAGATTCATACACACACACACACACACACACACACACAGATTCATAAACCTAAATACTCTTAACTCACTTGGTGACATATTGCCTTTTATGATTTGAGATTTTGTCTGCTGCTGTGCACGTGCTGTATCTCTCCATGTGCTCTCCCGCTTGTGTTCCCCTGCAGAATATTCAAAACCCTGAGTCAATATATAGGTAGTAAGGGACAATTTAATATATAGATAGTAAGGGACGGGTCAATATATAAGTAGTAAGGTACTTCAAATCAAACTAGCACAGTTGCTTATTGTATTTCCTTTATTTTTTCTAGTTTTCTCTAGTTTTTTCTAGTTTTCCTTTGATGCAGCATCAACGATTGTTTATTAAAACTAGCATTAAAGTTTCATCAAATCTTATTTAGGATTCAGAAAGTGCACTTTGGAATTAGGCATAAAATGTAGGAAAAGACTCTGCAGTGCTCACACAATGAGAAAAGTTTATCAAATGTAAAATAAATAAATGTTAAATTAATAAAGCATTACATGTTAGTTTGATTTTCTGTAACTAAGCTGCCGATCTACTTCCTGGTAACACCGGCCCTCAGCACGCCCAGTGTGGATAAATGTTTTGTTTATTACTATATTATAACACCATTTTAAACAAAGACGTATGAGTGTGGATGCAGCCGTAGACAAATACTATACATGAAGATGTTGGTGGAGGCGGTCTTAATTTGGGGTCCGATGTGGAGGCTGAGGTGCCCTCGGTCAATCAGGGAGAACAAACAAGGCTCTGTTTGCCCTTTGGATGACTCCCCATTTTTATGTTGCATCAGTCTGGGCTTTCAGCGGAGATAAGAGCGCAAAGACCACTCAGTTCATTTTTGGCTCTCAGTTGAGTCCAAAAGTAATTCGTGGTGTGTTCTCCACGGATTCAATTGTGGCCTTTTGCTTCGAATGTTGGCTAAGCTTCACCTTTGTGTTGATCGAACTATCAGTCCTTTCTTTTCAAGAGGAACTTGCTCTTTCATCCTGATCATTGAAATTACGCCAATGTGAACTCTTTGTTAGCTCCATTCAGTGTTTTATAAGTAGGGCTCAGGTGCCGTCCTCAAAGTATGGTGGACACATTGGCCTTGGATTGATATGGATGAACGCAGGGGGGATGGGGGGGGGGGGGGGGGTTGCAGGGTTCACAGTGTGATTTATAGCCTCCGGGAGCCCGAAACAGCAGCGCAGATAAGTAGACGAGGGTGCCAGATGTGGCCTACTCCGTCTCCATGTGTGACTCTCTGAATTAAAAAGATAAAAGGGGAGCAGAGCCTGCCGGTCCCATCCTCCCCACCCTCTGAGCGGATCTCCACCAGCCCTTCTCCCCATGTCCCTCTGCCTACACACCGCCATTCTTTCTAGCCTTGGTTTTTCTTAAGTCAGTGTCAGTGCAGTGTGATGTGTCAAAATCTGAATATAAACTAGGTAACTAAATAACCACCGTTTTTTTACTACACACCTTTTCCATTTCTTTTTTGGTCATGGTTGGAATTTTGCCACTTGACCCTTTTAATCAGGTCTTACTTAATAAACCAATAACTTAAATTACACCCCTTTAAACCTGTTGCAGATAGGGATTTACCAGTACCATAACTGATAAGATTCATAGCAGAAAACGTGAGTGATAAGTTATGGGAAATCATAACCGTGAGCGTCAACAGGAAGTACAATGCAATGTCGGTTCTCTCTGCCCTTCCCATGTAAATATAGCAATACTTGCACTGAAATGCAAACAGGAAAATACATTGCAGTCATGTACACATTTTGCGGTGATATTTATGAATGAGTAGTTTGAAGAACTAAATAGGCTCTTCCCCTGTAAGTAAATAGCCTTTTGGGCTGAAAGCATGTTTGTTATTGCCAGTAAGCCGCCCCCCCCCCCCCCCCCCCCCTCCCTCCCTCCCTCAGATTTTGAAAAGTTTCCTCAGAGCAGTGTGTGCTGCTAGGTGTTGCGGGCAGGAAGTGGAATGGGGTTTGTGAGGGCAGGCTGATTGGACGAGGAGAATCGGCTGGGTTCATTCAGTTTCCCATCAAACTTTCCATTTACCCGAGATGGGAGTGAGTCAGGACGTCAACAGTCTGACTGCAGACTGTTACCCAACACAGTAGTCACTGTGCTGCACAACCGGCTCCTCTACTATGTGAATGGGCCTAATCGATGCCTTGTGCAGCCAGCCTTAAAGGCGTTTTAGAGCTGATGCCAGCGGGAGTATCACTATCCTTCTCGGCGCCATGATAAACTTCCCCCTGTTGTCAGAATCTTGGTACTAATGTTTATGAAACCTCTTGGACAGATTCCTGCTCCCTCCCTGTTCTTTTCATGCTTTCTTTTTTTTCTTTTTTTACCAGCTCTTGAACTAAAAGTTACTTTCTTTCTTTTTTTTATTGTGAGACGGCCACAGCCAACATGTGCAGCTGCACTAGAACCTTTTAACGTTCTCGTATAGATTTATTCCACCATCACTATCTTTCATAAACCCATCCTTCCTCTCTGCTCTGCCTTGTACTGCAGCACCAGGCCTACAGCGAGGCCCATGTGGGGCAGGCCTTTGCAGATGTTTTTCTTTATGAGTGGTGGAAGCTCCGGGGACGGACGAACTGACTGCAATTGTCAACGGTGTGTCAGAGGTGTTATTTGTCCACCCCAACATCAACGTTTTTGCTTATATAAAAAAAAAAAAAACTTGAGAGACCCGTGTGGTCACTTTGATACTACACGTGAGAGAAGGGAGCCTGTGTGATGTGGATGTACAGTATTCTGCTTTGAAAGGAAGAAGCAGCTGTTAAAACAGAGGGCTGTGTGTATCTTCAAGCCCCCCCCCCCAGCGGACTCTCCCAGTGGTCTGGGATTTCTGCGCCCGGACCCCAACAGGACAGAGGATCTCAGAGAGTGAGAAAAATGTTTCCAGCGCTTACTCAACACTTCTTCACTTTTTCAAGCCTCCCCAGTGGTGGCGGGGTAGCTGTCTGAAGAAAAAGTCCCCGTTCCTCTTCCTAAATGTTAAGTTCCTTTTGTAAGAGATGTTGCAACAGTAACTTGGCTCCCATTGATCCATCCTCCATCTTGACGAGAGCGTCATGTGCCTTCACCCCATGAGAAGTAATATCTTTAGAAGAAATGTGTTCATTATTCACAATTGAATGCACAGGAGTATTTGTTTTATTCTTACATTACAAAGATACTTGTTTTTCATCCTTTGATTGGGACACATTGTGTGTGAATGTTGCTTGGAACCTTTTTGTTTTTCTCACCAAAATTTGCTTGTATGCAGTTTTTTAAAACGTGGGAATTTCCTCTGAAAACATCAGATGGACTCCCTTCGCATTGCCAGGAGGGATTCTGCATTTCTGTTTGTTTCTTGTGTGCTGTTCACAATCCATAGAAACAGCAGACAGGCCATGGAAATTATTACGATGGTTACTTTTTTTTTTTTTTTTTTTTTAAATTTTTTTATAGCTGTGAATTATTCAGGCTCTCTTCAAACTCGGTGCCAACTCATTTGAGACAATGGTCACAAAAGGCTTTTCGTGGCCAGAGACGGAAACACAGTGTTACTGAGATGACAAAGAAAGTGCCAGAAGGGGCATAAACGAATATGTCCACTCGGGAATCGTTTTTCCACCGATGCCAGTCGGAGCTTGAGCCGCTAAATACGTCTGATTACTGCCAAGTCATTTATCCAAGAATGCCGGTTTTTACCTTTCCACTAAAAACACAGGCCAGATGTTAGTGAGAGCTGTGTTATTTTATTCAAGTTAGAATGGGGTATTATTCTTGTTTTGCTGCTTTTTTTTTTTTTTTTTTTTTTCAAAGCTTATATGATAATCTTCTCTGCTTTTGGCTGTTGAAATTGATCTAAATAGTCGTTGGGGTCTCAGGGTTTTATTGTAATTCCTGCAGTGTGTTGTTGTGTTGTTTACTCTATAAAACCTGCATAGTTTTCTGTTCCACATGCAGGCGCACTGGACAAATGCAACTGCTTTCACTGCCTTTCTCTTTAGTGTTTATATTAAGTGAGCCATGCATACTTTTTATAATACGCTATCCATAAATTCACCATAGTCCTGAGTCTCTCTCTCTCATTGCAGAGATAGTGTGTAATTGTTCAAGTCCTGTGAAAGAAAGAGCGCGTAGACACTGCAGGCCATCAACCCTCCCTCTTTATCTGTCATTTTGTGTTTCTTTCCTTCACCCGCACCCCTGCATGTCTTAATCAAAGACCAGCAGAGTGCTGGTAATGGACAACCTCTTGCACCCAGCAGTGTAGGAAGAAGAAAGCGGCTCATTATTTCAGTGCCGTCATATTTTGTTTTGGAGAGGGTCATGGCATCACAGAGTGAGAGGTTTTTAAAACGAGGCTGTTATGTGAACGAGAATTACATGACGGTCCTCCCATGAGGCTCTGCTTTGGTAATGGTTTTGCCTCCTCTCCCCCTCCCTGCAATCCCTCAGATGTGGAACAGATGGCTATTGACTGGCTGACGGGAAACTTCTACTTTTTGGATGACATGGACGACCGGGTGTTTGTCTGCAACAAGAATGGCCAAACATGTGTGACTCTTCTGGACCAGGAGCTGTTCAACCCTAAAGGCATCGCCTTGGACCCGGCTATGGGGTTCGTGCCTCTCCAGTACCGTTTTTAGACCAGACAAAAGCGACGTCTCATGATCAGACAAGATGCTGACCAGACAGACGGTCAAAGATCAAATCGCTTCCTTCCAGATGGTTACACTCGCATGTCTAACAAAGTTCCCTTCTCTTATGTCTCACTTCTCTGTTTGTATTCTCCTTGAAATCATTTATTTCCCATTTATTGTTAATGAAATTCCCCTTTTCCGTCACCTGACCACACTCCTCTTCACCTGCTGCAGCAAAGTGTTCTTCACGGACTACGGGTCTACGCCGCGGGTGGAGCGCTGCGACATGGATGGCCAGAATCGCACCAAGCTGGTGGACAGCAAAATCGTCTTCCCCCACGGTATCACCCTGGACCTGGTCAATCGGTTGGTGTACTGGGCAGACGCTTACCTGGACTACATCGAGGTGGTCGACTACGAGGGCAAAAACCGACACACCATTATCCAGGGCTTGCTGGTGAGGCTGGAGGGGCGGTCGGGTTTGGCTCTGCACGCAAAACAATACAAAGAGATGCACTCAGGAAAATCCGTTCAGCCTTCTTCTTAAAGGTTAAATACCGCAGCACTAGCCCACAGCCCCTCCTTTACGTCTCCCCTTCAATAAAACAAAACATCTGTTTTTGCAAATCTCCAACATCATTGATTTAATATCATCATCTTGTCGAGGCAGCACACGTTTCCAGTTGTCTCCTGTTAAGTCATGATTATGGGAGCCCTCCTCGCCCGGGAATAAGACGTTTTTTTATTGCCTTGATTGTTATTACTTAAAAGATTGTGTGAGATTTTCCTGGCTAGTGCCTCTAAACAGATTAGTCCGTCCCCGTGAAGCTTGGCTCAAACTTTAAGTCGAGGAATGATCTTAATGAAATCAAGACTGCTGTGTGTGTGTGTGTGTGTGTGTGTGTGTGTGAGAATCTGATCCCGACAACATTCGTCTTTGTGACAGTAGAGGACAGCTGCACAAAATAAAAGTGAAACATATCTCCGTTTCTCCACCACTGGGATGTTGGGGCGTTGTGCTCCCCTGTGCCAAGTTTACACAATCTCATTATTAGTCATCGCCATCGAGCTTCGGAGATTTCTTCACACTTTCAAACCTCCTAGATTAGTTTTGTACTGATGAATCATTTGTCGGGAAAGTTTATTTATGCAGAAATTACGACGTTCAAGATAAAAAAAACCTGTGCACAAACAATATCACAAATCCATTAGTTTTACTGAGAGCTTCAGCATTTTCAGCTGCATGCTCGAGGAAGCTTTTTTTTATTTTTTAATTTTGCTGCTTCGTTGTCTCACCGCATTTCAGATTGAGCACCTGTACGGGCTGACTGTATTTGAGAACTACCTCTATGCCACCAACTTGGATGAAGGTAACCTTAACCCCAAGACCAGCGTGATCCGAGTGAACCGCTTCAACAGCTCTGACTTCCAGGTGGTGACGAGAGTAGACAGGGGCGCAGCACTGCACGTGTACCACCAGAGGCGCCAACCTCAAGGTGCGTATCCAAGAGGCCCCTCGAGCTTCTGTGCCCATTTGAGAGCATTTATCGTTGCATGACCCCTCTTGGTTTCGTGCCCTTCTCTTCTGGCCTTAGTGCGCAGCCACGCATGTGCCGTGGATCAGTTTGGGAAGGCCGGAAGTTGCTCTGACATCTGTCTGCTGAGCAACAGCCACAAAACCCGCACGTGTCGTTGCCGCTCTGGATTCAGCCTCGGCAGCGATGGGAAGTCGTGTAAGAGTGAGTATCCGCTGCGTTAGTTTCAGCGTTGATGAATGGCTGTGGCGTAACGGCGGTTACAAAAATTGTGTCCAGGAGTCGTACCAGTTGTTCAGTTAAAGTGTTTTGTTTCTCCTTCCCCTGCAGAACCGGACCACGAGTTGTTCTTGGTGTACGGTAAGGGTCGCCCAGGCATCATCAGGGGCATGGACATGAACGCCAAGGTGCCGGATGAATACATGATTCCTATTGAGAACCTAATGAACCCACGAGCCCTGGATTTCCACGCCGCCAGTGAATTCATCTACTTTGCCGATGCGACCAACTACATTATCGGCCGACAGAAAATAGATGGCACTGAGAGAGACACCATTCTAAAGGAAGGTAAGAAAGAAGTCGCAAGGGATTCTGGGAGATATTTTACTCCATCAAAATCCAGGAATTTGGTTATTCCGTGCGATTTTCATTTTATTTTCATTTTCGTCCTGAATTGGTTTTCTAATCATTTCTTTGCTTATCTCAGGAATCCACACGGTGGAGGGGATCGCAGTAGACTGGATGGGGGGTAATCTCTACTGGACAGATGATGGGCCTAAGAAGACCATTAGCGTCGCCAGGCTGGAGAAGGCCTCTCAGACCCGCAAGACTCTCATTGAGGGCAAGATGAGTCACCCCCGTGCGATTGTGGTTGACCCCCAGAATGGGTGAGACACTGGAGGAGGGCGGATTTTTATTCATTACTAATGCGATTTTGAGGTTATTTAGCTGATGATTTTTTTTTTTTGGCTTTTCTTTCAAAGGATCTCTCAAAACCGTCAAACGCTTTGTTGGTAAATCGCTTATCGTACTCTGCTACCTCTTGTGTCTCTTAGATGGATGTACTGGACTGACTGGGAGGAGGACCCCACAGAGAGCAACAGAGGGAAGATCAAGAAAGCTTGGATGGACGGTTCCCATCACCAAGTGTTCCTGACCAGCAAGACAGTGCTGTGGCCTAATGGCTTGAGTCTGGACATTCCCCAGGGCATCCTGTACTGGGTGGATGCTTACTACGACCGCATTGAGTTGGTTTACCTCAACACAACAGAGCGAAAGGTTGGTAATGCAGATACTATATTTAGAAGGTAGAGTAATATCTCTTTTTTATTTTCGGTAAATACACAAATACCCTAAAGTATTAAAAAAGACAACCTCGTTAAGGTAATATTTGAAGATCCAACCTCAATCTGGTTCCTGATACAACAGGTGGTGTACGAGGGGCAGGAGCTCAACCACGCCTTCGGCTTGTGTCATTACAAACAATTTCTCTTTTGGAATGAGTACCGCGGCGGCAGCATTTACAAACTGGACCAGGCCACTAAGGCCGTCACCCTACTCCGCAATGAGAGGCCGCCCATCTTTGAGATCAGAGTGTATGACGCACACCAGCAGCAAGGTACATCGCCACTTCTCAAGTCGTTCTCACTTCACGACTTGCTAATGACAAGATCAAATGCTAACATCGTTGCTGTCTGCTTGGATTGATTGTGGTTCCTTGCAGGCACCAACGTGTGTCGCGTCAACAACGGAGGCTGTAGCAGTCTGTGCCTCGCTATCCCGGACGGCAGGTCCTGCGCCTGTGCTAACGATCAAATCCTGGATGTTGATAATGTCACCTGCAAAGGTACTGGCGCAACCAGTCGCAAGGTTTTTACACAGATCAACGTGCAAAATGACTCAGCCGGAGTGGAAGCTGTTAAAGAGTCTAGGCCTGTGCTTTCTAGCTCTGCTGCAACACTACCGTTGCCAGATCTAGAGAACGTTTTTTTTCAATAAACTTCTAAAACCTGATGAAAAGCGAAACTAGAACCCAAACGGCTTTGGTTCGGTGCTTGGCCCTTTGTCTCAATTGCCCATTTGTCTCCGCTCCCACCCCTGATCTCCCCCCCCCCCAGCCAACCCCTCCTACGTCCCCCCGCCTCAGTGCCAGCCCGGGGAGTTTGCCTGCAAGAACAACCGCTGCATCCAAGAGCGCTGGAAGTGTGACGGGGACAACGATTGTCTGGACAACAGCGACGAGGCCCCCGAGCTCTGCCGTAAGTGTGCCAAGTCATTGTCATGGTTACACAGAAACACACAGAGGATCAAAGAGCCTTGGCTTAATGGGAAACGGCTCCAGTTACAGATAGTCTTTTTCCACTCTGCGCAATGGGATGGGAATTTCGCCGACCAGCCTTCTCCTCATCAGGCGTTCTGACTCATATTGGGCTTAGACGTCCTTCTCATTTTTATACTTGATTTAAAGAGACATGTTTAAAGGTGCCGGACACTCGACCGTAATGCATACTTATCTGTTTCCTTCCACCAGACCAGCACACCTGCCCAGCCGACCGATTCAAATGCCAGAACAATCGCTGCATCCCCCTGCGATGGCTGTGTGATGGTGACAATGACTGCGGCAATGATGAAGATGAATCCAACGCCACCTGCTCTGGTACATACAGGCGTGAAGGAAGTTCTTGGGAGTTCAGAAATCATTGCAGTTTTTACAGAACTTGTTGGACCGACAAGTCATATTTAGATCTGTTAGTTTTGAGTTAATTCAGTTATTATTTGTATGGTGGATACCTTTATGGATTTACATCATAGATCATGATTACAGCGATGAACCTCCGTTAGCAGTGTTTTATTTTTTTAAAAGGGCCTTCTCTTTGATGGCCGATGGCAAATTATCTATAATTTAATTAAGGTACAGTGAGCGTGTTTCGCGGTCAGAACTAATTAAAGCAATTTGTGGAGCACTAGAATATTGGAAATTGGGATATTCAACATCGATGATTCATTGTGAGAAATTGCATCCCTCTTGCATTAACTGTTTTACAACTTGTTCCCTTGCCAGCTCGCACATGCCCACCAAACCAGTACCCCTGTGCCAGTAGGCGCTGCATCCCCATCTCCTGGACATGTGACCTGGACGATGACTGCGGGGACCGCTCCGATGAACCAGACTCCTGCGGTGAGTCTTAAGTTGCACCGTTATACTGCTGCTTTTAAAATGTCCTCCTCTTGGATGACAGATCTTTTTTTCTATTTTCTTCTGTGTTTAAAAAAATAAAACAATTCTCTTGACCCCTCTTCAGCCTATCCAACTTGCTTCCCACTGACGCAGTTCACCTGCGCCAATGGCCGCTGCATCAACACCAACTGGCGCTGTGACAACGGTAATCTTCTCCTCACGCTTTATGGTTCTTAGACCTTGTTCATCTTCCAGGAAGCTGCCATAACAACCCGTAACCAAAACTGAAATACTATCCGTGCTCGTGTACAGACAACGACTGTGGAGATAACAGCGATGAAGCGGGCTGCAGCCATTCCTGCTCCAATGTCCAGTTCAAATGTAACAGCGGCCGCTGCATCCCAGAATACTGGACCTGTGATGGCGACAATGACTGTGGAGATTACAGCGACGAGACTCATGCCAACTGTACCAACCAGGGTGAGGAACCATTATTGTGTACCACACTGAAATAGCTCGGCTTTAACAATTTTTTTTTTTTTTTTAATGCCATTGTGTATACTTTTGCCAACTCCATCTGGCTCTCTTCACATAATGTATTGGGTTTCACCGTGTTTACATGTGGCTTTGTGGTTGTAAAGAGGTTGTCACATCAAAGATCTTCATTTCCTTTGTATGTCCCCTGTCTACCCTCCGGGCTTCTTCCTACCATTTTAAGCAAATCCTCCCTGATGCTTTATCCAGGATGTGTGCTGTGGTTCGATAACAATTACACTGTTTCATAGTCTTGTACAAATGGCACAGATGTTCTCACTCAGTTTAAAGAAACTGGGGGGGGGGGGGGGTCACGTTTGGCTGATTTGGAACATTTGCGTTTTGCTACCTAACCCCTCTTGCAACTGATCACTGAGGAAGTGTCCGAGTAAAGCATCACACTTATTACGGGCTGCTTAAAAACACACCCTCCTGTTCACCGTGCAGGGCCCGGCGCGTGTGTGTGTGTGTGTGTGTGTGTGTGTGTGTGTCGCCGTCCCCCTCCTGTGTATTGTGGCTTGGTGCTGAAAGGGCCATTACCTTCCAATGGCTGACCTTTGCCATTGAGGGTTGTCACTGTGCCTTTTAATCAGTCAGGGAGCTGGGTGTGTGTCATTGTTGTCTGACTTGGCTCAGTTAACCCAGCGTACCTAAACATGAATTAATCACTAGCATTGCCTCTCCTTTGTTTTTTTTATTGATTATCACACTCTCGCCTTCTTCTCTCCTCCAGCCACCCGTCCTCCGGGCGGCTGCCACGTGGATGAGTTCCAGTGTCGGCTGGACGGGCAGTGCATTCCCATGCGCTGGCGCTGTGATGGGGACACGGACTGTATGGACCTGAGTGATGAGAACAACTGCGATGGTGTGACCCACATGTGTGACCCGGCAGTCAAGTTCAGCTGCAGGGACTCTGGTGAGGAGGCCTTTCAACTGGCTTAAGTACCCGATGTTGTACACAAGGGTCCATGAACAGTTTTAGAATAAAGGTTCTTGTGTGAGTAAAGGAAAATCAAGTTTGTGGCTAATAACATTTGTGGCAACCACATCCCGATGAATTTATTCTTCTTAACACGAAACGCGCTGATCATAATTATTATGTGGCCTTGACAGCTCGATGCATCAGCAAGGCTTGGGTTTGCGACGGCGACAGTGACTGTGAGGACAACTCGGACGAGGACAACTGCGAGGCGTTGGTGTGCAAGTTGTCCCATCACATGTGTGCCACCAACGACTCCATCTGTCTGCCCGCGCTGAAGCTGTGTGACGGCACTGACGATTGTCCAGATGGCTCTGATGAGAAACTCTGTGGTAAAAACTTTTGACATAAACCCCTAACATGTAAATGTCTTCAGTACTTGGCTCACTTGTCACTCGTACCTTTTTCATCATCCATGTCAAAAACACCTTCAACAGAACATCACTGTCTCGCATATATTCCAACTCATCCCCGACCTGTTTCTCGCCCGCAGACTTGTGCTCGTTGGACAACGGCGGCTGCAGCCACAACTGCAGCATCATTCCCGGGGAGGGCTTCATGTGCTCATGCCCACTGGGCTTGGAGCTGGGAGCCGACAACAAGACCTGTCAGATCCAGAGCTTCTGCGCCAAACATCTCAAGTGTAGCCAGAAGTGCGAGCAGGAGAAATCAAGTGTCAAGTGCTCCTGCTACGAGGGCTGGGAGCTTGAGCCCGACATGGAGAGCTGCAAAAGCACCGGTAAGGTAAAACGGGGCCTTTTTGGGCCCTGTAGTTTATCTACTTCTGCAAACTCAAGTTGAACTAAATAGTTTTCTTGTGACTCCGGGTTAAAATGGACTGCGTGGATACGCTGATACAACGTCTTTTCCCTCAGATCCGTTCAAGCCTTTCATCATCTTTTCCAATCGCCATGAGATCAGAAGGATTGATCTTCACAAGGGGGAGTTCAGTGTGCTGGTTCCAGGCCTCAGGAACACCATCGCCTTGGACTTCCACCTCAGCCAGAGCACCCTGTACTGGACTGATGTTGTAGAGGACAAGATCTACAGGGGGAAATTGTCGGATAATGGTGGTGAGACTGCTAGTTTGATACAACCTTTTGGCCGTTTAAAATGATTAGCCAGTCAAAACAGCCGCGGTAAAGTGGATCGTTCCATCTGACTTTGCCAAAATGTGTTCCTTTTACACAGCGTTTCTCATGAATTAAGTTCCGCTGGACACACTGTCATTCCTCAGTGCCAAATGCTTTAAAAAAAAAAAAAAAGAGTCTGTTGTCCGAAGCAGTGGTCTGTGACCCTAAATAAATAGCCAGGTCATGGTCGGCCTTTCCTGCTCCAAAACCCCCAGGTCTTCTTGCCAATCAAGGTTGTGTTCCCAGCACAGCACTTAGGGGGCACACGGAAGGCTTTGTCTCTTCCCATTTGTCTCACTACTCAATGTGCGTGACTGCAGCCAGTACACTGATGTTGCGTAGGAGGCAAAACGCGCTGCAGTTCCAGTTCCCAGCCCTCCGACTCGGCTATTTAAACAGGACTCCCCCGGAGCAGAGATATTGTGATCAACATAGATCAGCTCCCGCTGCTTGTTATTGAAGCCATTTCAGAATCTCTAAAGTTGTTGGCATACACGGCGTAGTTTCCCACCGCTTAACCGGGACACCCGTACCCACACATACATACAGCATTCCTTTAGGCAAACTGTGAAAACGTATCCCTCTAATTACCACTGGAAGGCCTTGTGAAGAACTTTGTCTGATGACCCTCAGCCAGAGAGGATCATACATAAGGGTTTGTACGCCTTAGTCTGCATGTTTTCTCCGTCGTTTCTAGGAAAAACTAAAAAAGAGTGGAGTGGAGTGGGGGTGGGCGGGGCTTGTGTTTATATTCTTAGAAGTGGGGTTAGGAAGAAACCGCTGGTCGGAGCCACACTGGACAACACAGAGTAGAGAATTCTAAACAATTTAATGTTTGTCAGGGCTGTATTATCTTTTGAAGTGAACCATGTGTGCTTGCTATTTATCGTCTACTCTCCAGCTTGCTGTTCGGTTATCAAAAACACGACGGCTGAACCCCGTCCTTGTTTTAAGACCCTCTTTCTCTCTGTTTTCCCTTCAGCCATGACTAGTTTCGAAGTGGTGATCCAGTATGGACTGGCCACCCCAGAGGGCCTGGCCGTGGACTGGATAGCGGGAAACATCTACTGGGTTGAGAGCAATCTGGACCAGATCGAGGTTGCCAAGCTGGATGGGACCATGAGAACCACCTTGCTGGCTGGGGAGGTGGAGCACCCGAGGGCCATCGCGCTAGATCCCCGTGATGGGTAAGAAGCATAGATCTAGAGACCTGCCAAAGGTGTTTACCGCCCTCTCAGAAAATCCACAGTTAATGGAATCTCCAGTGAATCTACCCTTTTTTAGCTTAGGCTGTATTCCTGCTGTGGGCAAAATTCTTACTCGCAATAATTGACTTTCTGTTTGCAGGATTCTGTTTTGGACAGACTGGGATGCCAGCCTGCCCAGGATTGAGGCAGCATCTATGAGCGGTGAAGGCCGACGCACCATCCACAGGGAAACGGGCAGTGGCGGCTGGCCCAACGGTCTCACTGTGGACTACATGGAGAGACGCATTGTCTGGATCGACGCAAGGTAAGTGCTTCCAAAGCACTTGGCCTGTTTATTTAGTGACACGAGCATCATGCATTCACTTAAGCTAATTCACATGATATGTAAACTATACAACTCTGCCTTAATCCTCCTCCAGATCCGATGCGATCTACTCCGCTATGTACGATGGCTCTGGGCTGATTGAAGTGTTGCGGGGTCATGAGTATCTGTCCCACCCCTTTGCCGTCACCATGTATGGAGGAGAGGTCTACTGGACCGACTGGAGGACCAACACTTTGGCCAAAGCCAACAAATGGACAGGACACAACGTCACCGTAGTACAGCGCACCAACACACAGCCCTTTGACTTGCAGGTCTATCACCCGTCCAGACAACCGCAGGGTAGGTCCAAAACACCAAATGCACCGGAAATAACACCCTCTCATATATATATATATATATATTAGGGCTGTCAAATGATTAAAAATTTTAATCAAATTAATCAGAATTTTCAGTGGATTAATCATGATTAATCACACCTGAATCCTAACCATTTTTTCTTTCTGAAATCCATACTAAAGATAAATAACAGGACACAGATACATAATTATCATTATTATCATCATTATTATTTTTTACATAAATACATGTTATTGATATTTGATTTTTTAATTCATTTCAGAAAATAATCAAAGCAATGTTATTTGATAAGTCACAGACTGATTTCCCTGCATGGCTCTAGAAGGGTCTCGAGCCTCTGCAGTTTATCCCACTCTGCTGTGAGTTTGTGCTCCTGATGGTTCAGGGCTGCGATGACCAGACATGACCAGACATGTCAACCCTCCCGATGTTTCAAAGCCCCTCCCGAAAATCTCCCGGACCGACCTTTCTCCCGATTTCCACCCGAACAACAATATTGCTGCACCACCCGTCACTGGGCGCGCCGTTTCAGACCGAACAATAATAAAGGTTACACCTTGAAGTCGAGCGCGGCGATTAGAACGACTGGCGCTGCAAAGAAATCCGCTACCACCCCCCATTTCAGTGTGAAATATTCCCATACCTGGGAGGATTTAGATCGCATTGGCTTCCCTTCCTCCGCATGTTTCAGAACAGTATTACGGGTCTCTCCGATGGTCCTCTACCTCAGCGCTGCTCTTAGCCAAGCTCTGCTGGGCGGAGCTTTTTTTCTCTGTTTTGCTGCGCGAGAACGGGGAGGGGGGGGGGGGTGCGGGTCTCTGGCGCAAACGACTTGCTGAACCTGACGTCCTGACATATGCCTGCAGGTGGCAGTAATGTGTTGTATAGGATGAAGTGCATTCCCTAGAGGAAGAGGCACTTTACTGACCTGAATAATTTGTCACACTGCGCATGCGTGAAATGCGTCAAAAAAATTGACGTAATTAACAACAAACAGCTGATTAACGCCGTTAACGCGCTATTTTTGACAGCCCTAATATATATATATATATAGACAGACAGAGAGAGAGAGACTTACTCCACATCTCCGACTCAACCCTTGCCGACTGAGTTTGGCTTTCACTACAAGGAGAAGAGTGAGAAGCTCACAGTTCATTGCCGACCGCGTTGATTCACGACTCCCCCCCCCCCCCCAAAAAGACAGTTGACCTTTCAGAGCCGTGAGACGGGCGGTGTCCTCACACTGGCAGCAATTTGGAAATCTCCTGCAGCCTCGCGGATCAAACTATTCGCATCCCTGTTTGACATTTCCCACCGGCTGAATAGGAAAAATAAACCTAAATTGTCACATGTTGGTCTTGAGGTTCAAATGGTCGCCAAGATGACAAAAAGATCTGCATTTATTCTGTTGAACTGTCGCTTTGATGCCTTCCTTGTAGCCAATGGCTAAAGTGGGGTTTGGCAGCAGAGAGGCAATGGCTCCTGAAAGTGGAGCCAAGAAAAGAGAAAATTTCACAGAATTGTTGATTGAAATCTGCAACTTTGTTGATGACAGTGATGGTGCAAGAAGCCGGGTAGCCAAACCATAAACAATAAAGTCTGACCTTGTATGATCAACATTTCACTCAGTTAAAAACCTCCCTTTGCAAAAACTCTTTTTGACCACTAAGTATTTTTCTACACTCGCTCTTTATTTGGGTGTTCGTTGAGTGACATTCAATCAACTGGAATCAGCTTCTCACATTAGATTGTTTGCTGGTCTAATTTTGTTCATTTTAGAGAGATGCTTATTAAACATAAATATTTATATTTAGAACATAGTTTGAGCCTTTAAAATAAACACATCCTGCCTGTCTTTTTCCTCTCATTCTTTCTTGCAGCTCCTAACCCGTGTGCCACTAGTGATGGGAAAGGCCCTTGCTCTCACCTGTGTCTCATCAACTTCAACCAGACCTTCTCCTGTGCTTGCCCTCACCTTATGAAGCTTCAGCCTGACAAACGCACCTGCAAAGGTAAGCACAGATCCTCACCAACACTGACGGACCTTTTCTCTTCTCTTAAAGTTAACAATAGTTGTAGTGTGTTTACGAGAAGCTGCCATTTATAATCAATGTCATCAAGGAGCAGGAAAGGAAGGAAGGTTTTTTTTCACAGTTCAGTTCCAGAGGACAACAGCATTGTCATTAACTGTCATCCCTTATGATAAAAGATCTAATGACTTTTTCACTGCTTGTGCCACTCTGCCTTCTTCACTCTCACTTGCATTTTGTTCCATTTACAAGGCTGTGACAAGTGATGTGCCTGAGGTCTTCATTTATCAATGTGTGACTTGAATGAGTGGGTTCCGGTGGGATTTTGAGGGTTAGCTGTGGGAGTTTGTGTGCATGTGTCCCTCTAAAGGTAATGCATTCTACAGAACAATCCTCATATCAGCATTGTAGATTGAAGAGTAATTGGATTAGAGGGAATGTGATGCATTACCCATCACACAGGAATTTTCATGTGGCAAGCTGGATGATATTTTGGCCCGGGAAGGAGTCATTTGTTATCTCCACCTTCCATCTCTTAAGGAGGTAGTCAAGCTTCAACAGGAGCAACATGCTACTGACTAGTTAGTTTGACCCTCTTGAGCTTCTGTCTCTTGGGATCCATCTAGCTCCGCCCCTTTGATTGTGTCCCATGTGAAGTGAGAAAAAGACTAAACTTCACCTAACTTTCAATCTCAATGTGCTTGTGCTTAATTCTGACCCATCTATAAATATTTACAAGAACAGGAGCTTTATACATTGGCTTGTTTGAAAAAAGCATTTTTTCTCTTCACCCATATAACATATATATGAATATAAGGATATAAATGTGTAAAATATGTAAATATTATATAATTCTTAAAAATGCAACGCCGTTTTTTTCCTTTCTTCCTCACAGAATCCCGCAAGTTCCTTCTATATGCTCGGCAGATCGAGATCCGGGGTGTAGACATTGACAACCCCTACTACAATTACATCATCTCCTTCACCGTGCCGGACATCGACAACGTGACCGTGGTGGACTTTGACGCTGTGGAGCATCGCATCTACTGGTCAGATGTTCGAACACAGACGATCAAGAGAGCTTTCATTAATGGCACCGGGGTGGAGACTGTTGTGGCTGCTGGTAAGAACAATAACAGGATTATTATTCATTGCAATTCTTTGCCTTGATATCAATGGATAGCTACAACTTGCTGTATCTGTCTGAAACGCTAACTGTTCCGTTGTGATTCTGACAGACCTTCCTAATGCTCACGGGCTGGCAGTGGACTGGGTGTCCAGAAACCTCTTCTGGACCAGCTATGACGCCAATAAGAAGCAGATCAATGTGGCCAGGCTCGATGGATCGTTCAAGAATGCCGTCATCCAGGGATTAGACAAGCCCCACTCTTTGGTGCTGCATCCTCTACTGGGGTGAGTTATGTTTCCAGTAGTTGGGACGGCATTCAGATCAAGATGTAGAATCTCTTGCTAATGCTCTTTTTCTTTTTCTTTTTTTCACTCACTGACTAAGTCTCTCTTTCATTTTTGGCATTTATTTTACCACTACGTTGTCTCTCTCATAAATTTTCATAAGTTTCCCTCATTTGGTGCCCCCTCTTTTTCTGAAGTAGAGCACAGCTCTTCTTAACAAGATGGATCTTTGCTGTTCTTCATGTTTCATAACGTTAATATCTGTCCTCAGGAAGCTGTACTGGACTGATGGCGACAACATAAGCATGGCTAACATGGATGGTAGTAACAGCACCGTACTTTTCATCGATCAAAAAGGACCAGTGGGTGAGCGTAACTGACAACTGCCAGCAAAATAATATGAGATGTATATTTAACTCTGTGGTGTAAAAGCACAGATTAAGCCTATCAGGGCTGCATTTCTATAATAGCATTGTGATGTGTTCCACTCAGGCCTGTCCATAGACTATGAAAAAGAGCAGCTCTACTGGATCAGCTCAGGAAACGGCACCATTAGCCGCTGTCATCTGGATGGGACAAAACTGGAAATCCTTGAAGGTGTTAGAGGCAAACTTATCAAGGCTACTGCGCTGGCTATTATGGGTATGTTGAACAAAATGATAACCTACTGTTTACATGCTTACCAAAATCAAAAATACTAATCAATTCCCCACACTGTAGGAGACAAGATGTGGTGGGCAGACCAGGGAACCGACCAGATTGGAACATGTGACAAGTCGGACGGAGGAAATTGGAAGGTATTGCGTAACAACACCTCCCCTATGATGCACATGAGGATTTACGACGAGGATGTGCAGAAAGGTAAGAAACATTGATCGCACGTATTTAGGAATAGTTGGAAATCCCATCTAGAATAAATTCACTTGAGACTTCAATGTAACATATCAATGCTCTATTGAGCATCAAACTAGCAAAGAACCTTTTGCACCTCACGGATCCACTCTTCTTCCTCTAGCGGGTATCAACCTGTGCAGTAACAACAACGGAGACTGCTCCCAACTGTGTCTGCCCACCTCACCAACAACCAGGGCCTGCATGTGCACCGCTGGATACAGCCTCAAGACAGGACAGCAGTCCTGTGAAGGTAAGACCACACTCCAGAGCCACAGTCACACATGCTGTAGGAGTTCGGCGAGACCCCAAAAAACAAAAGTGCATTGTGTGCTGTCTCTGAGCAGGAATGGACTCCTTCCTTCTTTACTCTGTTCACGAGGGAATTAGAGGAATTCCGCTCGACCCGGCAGACAAATCTGACGCCTTGGTGCCCGTGTCTGGCACCTCTCTCGCCGTTGGCATAGACTTCCACGCCGGTGAGTGACAGCGGTTGACCGGAGGACACTGCTTGAGTGACATTTTGAAGCTGTCACTATGTCACTGAAGTGAGCATTCAGAGGTTGACACAAAAGGCTTCTTTGTTTTCAGAGAACGACACCATCTACTGGGTGGACATGGGCCTGAGCACCATCAGCAGGGCTAAGAGAGATCAGACCTGGAGAGAAGATGTCGTCACCAACGGCATTGGCAGGGTGGAGGGCATCACAGTCGACTGGATTGCAGGTCTAGTCATGACAGAATGGAAATCCTATACGAGTCATATGGTCCAGGACGACATAGCTCATTTGCGTCTCTGTTCTCTCTTATAGGAAATATTTACTGGACTGACCAGGGCTTTGACGTGATCGAGGTGGCTCGGCTGAATGGCTCCTTCCGCTATGTGGTCATTTCCCAGGGCCTGGACAAGCCTAGAGCCATCACTGTTCACCCAGTGAAAGGGTAAGTCTCCCTGGCAACAGTTAAATTCGGCCTTCAGTTACTTGCATGGATTGATGGTGATTTTAAATATATATTATTATTTTTTATTTTTTTTGCAGCTATCTGTTCTGGACTGAATGGGGTCAGTACCCTCGTATTGAGCGCTCTCGGTTGGATGGCTCCCAGAGGATGGTCTTGGTCAACGTGAGCATCAGTTGGCCCAACGGAATCTCAGTCGACTACGAGGTGTGGACCACAATTGACACCATAGCATTCAGGAGGACATCGTTAAACTCAGTTGTCATTATTAACCCCGTGGGCCACCAAGCTGTTTCTGGGCGTTTTAGCTTTGCTGACACGTTTTACTCCCTGCACCCTTTCACTGCAGCATATACAGCCCTGCCCTTCTACGGAAAGCACACAATCACGGCTACAAAAATAGATTTAGTGCAATAGAACACAGTTATGACGCCAAAAAAGAAAAGCACAAGTTCAGTTTCTTTTGATAATTTCTGTTTTCAAAAAATTGGTGGGCTTTGCATGTTCTGCATCTTGAACTATGATGAACAAGCTGAAGGTGTCATTACATTTATTGCATCCCATCTGCTGTTTCTATGAATTAGCAGTGTACTGGCATGCCAGGTCACTTTTGCTTTGTTATTTATTATTTAATTGACGCTTGGTCTTTGCAGGGGGGTATGCTGTATTGGTGCGATGCCAGGACAGACAAGATCGAGCGAATCAACCTGGAGACGGGAGAGAACAGGGAGCTGGTGCTGGCTAACAACAACATGGACATGTTTGCTGTGTCTGTTTTTGAGGAATTCATCTATTGGAGTGACCGGTAAGTTCAGAGGTTATTTAATTACATAAAAACAACCATTGAGCAATCTTATGTGCAATATGTTCATATTATACCTTGCTGTTAATTTATTCAGTTTTGCCGCCTCTCGTTTAGAACTCACGCCAATGGTTCCATTAAGAGAGGCAACAAAGACAACGCTACAGATGCGGTGCAGCTAAGGACTGGCATCGGTGTACAGCTGAAAGACATCAAAGTTTTCAACAGGGCCAGGCAGCAAGGTAGGAACAAGCGCTAAGCACCTTGACCTGAACACCCCCAAACACACCCACACACACCCAACAAGAGCGTTCTTTTTTTTTTTTTTTTTTCCTGATCCGTCCGACAAAGATCTCGAATCGAGAAAATTGAAGTTGAACAAGGCTCCTGATTTGTACTTAACATCACGCCTCACGAAACGCCGCTCCCCTCAGGCACCAACGTCTGCAAAGACAACGGCGGCTGCGAGCAGCTGTGTCTATTCCGCGGCAACGGGCAGCGCACCTGCGCCTGCGCCCACGGCATGCTGGCGGAGGACAACCGCGGGTGCCGCGACTACGACGGCTACCTGCTGTACTCGGAGCGCACCATCCTGAAGAGCATCCACCTGTCGGATGAGACGAACCTCAACGCGCCGATAAAGCCGTTCGAGGACCCCGAACACATGAAGAACGTCATCGCCCTCAGCTACGACTACCATGGCGGTGGAGGGAAAGGAGCCAACCGCATCTTCTTCAGCGATATCCACTTCGGCAACATCCAGCAGATCAACGATGATGGCACGGACCGCAAGATCGTGGTGGACAGTAAGTACGGAGTCATCGATGGCTCACTGCGTCACTCATTACTTCGCACCGAGACGTTTTCCCTCCACTCCGCTGTTTCTGCATGCATTTCAGCAGCGTCGGTGTCCTGTACATTGATAGTTGAATGTTGTCACCGTACACTTCACTATAAACGGCAACTCATCACTCGTTTTGACAACACACAAGCACTTGGAAGGATCCGCTGCATGTACACACAGCTGCAGCTTCACAACTTGAGGGGATTGGCAACACTTAGGGCTGCCACTTGACAAGAAGGCGCACTTTCACACACAAAAGCAAAGGCACGCTCGCTGTCGTTTTGCGCGTTTTGACACTGAAAACCATGTCTTTTTAAAAATCCCACACTCATTCCCTGATTCAAGAGACGGTTGTTGAATTCCATCCAGGAGCATTGCGATTAAAGACTCTCAACCCAAAGCTGTTAGCAAGCACCACTACCAATCAAGAATTCTGACAAAGAAAGTTAGGAAAACAACTAAAGCGCCTGAGGTTAGTTTGTTTATTGATGTTGTTTTGAACAGTTTGAGAGAGAGATTGTTTGTTTTAGTATTTCATTCCGATTTTAGGTCAGTTTACCGCAACTGAGGACTAAGAGAACTACATTGGTTTCCCATTAGACTTCATATTATCACACATTTTATTATGATTTTTAGTTCAGACATGAAGAGTTTTTTTTTTACCTTATTTAATACACAACAGTGTAATGTTTTATCTTGGAGTCAGTTTTGGCTTCTTTCTAAAGTTGTGTCCAGTTCAAAGCGCTCTACCATGTCCCTGCCCATCACATCTGGGCAACCAATCAGACAGTTTCTGCACCATTCCCACCGTTTCCTCCCTAGCTCCAGTAAGTCTTGTCGAAACTTCTGAGACATTAAACCGTAGAGTACCGGGTTTACCACTGCTGCTGAGGATGCCAACAGTCTGGCCAGGATTGCAATAGCTTTGTGTCCAGGTGAGCCCATTACGGCCCCTCCAATGAAGGAGAACATGAGTGCATAGGAGGGCAGCCAGAGCAGAGTGAAGACCAGGACCAGGAGAGCTGAAGTGTGAGTGACCTGGCTCTGGTAGCGCTCCAGCTGGGGAGCGTTCCCCAGCAGTCGCGCATGTCTGAGAAAACAGTAGATCTTGGCATACATTAGTACAATGATACTCAGGGGTAGAGCGAAGCCGAACAGGAAGAGGGCAATGCCGTAGACCAGCTGGCTGACGTCGGACAGGAAGGCGAAGCAGTACACCGCGCTGGAGGCGGTGACCGTGCGGAAGGCAAACTGCGGCGCCGCCAAGCCCGAGGCAGGTACCCACAGTAGGGCGACCGTCAGCTTAACGTGGCGGTGCATTCTCGACCGGTACGCCCAGGTGGGGTGTACCACCGTAAGGTAACGTGTCACAGCCAAAGCTGCCAGGGTGAAGACGGAGGCAGCGGAGCAGGCCACGCCCAGGAAGCTGATGGCCTTGCACATAAAGCCGCCGAAGGGCCAGAAGCCCAGGGTGATGGCAGAGGTGTGGAAAGGCAGGTGGAGCAGCAGCAGCAGGTCCGCAGCACTCAGGCTCAGCAGCAGGGTGTCTGTGCCGTGAGGGGGTTGACTCCTCTTCCTCCTCCTGCGCGTGAGAATGATGATGACCAGGGTTTGACCCACCAAACCCGTCACTAGAATGAGTCCGTCCAGGATGGGAACCCAAGCCTTGATCGAAGCCTCGTCCGCGGCGTTCATTTCGACGACGCCGCTGCTGTTCACGTGCTGCCTCAAAGTAGCCATGCGTTCACACTAAGAGTCTATTGAGTCATTCATCTAATGGCCTGTAAATGTTAACCACCAGAGCAGCATGTTCCCGCTGTGTCTGGGTGAAGCATCTCTTTGCTCCAGCCCATAATCATTCAATTGTATTAATCATGTATCGTCAATCGTGTATGACCACACTCCATTAAGTCAGCGTGTACTCTCATGATGGCAGTTATTAGCTAAGTAGTGAACATCGCATTCGTCAGTTGACTTTGTCTTCAAGGAGGTTTACAGTCCCAAAGTGCTCAGAGAGAGTCGAGTCGTAACGTCCTCCTCGTCCCTTCGTGTCCCTCCGTGTCTGGTTGAATCCCAAATGTGACCAAAAATATGTTCCACCAGTTGTCTCCCCCTCCTCCTTTATTAAAATAATTATAACTACACTTTGTTAACCAGTTTGACTTGAGGAAAAAAAACAGTTATACGTGACCTTTCAGAGCAGTCCTTGCAAATCGGATTTTCCACGGCTGCATCAGCACGTCCTTCATAATCCAAGGAAAAAGAAAAGGCGTAGAGAAGTCATTGCAGCGATTACTCTGTGACTGTATGGATTTCTTGAAACCGGTCAAGAGACCAATTCATCCCAGCGGTTGCCATCTGCCATTCCACTTTAAAAGCAGTCAATGCTACTCGATGCTAAGTGGCGACCGCGACGGGAGGCATCTCGTCCATTTTGAGGGGACGAGCAATCTCGTAGATGTCCCCAGCAGAAGAGTTACTGAACGATTCACACGACTCGTTGAAGCAGTAAACGATCACGACGTCATAAAAATGAACAGTTAAAAAAAAGATGCGCATTTCTCTCTCACTTTGATTGCTACTCTTCTCCTGAGCCGGTCAAAAAGACTCAACATGTTTAGAGCATGTTTTTACCACTGTTTGCACGGTGACCTGCGGCTGAGCTAATGTCGGAAGGGGGAGGGGATACGGAGGTTTTTTGCATTACATTATACTACCTTGGGCATACTGGTTTTATTAGTTTCCTCAAATCAAGCGACACTGGAGTAGCTCTTTGGAGGACCTGATTATTGTGGATGAAAAACAGAAAAAAGTGACTCTGTGTGCCCGACTTCCTATTTGACCCATAGACGGTTGTTCAGTTGCATTTGTTTTAGTTAACAAGGTATTACAAAATATTTCTCAGTAATGTAGATTATGGCACTTTGTCACTCATTTGAAAGAGCTATTGAATGCCTTTCAACAAAGGGCAAACAGTTGAGTGGAGTGTTTGGGGTTTTATTGTACTCGGTAAGTGGCCGTAAATTTGGTTGCCAGGTGACCAAGAACAGGTGGATGCACATCTTGGATCCCTTAAGGCTGCAGTACATTGTCTTTTTCCATGATGAAAATGGCTCTCAAGTTCATCATTGATTTTTACTATTTTTTTTACTCTGGCCCATGTTCCTTTAGTGACTCAAGCGTTTCAGTAACAGTTTTTTTCCTAGAACTAGAAGTCACTGTGAATGATCTGTAATCGTTTGTGCAGCCAGCCAGGCATGAATTAACAGGATGATACTGACTCTTTAAACTCTCTCTTCAGAGACCGCTAGTGTGTCTCATTCTCTGCTCTGTATGGTGCTACTACCATTACATGTTCTTTATGCCTTCTTCCTCATTTTTCTTTTTTTACTAAAACTATAACAGGGTTTAATGATTTGTTGAATCCTAACTGAAGTTCGTCATTAAAGTTCCCAATAACAAGTCAATGCTATTCATAACAATTAAAGACGTCTTCCTTCTTTGCTCTACAGATGTAGGGTCAGTTGAGGGCCTGGCGTACCACCGTGGATGGGATACGCTCTACTGGACCAGCTACACAACCTCAACCATCACTCGCCACACTGTGGACCAGAGCCGCTCTGTGGCCTACAATCGCAACACTGTGGTCACCATGTCTGGAGAGGACCACCCCCGAGCCTTTGTGCTGGACGAGTGTCAGGAGTGAGTCATTGATATCACAACTCTGTGCCATGCACTGTCACAGCCTGGTTCCTTTTTTAGTTTCTTTTGAACACTAGATCCATTTTTAGTTCAGCTAACTGTGACATTTAATAATCCAGCACATTCTTTAAGAGCTCCCACTGTGCGTCAATATGCTTTTCTTGTGTCTCCTGCCACGACAGTATTATGTTCTGGACCAACTGGAATGAGCAGGCTCCAAGCATCATGAGGGCCTCTCTGAATGGAGCCAACGTGCTCGCGATCATCGGTAGTAACATTAAAACTCCCAACGGACTGGCCATAGATCACCGTGCGGAGAAACTCTACTTCTCTGACGCTACGCTGGACAAGATTGAACGCTGCGAATATGATGGAAGCAGCCGTTACGTAAGACGGCCTCTTACGCTTTGTCTCTGGCTGCATCGAGGCCCCTTGGACGGAGTTCTGTGAGATGATGCGTAAATATTCCCGCCGCAGGTCTTGTTGAAGAATGAGCCCGTGCATCCGTTCGGCCTGGCTGTGTATGGAGACTACATCTTCTGGACTGACTGGGTGAGGAGGGCCGTCCTCAGGGCCGACAAGTACACAGGAAGTGACATGAAAGTCCTGCGTGCCGACATCCCTCAGCAGCCAATGGGCATTGTGGCTGTGGCTAACGACACCAACGGCTGTAAGTATTCATTACTGAGCGAGCTGTAAAGTCTGTGCACGTTGCTCCTCTCGAACACACGATCGCGCTGTTTTTAGTTCAAGGTAGTGGCGAGTCAGTCGCCCCCTCTTGGCTCAGACTGAAATACAACAAGCAATGGATTTCCATGAAAACTCGTGAGGCATTCATCCCTTTTGGATAACATGCATAATTCTCCTCAGCCTTGGATGCACTTTTTGACCTAGTAAATCCTAGCATGCGAACAAGCTAAAGTAAACATTTAGCCTCAGCAAGGCACTATCATGAGTAGGTTTGTTATCTTTTACAATGAACTTCATTAAAGTTGTCGTCTAAGTTACACTTGGGGTTTGTGCACACCATAGTAAAACTGCGTTTCATTATATATCACATAGCGTTGGGTTTTCTGCTCGTATTCTCTCCACAAGGACATGTAACTACTAACTAACCCTCCTGCGTTGTATCCTCCTCAGGTGAGTTTTCTCCTTGCCGATCAAATAACGGAGGCTGTCAAGACCTGTGTCTGCCCACATCTGACGGACGGGTTAACTGCAGTTGCCGCGGTGACAGACAACTCCTAGAGGACAACACCTGCTCCTGTAAGAGAGTGTTTTCATCATTTTGAAATACACCTCCTGATTAAATGTTGAACATTGCTGAACGTTGACTGTTTGTACGTCACCAGCGCTGAATGTGTCCTGCGGAAGTGTGGATGACTTTGAGTGTGGAAACGGCGACTGCATCAACTACAGCCTGACCTGTGATGGCATGGCGCACTGCAAGGACAAGTCTGATGAGAAGCAGTCCTATTGTGGTGAGTTTTTTAAGGGACTATTAGTTGATGAATTATCACTTTCAGAGATCAACGTTCATATTTGGTACTGTTCAGATAGCTAGCGGATGGTTATAATTAAAGCAATTTAGAATGAGGTCAAATTGACCATACATTTTATTAGATCATTAGGTTAGCGAACAGGGCTGATAAGAATAGCTGAGTGGCAATTTACAAGTTAGGAAAGTAATCTAAGATTGGAGCTAAAAGATGAAAAGTAGTCTGTTTGATGCATAGTTTATTGGTTTGATGTGTAAAATAATGTTATTTTTAGTATCGTATTGATCGTATGCACAAAAAAAAAAATACTCTGGACATGAGCCAACTCGAATCAACTGCTGTTCCTTTGCAGCCAATCGAATTTGTAAGAAAGGCTACAGGCGTTGTATGAATGGCCGATGCATTGGCCACCAGTTCTGGTGCGATGGCACGGATGACTGTGGTGACCACTCGGATGAACTGCCCTGCAACAGTAAGCAATTTATGTCCACTTTTATAGCTGCAGCTCAATGAAAAATCACTACGGTTTTGAGAGATGTCAGCCTGGAATTATATTTATTACACCCAACCCTGCAAAGATTTTGATTACATAAAATGAAATTGGCGCTTGCGTCCTGCAGTGACCCTGTGCAAAGTGGGGGAGTTCCAGTGTAAAGATGGAAGCTGTATTTCCAACTTCAGCCGCTGCGACCAGGTGGTCAACTGTGAGGATGCTAGTGATGAAATGAACTGCCGTAAGTAATATACCCTGATGATTTAAAAAAAGAATGAATAAAGTTAAAAGACAATAATAACAATATAATAATATACAATAACTTTAACAATAATGGCATCAGATAGTGGAAAATTTTCTAAATAGATCTTTTTTTTCTCCATTATTCTCAGAACCCACCGATTGCTCTCGTTTCTTCCGCCTGGGAGTGAAAGGAGTTTCCTTCCAGAGCTGTGAGAAAACAACGCTGTGTTATCTGCCCTCATGGGTGTGTGACGGCAACAATGATTGTGGAGACTATTCAGATGAGAGAACCTGCCCAGGTTGGGTGCTTTGTTTTCTTTCAAAATGCTTTCAGAGTTTTTATAAAATTGTTAGATGTTATAGATTGTTTTTTTTTTTTTTCTGTGTTCTTGCAGATAAAAGGAAGCTCAAATGTCCAGTCAACTTCTTTGCTTGTCCCAGTGGCCGCTGCATTCCAATGAGCTGGACCTGTGACAAGGAGAATGACTGTGAAAACGGAGCGGATGAGACACACTGTGGTCAGTCAACAAAGTTGTCCTCTAGTAATTCTTTTTGTATAATAATGCAATGTATAATAGGAAAACAATCCTTTTTTTCTTATATTCCATTGTCGGAATATTGTATATTGTATATTCCGTTTTCGGGGTAAATTAATTCATTTCTCCTCCGCAGACAAATTTTGTACATCCACCCAGTTTGAATGTGGGAACCATCGCTGCATTTCCAGCCACTGGGTGTGTGACGGCGCTGATGACTGTGGAGATCGTTCTGATGAGGACCAGAAATGCAGTAAGTAACATATTATGAAGGGACTTTTTCCCATCCCAAGTGCAAGCATCACCTCGTATGCGTGAGATTTCCTGACATCATCATATACATTTCCAATAATTAATGTCACAGAATCGAAGACTTGCAGCCCTGAGGCTTTCCAGTGTCCTGGCTCCCACATGTGCGTGCCTCAACGCTGGAAGTGTGATGGAGACAAAGACTGTCCCGATGGAGCGGATGAGAGCGTCAAGGCCGGCTGCAGTGAGTGGGACAATTTCCAAATAACTCAATGGGAAAAACCTGTCTTCTTGGTGTTGGGATTGAACAGAAAAACAAAAAAGACAAACTCCGACAACAAAGATCCATGTCCATTAACCAAAGAGTGTTATTTTCCACTTCCAGTGTACACCAACAACACCTGTGATGAGAATGAGTTTGTGTGCCAGAACCGACAGTGTATCCCAAAGCACTTTGTGTGCGATCATGACATCGACTGCTCCGATGGCTCGGACGAATCCCCGGAATGTGGTGAGCGTGTGACACTGCGACCCGGGATGAGAGATGCGTTTGAAAATCCAACTCCACAAAGGAAAAGGTTTTCTGCGATTAGTTACTGATTAGACAGCTTTTTGTGGTGCAGAGTACCCAACATGTGGCCCAGATGAGTTCCGCTGTGCCAACGGCCGCTGCCTCAACCAGAAGAAATGGGAGTGCGACGGCGAGTTGGACTGTCAGGACGGCTCGGACGAGGCGCCGAAGAACCCTCGCTGCACTGACTCCGGTAGAAACAATACTCAGAATTTCCTCTTTTAAATGGGTTTATAACTTGAATTCCTCTACCAAGTAAATAACCTGTGAGTCATAAATAAACCCCTTCTCCAGACGTGCCAAAGACGCGTCTCTCTTTCGAAGTGACACTAATGCAACTTGCCGCTCGCCTATGATTCCAGAGAGGGCGTGTAATGAGTCGGCCTTCGTGTGCCGTAATGGGAAGTGTCTGAACGAGACTCTGCTGTGTGACCGCAATGATGACTGCGGTGACGGCTCTGATGAACTCAACTGCTTCATCAACGAGTGCCTCCACAGTAAGCTGAGTGGCTGCTCGCAGCTTTGCGATGACCTCAAGATTGGCTTCAAGGTAAGTTGTCTGATTGTTAATTTGAATATTTTCCTTAAGAGCAAATAAGGCAAACCAAATGACTTTATACAATAAATGATATGTCTAATAGGCACACCGTTAACTCACAAACAAATTGAATGTGTACTGTTATGGGTTAGTGAAGGAGGACCTGGTTGGAAAACACTCAGTTCAGTTATGCAGTTAAGTAAAAAACATGTTCTGGCTCCATTCCCAGAAGGCCGTTTTTAGAACGGCTTGAACTCTAAGTGAACTCCTTAGTCTGTGGTGAGGTTGTGGTCAAAGCTTGGCTTAAGAATCATAAAGAATGATTTTTGAACCCAGAGTTTCCCTTTTGTGCTGTTCAGGACTACATGTAGGTGATGCAATGTTTGTGCAACATTACTTGATTGTAGTTTCCAGTGCTTTGTGCTTAACAGCCTTCAAATCCCCCCATAAGGAGTGTGATTTGGTGCGATTGAGTGTTTGTGTTCTTTACTAACGCAGATTTTCACATTTGATTAGTAATGTATTTGACAAACACATTGAATCTCAGCATGTTTTTCATCCAGGCTCTCTGTTGCAAATGTATTTTTGAAAATAAGATTCATGGCAACTTATGCAGCTTTCCTTGATATCAGCAACAGGACAGTGTTGAGATATTAATACCACTCCACTAATGGGTAAACTGTTTTGGCAGCGGCAGGTCCTCCTAAGGGCTCCGGACTAAAAGGGCCAGGACCTGCAGCTGATGAGATTTTGACATATTTCCTGTGCTCATGGCCCCTTCAGTGCAGGTGCCATCCTGGTTTCCAGCTTAAGCGTGATGGGAAGACATGTGTGGATATAGATGAGTGCACAACCACCTACCCCTGTTCTCAGCGCTGCATCAACACACACGGCAGCTTCCACTGTCTCTGCGTGGATGGCTTTGAACTCAGCCCCATTGACCCCACCATCTGCAAGTCCACGTCGGGTGAGTCATTACATTACATTACATGTCATTTCTGACATTTCTGACGAGTCCTGCTCGTGGGTTTCACTTTCTGCTGGTTACTCATAGCCAAGTCGACCCGGGGCTCAAATGCTTACCGGCTGGTATTCTTTTTTTTTTTTGTAGAAGAGGAGCCCTACTTGATCTTTGCTAACCGATACTACCTGAGAAAACTCAATCTGGATGGATCCAACTACACTCTTATAAAACAGGTGAGACACCCCTTATTGCAGTTTGACCTGCTGAAACACAACAAGGTGAAGCTCTTATTGTTCACACTGCTCAAACTGTACCTACTTCTGCTCCAGGGTCTGAATAATGCTGTGGCACTGGACTTCCACTACGCAGAGCAGATGATCTACTGGACAGATGTGACCACTCAGGGCAGCATGATCCGACGCATGCTTATGAATGGCAGCAACATAGAGGTCAGTGACGAAATTTTGCCCCGTTTCAAGCCAGCCAACAGATTCATAATCCTATTTACTCCTTTTTCTGAAAGTTGCGTGAATGTCTTGACTCTGTGTCCATCTGACGTGGCAGGTTTTGCACCGGACCTCCCTGAGCAACCCGGATGGCTTGGCAGTGGATTGGGTTGGCTTGAACTTGTACTGGTGCGACAAAGGCCGGGACACAATCGAGGTGTCCAAACTCAATGGGGCCTACCGGACAGTGCTGGTCAACAATGGCCTGAGGGAACCTCGAGCTGTGGCTGTGGATGTCCGCTATGGGTGAGCAGCACATGGCTATCAAAACATTCTCATCCAGCTATTTTTTTTTTTTTTAATTTAAAGCAAATGTAATTTAGAGTCACCACGGAAACTTTTAACGCTACCTTTACGCCCCGCTGGTTAGATACCTGTATTGGTCCGACTGGGGTGACAACCCTCACATTGGGAGAATCGGGATGGACGGCACCAACAGAAGTGTCATCGTCGAGGATAAGATCACGTGGCCCAATGGACTGACCCTGGACTTCATAAATGACCGGATATACTGGGCTGATGCCAGAGAGGACTACATTGAGTTCGCCAGCCTCGATGGCACCAACAGACACACAGGTAGTGGAACAGCTCCCATCCAGACAACTACCGTTTATTCAAAAGGATACGATGGAGTATCCGACAGCCTTGTGCTTGCTGGTGGTGTTAGTCCTCCAGCAGCTTGTCCGGGGAGTTGTTCAGACATCCTTTGATATACAGTACGAACACCAATTCGCCCCGTGAGTGTTTGCAGAAAACGACTTGGTGTGTTCGATTGATTTCAGATCAGGGACCAACGAGAGCTTCATGCTAATCTGACCCATATCGCTGTTCCACCAGATGATTCCATCACATTATAACATTTTAGTTCATTTAAGCCCTTCGCTTGTTATCAATACTGGAACCACGGTCATCTTGTGACAAGGGGTTTTAAACCTGTGTGTGTGTGTTTATTTTGCGTCTTCTTGCTGGTGCCAATCCATGCGTGTGTGATGTATCTGGGCCGCTGGGTTTTACAACAGAAAGTAATAGTGTATTTCCATGAGCCTCAAACATCGGGAGTAAACAAATGAAATGACCAGAAGTAGGAACAGAAAAGGTGCAACAAAAAGCTTAATGAGGCATAAGGACCATTACCCAACACACAGATGATGTAAGACGGGGGTAGATTGGCTCTGCTCTAACAGAACAAGATGTCCCAACGGTTTCTCTTTAGGACACAGCAGCGACATGAGACACGCTTGACTTGCTTAAATTGATGATACCTTGTTTTATGAATGCAAGGTTAATATGCCAGTTTCTCTTATTTACTTTATTAAACACTAGTGTAGTTGTTTGGTAAAGCGTGGTGTTAACGATGAGCGTCATGGAGCAGAAAGATTTGAACAAATGTGAAAGAAATACATTTTTTTTTCTATTTGACGTAAAATTGAACGAGTGGGGAAACCTTTAGCACGACAGATATACTACAACTAACAATGTGGTTTAATGTTTGTCTGTTGCTTCTCAGTTCTCAGCCAAGACATCCCCCACATCTTTGCAATGACTCTGTTTGAAGAACACATCTACTGGACCGACTGGGAGACAAAGTCCATCAACAGGGCTCATAAGTCTCTGGGTACCAACAAGACCACCCTCATAAGCACCTTGCATCGGCCCATGGACATCCACATTTACCATCCCTACCGCCAGCCCCAGGGTAAAAGCCTCTTCTTTAATCATATTTGTTCAATCTCACCTGGTCTGTTTCGATGTGTTTAACAACTAAAGTTTAGTCCACGAAAGAAGATTTGGAAATACTTTGTATGCCGTGTCAATTCAATTCAAACCTTGTTTGATTCCATCTTTCCGTCTGTTTCCCAGTGCTCAACCACCCGTGCCAGACCAACAACGGCGGCTGCAGTAACCTCTGCCTCCTCTCCCCCGGAGGGGGCTACACGTGTGCATGTCCCACCAACTTCTACCTGGCCAATGATCAGCGCACTTGCATGTCCAACTGCACGGCCAGCCAGGTGAGGAGGCCGTGGAGACACCGTCAATGTTGACTGAAGTTGATGTTCACACTGTGTCTTGTGTGCCTTGTACATTGTCTGTTGGCAGCCGGCTAGCTGCCAGGCATCGATTCAGTACCCTGGCTCCCGCTGAGCTCCGGTGTCGTGTCCTTTCATCCCTTTGATTCGTTTCCCCTCTTCCTGCTGTAGTTTGTATGCAAGAACGACAAGTGCATTCCTTTCTGGTGGAAATGTGACACGGAGGACGACTGCGGCGACCGGTCGGATGAGCCGGCAGAATGCCGTGAGTGTTTGAGGAGGATTAATTCTGCAGAGAGGTGCTTAAGTGTTGGTGAATGTGACGCTGACAAAAAAAACAAACTGTTTTTCCCACGACAGCCGAGTTCAAATGCCGGCCGGGGCAGTTTCAGTGTGGCACCGGCATTTGCACCAACCCGGCCTACATCTGTGACGGAGACAACGACTGCCAGGACAACTCGGATGAGGCCAATTGTGGTACGTCTCCAAATATCGATGTTTCACATTCAACAGTCTGGATCGCTTCCTTCTCATTGGATGCCACCGTTGACACTGTGAGGCTCAAATCTGGTTGTTTGTGTCTTTGTTTGCCCGCTCGTGTCACTGCGCCGCAGATATTCACGTCTGCCTGCCGAGTCAGTTCAAGTGTTCCCACCCGAGCCGCTGCATTCCAGGCATCTTCCGTTGTAACGGCCAGGACAACTGCGGAGAGGGAGAGGACGAGAAGGATTGCCGTGAGTGGAAACCTTGCGTTACGTTCTGTGACCCGCACCTTGATGTGCTATTCTTTGCTCGATGGCACACAGTAACTATACGCGTCGGTGTGTCCCCTTCCACAGCCGAAGTCACCTGTGCGCCCACCCAGTTCCAGTGTGCAATCACCAAGCGCTGCATACCTCGCGTTTGGGTGTGTGACCGCGACACTGACTGCGTGGACGGATCCGATGAGCCCGCCAACTGCAGTAAGACTTATTCAGCCTATTCTTCGGGGACTGGTGTGTGTCCCCCCCCCCCCCCCCCGGAGTCAAAGCTTACCAGCCCGCAAATCTAACCGCCCTCGAAAAATGTCTCTCCGTCCAGCCCAGATGACTTGTGGCGTCGACGAGTTCCGGTGCAAAGACTCGGGGCGCTGCATCCCGGCTCGCTGGAAGTGCGACGGCGAGGACGACTGTGGCGACGCGTCGGACGAACCCAAGGAGGAGTGTGGTGAGAAAATCCTCTCCTTTTCTTAAAAAAAAAAAAATGACGACTGCATTTTTGCCACGGATTGATTTTCCACTGGAATTTCGACTTTGCTGATTGTACCTGTGTGCTCTGCGCAGCTGAGAGGACCTGCGAGCCGTACCAGTTCAGATGTCGGAACAACCGCTGCGTTCCAGGCCGCTGGCAGTGTGACTACGACAACGACTGTGGGGACAATTCTGACGAAGACAAGTGCAGTAGGTGTCACTCACTCCACCCTTTGGGACGGCGCCTCCCTTACGGTCTACTGTTGCCATCTGATGACATACCTCACCGGTGTCCCTCACACTCCTGCCTGGTCCACTGGAAGCATACTCACTTTGACCTTTAACCTGTCAACGCTGCATACTAAGTCACTTGTTTGCGCTAACACCCATTCTCTGTCATTTGGGACGCATCTCACCTCCTCTGACATTTGTTTCATTTCATACTGTCCTGTTGGCATGAGCCAGAGGTAAGTTAGTCCAGCGCCATCGGTCACCTCTCTGCTGTGTGTTATTCTCCCCACTGTCTCCACTTCCATGTGATCCCCACCCACCTGAGAGTCTGTAACCTGAGCGCTAAATACTATACTATTATTTTTGCTATAATTATCTATTAGTTATCAAATTAGTCACTGGATGCCACCGCATTAAACTTTATGTTTATGGCTAATCGGATCAATACCACAAATGTAACGTGAAGGCAGGAATAAAGCAGTCCAATTAAACAGGCTGTATGAAATAGTATTTAGTCGTGTTGAGCTGGTTTCATACTCTCACGTCACCTTTAGCTGCATTTAGAGTCTTTCTCTGTGGTTATTTGTTGTTTGTTCTTTGTCCTGTGGTCATCACAGCCTAGTCTAGAACAGCTGTAGCTCCCTGTTAAGGGCGTCTTTGTGTCACGTCACTGACTTTGCGCCCGTGCCTCCTTCTGCAGTGCCTCGACAATGTTCTGAAAGTGAGTTTGCCTGCACCAACGGGCGCTGCATTGCCGGGAGGTGGAAGTGCGACGGAGACCATGACTGTGCTGACGGATCCGATGAGGTGCAGGACCTTAATGTTTAGGCGCCGTTTAAATAATATCTTGAATTGATCGAGAAAGATTATTGAATTGTCCGTGTTTTAGTGTTCATTTCTAAGTTAAAAAAAAGCTGATCTGGCGGGTTATGTCGTTTCTTCAGAATGGCTGTGACCTTAAGTGTGACAACGACCAATTCCAGTGTAAGAACGGACACTGCATCCCCATCCGCTGGCGGTGTGACGCTGACCCCGACTGCATGGACAGCAGCGATGAAGAACATTGTGGCAGCGCTGGTAAGCACATGTTTACGTCTCGCTATTACTTATCTTGTATTTGTACTAATATTCTATATATATATATGTCGTGGTGAACTGGTAAAAATGTCTTTTTGTCTTTTCTTAGCTGGGCGTCACTGCCCCTTGGACGAGTTCCAGTGCAACAACACTTTGTGTAAACCCCTCGCCTGGAAGTGTGACGGAGAGGACGACTGTGGGGACAACTCTGACGAGAACCCCGAAGAGTGCAGTGAGTGCAGCCCTGTCAATCACGCACATGTCCAAATGTCTGCCTTTGGTCATCGGTTGTCCTAAACACATTGTTGTACCTTTTTAGGTCTCATGTCCTCTTTCTGCTTCTAGGGAAGTTCCAGTGTCCCCCCACCAGAGCGTTCCGCTGCCGAAACGACCGCGTCTGTCTGCAAATGTCAAAGAGGTGCGACGGGGTCAATCATTGCGGCGACAACTCTGACGAGCTGAACTGCGGTAAGTTGAGGAGTCACTGATGTTGTTGTGAGATCCCCTCCTACTTCAGCTTTGAAAAAGGAGGTTCCTGACCTGTGTGTGTGCACTGTTTACATATTCAGAGGCCCTTCCAGCCCTTCCCATGTGTGAGAAGGATGAGTTCCTGTGTGCCAACAGCAGATGCATCAGCTCCACCCTGCGCTGTAACTTATTTAACGACTGCGAGGACTATGGCTCCGATGAGATCAACTGCAAGACAGGTGCTTCGTGTCAACACGGATTCCTCTATGACACCTTGCTGCAGAGCGGATGTTTCAAATGTTCGGCATCAGAAGAATTGCTTGGCTTTTAAAATCCTCCTACCTATTCATTATTTGTTCAGACACCAAGCTAAACGACTGCAGGAGCAACCGGACTCAGTGTGGTGATGGAGACGAGGCCCACTGTGTCATCAACGGCACGGACTCCTTCTGCTCCTGCAAACCAGGCTTCCAGAAGACCGGGCACCACACCTGTGGAGGTACACATACACGTGGTCAGAACACTGCACCTGACCGATAATAAACCCCTCAAATATATATAAAAGGCTGCGGTGAAGTGAGGAGCTGGGGGTGTGTGTGGTATTTTCCTATTTAAATATAACTTTCTATTCGCCTCTCTATTTTTTTTTAGATAAGAACGAATGTCTGCAGTTCGGAGTGTGTTCCCACGTCTGCAACAACACCAAAGGCTCCTACAAATGCAGCTGCCACAAGTACTTCACCAGGATCAGTGACACCTGCAAGGCTGACAGTGAGAGACAATACCTTTTAGCTGTTTAATACGCCGCTTTTCGGCTTCTTTTTAAATAATCATCTCAATTTGTTCATTTTAGTTTTAAAGGCCGTCCTTGTGACTCTTTTCCTTTCAAGGCATGAACAGCAGTCGACAGATTCTCTACATAGCCGACGACAACGAAATCCGGAGCCTGGACCCCGGCGTGCGCAACTGGCGCTACGAGCAGACCTTCCAAGGCGATGCCAGTGTGCGCATCGATGCCATGGACCTGCATGTCAAGACCAACCGCATCTTCTGGACCAACTGGCACACAGGTCGCATCTCCTCCTATGAGCTTCCCGGACCGTCCGCGTCGTCATCCTCCTCCCCCCCGAGTGAGGGCAGGATCACCAACTTGCAGGTAAATGCTGATCCAAATGTGTCCATCATACCGTAACAAAACAATAAAAAAAACACAACCAAACACAAAATGGCATGCGATGACGCCTCTCCGCCTGTGTCCAGATCAAAGAGCTGAAGATGCCTCGGGGTATCGCGGTGGACTGGGTGGCTGGCAACCTCTACTGGACGGACTCTGGTCGAGATGTAATCGAAGTGGCTCAGATGTCGGGCCAGCATTGCAAGACCCTCGTCTCCGGCATGATAGACGAGCCTTATGCCATCGTAGTGGATCCCCAGAGAGGGTAAACCTTCAGACCGGGGCTTCAGGGCCACGCTCAAATGTGGGATTTCTATGGGCGCGCTCCAATTCCGTTTTCACCCCTTTCAGAACCATGTATTGGGCCGACTGGGGAAACCACCCTAAGATTGAGACCGCCGCCATGGACGGCACTCTGAGACAGACTCTGGTTCATGAGAACATCCAGTGGCCCACCGGTCAGTACTTCATTAGCATGCCATGATTCATCTTAACCCAGTTGTGTTATTCACCAGCACCTTCCTGCTCTAAATTCACAGTTAGACCAGCAGTGTTACTGTAGTGTTACACGTGTTTATCTTCGGTTCTGTCTGTACAGGTTTGGCTGTCGACTACTTCAACGAGCGGCTTTACTGGGCCGACGCTAAACTCTCGGTGATCGGCAGCGTTCGTCTGGACGGCTCCGATCCCGTCATTTCTGTCTCTGGGGTCAAAAACAGTTGAGTTGTTTTTTTCCACTCAAAAAAACCAAACTGTGAGACGCATGAAAGTTCTGAATTTTTGTATTGGTTGCTTGTTGTTTTTTAAATCCATTATGTTTCCCCCCCCCCTCTTATCTTTCAGACCTGCTGCATCCATACAGCATAGACATCTTTGAGGACTACATATATGGGGTCACTTATGTCAATAACTTTGTCTTCCGCGTAAACAAGTTTGGCAAAGGGCCCATGGAGAATCTGACCACAGGCATCAACCATGCTACCGACATAGTCCTCTACCACCGTTACAAGCAGCCAGAGAGTGCGTTTTGTATTCCAATGTATTAGTTTCCTTGCATCTTCAAAGTCTTAACATACATTACAAAAAAAAAAATTACAGTTGTAAATGAATACAACTGGGTTTCATGCAGTTTTCCTCACTGGTGGTCTCGTTTGTCTCTGCAACAGTAACCAACCCATGTGACAGGAAGAAGTGTGAGTGGCTGTGTCTGCTCAGCCCCAGTGGACCCGTGTGTACCTGCCCCAACAACTACGTGGCGGACAACGGCACATGTGTGGAGAGGCCGAGCCCCACCCAGTCCCCGTTCTGTAAGTCTGCGGCTACAGTTCATCGATGCACACATACGTATAGTGGAGCAGTAGATCCCCCCCCCCCCCCCCCCCCCATCCAAACTCCTGGCAATGTTGGCATAGGGAATCTTGCATCATCGTAGAACCCTCTCCTCCTCCCTCCCGTTCCACAGCTCCCCCCACAGGGCCCTGCGGTGTTCAGTGTCAGAACGGCGGGAGCTGCTTCCTCAACGCCCGTCTGGTCGCCAAGTGCCGCTGTCAGCCGAGCTACACCGGAGAGCGATGCGAGATCAACCAGTGCAGGGACTACTGCAAGAACGGGGGCACGTGCGCCGCTTCTCATACGGGTACGGCCATGGCACGCGTGATCTTGTTTCCTTACTTACTTACTTACTGCAGGAAAAGCACGACTATGTTGCGCCAACGTGAATGGGAATGCCGTGATCCCACTTTGCCCTTATAGGATAATGTTCTAGCAAATGATTAGGTGAAATATGGCAAGTTTGATGTATATTTATTAGCAGTATTTTACGCCACAGTTGGCAGCTGAGCAAAGATATTTTAGTAGGTGTAACAATCATTAGTACAATTGAGTAGGATGTCTGTGAAAGCCCTATGGAGTATTCATTGGTAACATGGCAGAATGTTGCAGAAGAGCAGACATAAAGCAGGTGATTTTCTAATGATGCTACTTGTGCTTTTATTCCACAATGTGTAAGATCTTCAAATTTGTGTCTTGTGTCGCAGGTGCCCCAACCTGTAGATGCCCGAAAGGCTTCACTGGGCCCAACTGTAACCGCGCGACCTGTCAGGACTACTGCCTGAATGAAGGCAACTGCTCGGTCAACACGGGCAACCAGCCAACCTGCAGCTGTCTGCCGGAGTACAAGGGCGACAAGTGCGAGTACAGTAAGTGGCAGCCCTGTCGCCATATGTTGCTTTCTTTAATTGATTTGGATCTATTGACGATTGAACTTCTCGCATGTTTTCCTTCCCGTCCTCAGCTTATTGTGAAGGGTTCTGTCACAATGGTGGAACATGCTTTCAAACTGCCAACGGCACCAAAGTCTGTCGGTGCCCCTCTCAGTACATTGGAAATCAGTGTGAGTTGGACAAATGTCTATTCTGTGGAACGGGCAAGTGTTTGACGTCATCTTCGGGCGAGGTGTCCTGCAGGTAGGTCCACTGTGGACAACGTGCACAAAACCTGCAAAAAATGTCCTGCTTGGACTCTGTTAACATTTAAGCAACATAAATCGTGTGTGTGTGTGTGTGTGTGTGTGTGTTTAGCTGCCCCAATGGCCAAATCCAGCCCAGCTGCTACTCCTGCTTGGACTACTGCTCGCATGGACAATGTTCAGTTGCAACTCGCACCCTGCTGCCTCAGTGCAAGTAAGATATGATACTCAACCCCACACATTAAGACACTCATTTCAAACTACTACATCTCAAATAGACAAGTGAATTCCCATAGAAATGGACTTTAATGCTGAGACATAAAAAAAGAAGAGTATTCTTTCTGTGGTGACAGATCGCTGCTGTTACCACACCTGTATACAGCATTTCTACGTCACTCCTCAGCATTCCAAATATTGCAAACTCCGTTCACTGGTTTAAACAATTCCAGCCGGGCCACAATCCAACAGGCCTATTGCAAATTTAATTAGCAAACTTGAAGCTTCATAACGGCATACAGTAGTAGTAGTACTCTAGTATACTGTAACTCTGTTTCATTGCGTGTGTCCAGGTGCCCGGTGGAGTGGGGGGGGTACAGATGTGACATTGCAGCAGCTACGAGGGATTCGCCTTCCTCCAGTGGAAGTACGTCAAACGGTTCAATCCTGTTTTTTAATGCTTGTACTCTGGTGCCATTCGCTCTCATTGCGTGCTCACTTGCAGGTACTGCCTCCGTCGTCATCCCGGTGCTTCTTCTGCTTCTGCTGGCCCTCCTGGTCGTCGGCGCCATCTTGTGGTACAAGAGGAGAATGCGTGGGTGAGTCCTGGTTTGGACCAACGTGTTCATCCGATCCTCACTATTAGAAACCTCGCCTTCTCTTTCTCTCTCACCTTTTCGATAATCATTTATTTCCTGTTTCCCAGGTCTCTATGGACCAAATCTCGCTCTCAGCGCTCGCGGTAACTTCATAGGGTCACATAACTCACCTGTTGACACATAACTCCCTCCCTCCCTTTATATCCAGTCGGATGTTTGTCAATCCATTCGTCCAATCTGTTGGTCAACGTGGAAAACTGTTTGTAATTGCCTGCCGTCTCCGGGTTTGCCGGCATGGTTTCCCAAAACCGGCAAACAGGGAGACCTGTTGACTGTTAGCCGCAGGTTTGCTGACAACGCGCAAACGGTTAAACTGTTGTGTCCGTCTCGCATCTCCACACCTACCCCCCTTTTTTTTTTTACATGTGTAAATGTTAAGCTTCCGTTGTCTGCTTGAATACGAAAATAGACAACTGTGCATCTATGAAAAAATGTATGTTCGAATGAACCTCCAGCGTTGTCCACACTAGACATGCTGCCGTATATTCTACTGGTTTGATCAAATGAGCTTTGGTCAAAAGTGAATTTGATAAGCTTATAAGCTTTTATATACGTTGTCTTGTTTTGTCTTGAATTGTACTTTGCGAGTACTTTGTCTTTGCCACGCTGTGATATTTTTCAAGTCTCTGTCATTTTTAAATTCAAGGTTTCTCTCAAAATATAGGTCATGATTTTCAAGTTCTTTTTCTTTGACGGTTTATAGTTTGTTTATCTTTCCTCTGTCTGCAGTGCAAAGGGCTTCCAGCACCACAGAATGACAAATGGAGCCATGAATGTTGAGATTGGGAACCCTGCCTATAAAATCTATGAAGGAGACCCCGATGACGACGCCGGAGAGCTCCTGGATTCAGACTATGCTTTGGACCCAGACAAGGTAACGCAGATAAAAACGTTTATTTTTCTTCTCTTTTTTTTTTTTTTTTTTTAGTAATCCGAATATGACCTGACCTAAATAGCAGTTTCATATTTAACGCTTTCCCCTCGAGTCACCATGTAATTTCCTTTGCTCTGCAGCCGACCAACTTCACCAACCCGGTGTACGCCACCCTGTACATGGGCGCCCACAACAGCCGCAACTCTCTGGCCAGCACGGATGAAAAGAAGGAGCTTCTCTCCCAGGGCGACGAGGACATGAGTGACCCGCTGGCGTAGAACTTGGCGCGGATTGAACTCTGTCAACATTGCCCCCGCCCGACCCAGTGCTGAGCCAACGAGCCGCCTCATCTTATGCCTTTACCGAGTGAAAAAGAAAAGCAGCAACAACAACAACAACAACAACAAAAAGGAGAACATTGTATAAAATGTATAAAATGAAGGACTACTTTTTTTAAGTGATTGCAGTATTATATTTTGTTCTTTGACAAAAAAAAAAAATTCTCTGGTGACAAAAAAGGAACCATTTTATAGACATTTATTCAGTTCTTTTTAATTTTGCTCGCCTCCTCCTCACAGCTCTCCCTCCCCTCTCACGCATATAGCCACTACCTCTGTGCAAACGTAAGAGATAGAAAGATACAAATGGCAGTGGAACAGTTTTAATTTTTTATTTTTGTATGAATTTTAGGGGAGAAAAGAAAATACTATTGTTCCACCTTTTTAGAAGAACAAAAAAAAAAACGTTGCCACGTCTTTGTTGCTCACGAAAGAGAGAAGTGTCAGTGCTCACTATGAATGCTTCCTGGTTCGGCTCAGTCTTCCCCATGTGCGCGCACACACACACACACACACACACACACACACACACACACACACGCGTCTGCTGATGGAGGCTGGGAGGGGAACGCATTGAGGACTCTGCGTCCCAGGCGGTGTCTCAAAGAACTGCGTTCAAGTGATTGTCTTTTACCTCCTTGCATAGACTAAAGTTGAATATATATATATATATATATATTTGCATATATATAAACCTATTAACAAAGTGTCTTGAAAATATACGCAGGAATACAAACACCAGTAACAAATAGCAGTCTGTACTCAAGTTTTTTTTTTTTTTTTTTTGTTGAAGTCTTTGTACAATTGACATTCTTTGTGTCGGCTATGAATGACTCGATGGCAGTGTGCGAGTGCGCTGGATGAAGATGATTGTAACAAAGTCCACATTCCATGATGAAAAGTCTGGGGCGGATATCCGTGGCCTTGGTTTAGTCCACCGCAGGACACTGTGGACGGGAGTCTGAGTTTGCTTTGAAACTGTTCTAGAAAGTTATTTCACCGAGGGACGGCCAGCTTCTGTGAATATCCGGCCATCACTGAAAAACGATCGGCATTCGCCTTTTGTTCCTCGTCTTTTGATTGTAAATGTACTTTCAGGAAAGGCGGGGGGAGAGGAGACCGTTTAATGGTACGTACTTCTGTGTGAAATTGTTTGTATTTTGATTGGTTAAATTGTATGCAATTACATGGATGTGTAATTTTAGGTTAATCCTCATTGTCCAATGCATTCCCGGTATTCCTTGAGTACCTTTTGCTGTTGACGCTGACCAGCGGCCTGCCATGCAAAAAGCTTTTTTAGACTAAAAGGGTGTCATTGCTGGGCCATGCTTTTTCTTTAAACCCGCTGTATCACTCTGCATTGTGCTCTCACTCAAGCTTAGGGAAACATTCTGGCTACACCCCTCAACGTGTTAACAACACTCATCGCTTCTTTTTTTTCTTTTCTTTTTTTTTACATCCTGTTCAGTTCGATTTTTACCTGACTTAGAAACAATCATTTTTCATTTGGAGAATCTTTTTTTGGTGGCGAAACCCACATGGGGTATTTGTGGATCTTATTGTTTTGTTATGATTCTATTTCTTTTTGATATCGGAAATTAAATGGATTTTTATAGTAGAAATGTACAGTGGCTTTGTCAGTCATTTGGAGAGGTGGAGGGGGGGGAAGCGCTCGCTCATCATTTCTGACTTGAGTTCATTACAAGTTTCCTTTGAAAAACGTAAGAAATAAAACATGAGCATGTGGTAATGACTTGTTTTGGATGTTGCTTCGTCAAAGTAAGAGCAGCCTCAGTCTGTCGCATTGTTTATCTCATTTATTAAACAGGAAGTGTCATATTTCAGGCAATAGACAATATCATGGATCATTTCTTCAAAAAGTAAATATCTTTATTTGACGTACATTAATATAAATGACACAGAATAGCGTCTCATACAATGTTGAGCTAAATTAATTAGTGTAAAGATGTATTGCTCCCTTTACGCCAATGTTTAAGTTTCCACAGCTGTTTGGAGAAATAGCATCATTTCTATTAAAACAGGAGATTAAATAACATTTTAAAATAGAAGACTTAGGAACGGACTTCGTTCATCCATCACCACGTCTCTAACCGGTTAACGTCATGTGAGCCCTTAATCAGCAGTTCGTGTGGAATCTTCTTCATACATTTGTCACTTGCTTAAGTCTCTTAAAGCGTGACAGAAAGTGTCGTCAAGGCATAAAACATTCTTTTCTTTTTTACGAATCTTCTGGGACAAGGCACAACGAAATATAAATCATGAGCTTTAAGACACTTATGCACAAGAGGTAAATAAAAGAGTAACTGTAAAATCCTTATTCCCCTTACCTTCTACTTGATGTATGATTGTAAAGCTTATGAGAATGTTATAGAACGCAAGAAGAATACAAGCTCTAAAATGAACAAAATATGGCTGCTCCAAGAGAAATAACACTGTTTACACGGAAAAAGGCACTTTTTAAGCGAAAACATTGGCATTTGAGACATTTTGGTTTTGCTCGCTTGTCAAAAAGAACCAGCAGAATCAATGTTTAAAAAAAAAATAGTTGGATTGAAATCTAAACAGATTGAGTCTTAATTAAATGTGTTGACTTTTCTTACAAACCGTTCTTTGCAACTTTGCAAAGCTCCCAAATGTCTGATTATAATATCCAAGCTTCTCTGTTATTTGGAGGAATGTCCTGCATGTCTCTTCGGGGGAATCCTCCCTGCAGAGTTGGCATCTCGCTTTGTTACATAATCTGAGGAAATTAGCCGCCTTTGGAATAAGATCCGCATGTTGGCAGCCTGCTTCGTGGGTCCCCAGTCCTCCACTCACCTCTTTCGCAGTCGTCCCCCCCTCTCCCTCCCGGATCTCCATGGCAACAGGGCAGGGAAAGTGTTTGCAGTGAGACAGGAGTGACCCGTCGTGCGCCCGCAATGATGCCTGCTCACTTAAAGTGGCTGTAAAGGTCCTCCATAAATAAATAAATTACCCAGTTACAAGAAGGGCCTCTGTTCTGTCTCTTACTTTCAGTCTTTGTGACCTGCAGCCTCAGGGTTCAGAGAGACCATTGGGACACAGGGAGGGAGGTTACCGTGAGGGGATAGGGAGGGGGGGGGTATAAGTGGTTTATGGTCTTTTCCAACCGCTCCGGATCAATGCATCAGCTCTCAGGAAGGGCTGGTTTCGGAGATCTGTGAGTAGGTAAGGAGAGAGGAGTCAGAGACGAGGAGGGGGTGGGGGGGACACGTATGTTAAGAGCACCCAGGAGGCCAATAAGCAAACATCTCACTACTGGAATTAACTTTAACCCGTGGTTTAACTACATATAAAAACCATGGGTTAAATGTAAGTCGCTTTGGATAAAAGCATCAGCTAAATGACATGTAATGTAATGTACCTTGCACTCAGTTACCGGTTTATCAGGTACACTTAATTATTTAAACGCCACATGCATCCAATGAAACTATTAATTTCATGTCCCTCCTCTTGCATTATTATTATTATTATAGTATAGTATGTTGAACAAAATGTGAAAATGTGTTGTACTATAGCATGTCTATATAAAAGTCATTGTATAGCAAATAGTCAATAGACGTTTTATTTCACACTCTCTTATGACTGTTTTAAGACTTTTTTATGACAAACATATGTACATGTATTTTAGCTACTATATAACTTGACACTACTATGACATTCTTCATAGCACGGCTTTCATAAAAAAAAGGATGCCATAAAAAGGTCTTTAAAAAAGCCCTAGGATGGTATATGATAAAACTATTTCATAAAATAAACCCTGCAGCAATAGCTATAAAAGGTAATAGTATAGTATGACATAACAAATGTCATAAGAATTTATATTATCGTCATGAAGGGTTATTGTATTTTACCACTTCCTGAAAAAGTCTTGGTGTGACAAAGATGTCATGGAAAAGTCCTGAGGAAAAGACATTCTAAAAAGTCAAAGCATAGTGTGTCATAAGTCAAAAGTTGATGTCATAAAAAAAGTCAGAGTATACAAAGAACACCATACAAAATGATGATGAAGTTGAATCAACGAGTTTTAGCTAGATGTACCTTATAAACCGGCAATTGGGTTTGCTTGTGTATATTTCAGTCAAATAATCATAAATTATCTGCAGTAACTTCTGCAGTAACTTTGTTTACTGTGTATGAGAAATACCAGAATGAGAAATACTGGCATTAACAACAAATAAAGACATATACCTTGCATTTCAACTGGTACTAGTGACACACCAAATTCAAGGTTTTGGTAATGTGGTTATGGCCACTTTGTAAGACAGTAATGGAGCAGTATGAAATAAATTACAGTTACAGTATAATGGTTAACAAGCTCTACAAATAGCTGTTCACAGTCAAGCTGCCCAAAAAGTCTCTCAGCTCGGTGAAGAAAAAAAAAAAAAATCTTTCATCTGACAGTTATTTCGAGAGCCTGTTAACCAAATAGCTGTTCAGCACATGGTAAGCAAAGACAAAACACAGCGGACGTGGATGACAGGTCGGAGGCAAATGAACATTGGACAACATGCAACACGTAATTGGAGGGGGTGAGGACGATGATGATGATGATGGTGAGTGATAGTTATCCTTCTAAACTGAACAATGATGTCCTAATAACACGTTGTCTCTGATACAAAGATTTGGTGAAAAATGAAATATGTTTTGATTGGTAGCTTTGGTAGCATTTCTGTATTTTTCTTTTTTTTTTACTGCTATGTTGTAAATAAAAATGTCGTCTTTTGTTGCCTCCAAAAGCACTTGCTGAAGCAGCTGACATCACTTTAGCAGCACACAGGACCTGCAGAGGCCACACGGGCCAGGTGTCAGCCAGGCTAACCTTCCTTACCCTCTCTTAGGAGTGGGAAATACTGTCATTAATCTTCTTTTCAGCTGGAAGGGGGTAGAAGGAGAAGTGGTGGTTGAGGAAAGAAGAGTCACACGTTAGCAGGAAAACCAAACACCAAAGTTAGTTTCGTGGAACAAGGCATCGATGACGGGACCCGTAAATTAGCCAAACCTCTTCATGTTATGGTTGTTTAAATTCAGCTTCATGATAGAAATACATCGCCCAGCCTGTTAAACGGCTCATGCATGGTGATGACAACGTCATCACGGTGATAGCTGATTGGACTGCGAGAACGTGAACGTCAACATATTTTTTTTCGCACACACAAAAAAAAAAAAATATGTTGACACGATGCGCAACCTTTTTTGGAGGCCAGGCAAAGAGGTTTGGCTGACTCCTATCAGCCAATAGGAGTCCTCTGAAGTACAACACCGACAAACCACATGGGCGGCCCGAGTTAGTTCACAGTAGTTGGTGTGGGGGTTCGTTTGGGTGACGGGGATCATGCTGCATGCACAGTGGGGTCAGGAGGCGTATGAGAGACACCTGGATAACCTTGGCATTAGGGGGGGGGAGGGGCTAGCAGTTGGCGTCGTCGCAGAGGTTGGCTTCACAGAAGAACCGTGAGCCGCGTTTAGCAGTGCGCGCTGTGAAGGGCACGCTCTTCAGCACTGGGGGAGGAGGGTAAGGGAGAGAAAACATCACACACCTGAGATACTGCCCTTATGGGGGGAGGGGGGACCACCTTTACAGTTCTTTTAGTTGACTAATGTTATTTTTGTACTTTATGTAGCACAGATTTCTAGAAGCAAACTTTTGACGTTAGAACTTTTTTAACCAAGCAACATTTTACCCTGTTTTTCATTCATAAGCACTACACAGATATTTAACAAAAGGTTTACAACATGGTGTAGTTAATAAGCCCAGATCAATGTATTTTTCCAGGACAATAACTAACTCATCCAGTGGGTACCTGTATAAATACATGGGTCAAACAAATCTATATTGTTGTAAAATAGTTAAGATATAATCACTAATAAAAACAGCACATTAACCAACTCTTAGAATTGCTTTTATAGCTACACCTATATTTTAGTCTTTTATGACCAATTTATCAAATGATTTTATATTGCTTATAAATGCTGTTAAGTTTTAGCGGATTACAACACACTGGTTAAATCTTGGAAAAGGATCATTCATATAAATAACCTGTTAATGCAAGAAATGACATTAATGCAACATTTGTATTATTTTAAGCACTGATTAATAATTGTGACAACATTAGTTAGCTTATGTGGTGTCCTGAGGCTGAAGGTACCGATTTTTCTTTCATACATTAAATTCCCTGAATGGCAACATGTTGTGGTAGATATTCAAGAGGTGAAGACACTTGAACACTAAGCACTTTTAGCTGCTCTCATTATCCTACAAACAAAACCACACATACGTATAAATACTAAAAAAGGCCCTAATCTGATAAGAGTGGCTTTTAAGAAGAACCCTGTGAATAAGGATCATGTGTAGTAAATTGCACGTACATTAGGCGTGACATTAAAGCTCAGCAGCTTTAGTGCAGCACGTCTCTCACTAACTTCATGGAATAACTGGAGACTAAGTGCTGTGCTCCAGATGTGGTGACGTCTGGACTACGTAGCACAAGGTGCACTTCAAAGGAGCTGAGCAACGAATGACCACAGTCACCCTCGACCCGGGAGCACCGGGGCTACGGGCTCCCACGCGGGGGCTTTTCAGGGTGCTGCCCGGCCCACCTGTGATGATGTCCTCGATGGTGCCATCTTTGCCCTCGTACACAGGCCGGTGGTCTTTGGCCTGTCGCTTGCGCAGCTCTGTGATTAGCTCATGCTGCTGCTGTCTCTTCTTTTGGCCCTGGACCTGTAAGCCAGTGGACAGGATATTTGTACTGCTCACTGTGCTTTTTGGCACGCCACAAAGCTTTATTTAGCACCGGGTAAACATCGGATGGATTTCATCCAGCTCACTTTGACATACCTTGGGGTCATGCTGTTTAGCCTCCTCAGCCAGCAACTTTTCTCTCATTGCTTCCTCCTGCTTTTTCCTCTGCTCGTTTTGTTCCACTGCATCCTGTCGAGAGGAGACACGTGACTAGTCTCCAGCAAGAGGCAGAGGCTCAAATAATTCCAAGGCTGCACACTTTTATAGATAAATAAAACAGGTCAAAAATGACACATAAACAGGGCACACAACAACCTATACTGCGCATACAATAAATGGGCTTTAAAGCAACAATTAAACAAATCAATCAGTTCACTTGAATGAAAAGATTTGTAAAAGTCTTATAATATGAGGTATTATGGATCTTATAATAAAACTCTCCGCAGGTACGGATTTAATCAGTTAATTATTCCATGTTTCTGTTTGAACCCAACTCCTCATATTCTTCACCAGGGTTGCTCGTCCCCCCCCCCCCCCCCCCTGGATGAACTTGGAGTTGAAACAGGCGTATTTCCCAAATGTCAAACAATGAATTAAAGTTACTCGCACAGAGACAAATCCATGCACAGAAATCCTTTTGTTGCACATTTCCTTAAGCAGATCCCATAAATCCAGACTAAGAACAATCTCAGGAAATGTGCTGTGTGGTGGGGCAGGGCGAGGCTGATCCGGGGGGGGGGGGGGGGGGAACCAGTCTAAACACCACAGCTGCAGTTCAGGAGTCAGACCCAGCTGGCTTTTCCTGTTATTTTGCCTCGGACTTCACGCCACGTCCTGTGGCAACGGAGGCAGCCAAAGCTCTGCCTTGTTCTGCTCTCGCCGAGACTCACAGCGTCCAAGTCCGAAAACCAGGGAACCTCCCTTCTGAACCAGGAGAGAAAGCCGCACGCCGTCAGCACAGAGGCGCGGAAAGATGCTGCTCGGTGGCCTCACCTTGTACGCCCTGATGAAGCGCACGAACACGGGGAAGAACACCGAGGGCGGAGTTGTCTTGGCACTCTCTCCAAAGTAGTTCACCACATTGTTGAAGGCTTCCTAGAATCAGGGAGGGACCAGAATGTAAACACTGCTCTGTCTGGATTGGTTGTGTGTGAGACGTCAGTGAGCTGAATATGGGACCGTCTCATGTCTCATCTCTGTTTTCCCCGCTCTGAGGTTAAGAGGTAAGTGTTTGATACCTCTGCCGTCTTGGCGTCCTTCTGCAGCTTGTCCAGCTGTGTGTCACTGGCCTGGACGAACCCTTTCAGGACCGAATGGTCATGCAGAGTGCACTCTCTCCTGATCAGGTCCATGCCTTTCCCCAGCTCTCGGACATCCAGCAGCACATTTTCCAGAGATACTTTTGTACAGTCGACAGGGAATATGTTTTATTTACAGCAATACGACAATACACGAGCATAGCAAAAACCTTCTTTTGTAACTCAACATAACTAAAATGTCAAAGATCTCCTCATGATGCTCACCTGCTGCAGCTTTTTCCACAAAGTGCAGTTCGTTGTAGAAGTTGGCCAGTTCAGGGTACTTCTCTTTCAAAATGAGAGCTATGTAGTGGAGCAACGTCATCTTCCTGTCTGTGGACTTGGTGTCTAGAAGCTGTGGGACAATATGAATGAGAGGCAATATCCTTAAAAGCACTGCACTAAAAACTATGAAGCATATATATATTTTTTTTGTTGATTGGTAAAAAAACACGTCTCCAAATTCCACCATGTGATATTCACCAGATCAAGACTTTGTAATTTGAAGCCATAAACGCAGCCGCGCTTGCTGCTGTTCATGTAGTTCCCCAAGGCCAAGATGATCTAAGGGTAGACCAAAGGAATACATGAATATGCATAATCCGCACACTGTAGACGTGTGTCCCCGGCCAAATGAACACTTCTTACCTCGAGCACCCGTTTCAACTTTGGTGCAGATTTGACGGAGGCAGAAGCCGCAATGACTGCATTGAGCTGCGGCGTCAGCATGTTGATGTTGTCAGAAAAGTTCCCGACGAAGGTGATGATGTTCATTCTCTGCGTGAGCCTCTCGATCTTGCTGAAAAACAGCATGAACCGGTCCTCCTCCGCCAGCTGGTCCAGTGGGCGTCGCTCGCGCTCGTACTGACGGAACACCTTCACCTCCCCCTCCGTGGGCAGGAAACGCATCAGGCACTCCACAAAGTCAACGGGTAAGGCCTTGAGGTCAAACCTGCGCAAAACCCAACATATGTCAGTGAGCATCTCGTCTACGCTTCAGACGGTGTTTCAGGTCCAGGTCTGGAGCGCGTACTTCTCTATTGCTTTGCAGATCTCCTCCGTGGTCTTGTTAGCCTTTCGCAGTGTGATGGCCAAGTTCTTGGAGCGATTGGCGTCCAGCAGCGTGACTTTGTTTGCCGTCTTCTGGGCTACTTTGCTCTTGGTGCAGCAAATATCCACGATGGGACCCTGGGCCCTGGTCTTAAACAGCTCCTCAAACCGTTCCAGGTCCAGCACCTGCACACGAGTGACAGTTGACACACTTTTTATTAAATAACAATGAGGTTGCTGGAAACACATTTTTTTTCAATCAGCGTTTTCTGACCAAACAGATTTCGGCGTATCACATAAGAGATGAAGAAGGTGACGTCACGCTTATGTTCTCACCAGAACAGGATTTGACCACTTACCTGACCGTTTGAGTTTAAATAATAGGTACAAATTAGGATATTCCTCCTCCGTATTTAATGATAATGATGTTTCTGAGGGAAATTTGAACTGCTTTGTCTGCTCAATTTACCTCTAGCACACGTTCATCGTCGATCTCATTGAAAACTGTGCCGTTGATCTGATTGGGCTTCAAGGCCGTCCAGTTGAACACTGGCAGGCGGAACTTGGTCTTGATTGGCTTTTTGATTCTAATGGCTGTAGACGAGAATGACATAAAAACAAATACCAGTGTTAGTACTAAATAAAACTTTCTGTATCATAATAAACATTCATTCATTCATTCAAGGAGCAGTAAAATAGCCAAAATGTACTTTAGGTGCAATATACATCTTTAGCTCTTTTAGCTGCATTGGTACAAAAAACAAAGAAATACAAAGGTGCATGACAACAATGTAAAATATATGAGCCCTCACCTGAGAGACCCACACTCAGGATGACTGATGGAGACGCGCCCGGCAGAGGTGGAGCGAGAGGAGGTGGAGGTGGTGGGGCTGGTGCATTGAAGTGGCCTTCAATCAATATACAAGAAAATGTTAACATTTGAGCATTTTTCAAAAATTGTTTTATCCCTTTGAACTATTGTGTTTAGCAATCCTTCATTCATCTATTTTATATTTATGTTCGATGTTTTGTGACCTTTATGCTGTTATGTACACCCCTAGAATGTAATTTTATTTATCTTAGTGAGGCTTTTTTTTATAGTTAAGAAGCAGTTTGTAGGATTAATTGTCACATAGTTGAGGTTTCAAATTGAAACCCAGAACAACTTACCCACAGCTAACCCCTCGTTTCAGAAGACTACAGGGCAACGAAATAATACTGTTTAGTTTGACGGCTTTGAGCTGAAACATGGCGATGTCACATGGACAGGCCCCAACCGACATAAAGCAGCCACTTTTTAAGGAGACACAAAGACTCACACTTTCACACTACTGAAACATAGTAATGGAGTTACAGTCATTCCGCACACTGACACACACACACACACAAAGGAAACAACTTGTGTTTCCCTTTCCTGTCTGGGCCAGAAACCCACTGCTGCGACTCATCACCTCGCTCGGCACAGATGAACAAAGAGGGGAAAGGAAAATAGACCTCCTCCGAAGGTCCATATTCCAACGTGGTCAACTTCTACATGTATGTGTTACACAGAATACATATATTTGACGCCGGACAGTAAAAGTGACGGCCCATCACCTGAGGCTGAGGGAAGCGGAGGAGGTGGCGGTGGAGGTGGAGGAGGAGGTGGAGGGGCTTCACTGGCTGGCGGTAAACTGCTGTCTGGTCCTCCTGGAGCGTTGAATCCAGCTGTTGAACCCAAAGAGAGCTGACGGATGTCCCCCACTGGGATCCCAAGACCACTGCTCCCAACACCACCACCGACACCCAGCGCCTCAATGGCAATATCTCCATCAGCCTTCTTGTGCAGACGGATGGTGCCTTGCTGTTCGAGCTCCAGCAGCCTCCTCTCGATGTTGAAGTGCCTCTGGAAGGCAGCGTCCTTCTCTTTGATCACCCTCCTCAGAGTGGTGACCTGGGTGTTGGTTGACTCGTAGGTCTCCTGGAGAGCCACCAGGGGGCAACGAAGAGCACAGAACAATGACTGTACGTCTAAAAGAAACATCCTGTTTCCTGCTGACCCAATTTGCTATCACAGCAATTTAGCTACATGCATTTGAAACGGGAAAATACACGTGACATTGTGGGGCTCACAGCTTACCCTTATTGCATGCAGGTCCTTGTCTTTCTGTAGGAGCACCTTCTCAAGGTCAGCTACTTTCATCATTGTTTCATTCTCAACTTCCAGCAGCTTCTCCGTCACCTGGGAAATTAGACATTAGAGATGAAACAACAGACAGGTGAAAGAGGGTGGATTAAAGAATTGCCACTCTTTCACATATACACTGTCCATCATCAACAAGACATAAGATATACGCGACATCATGACGCAGCAAGAGCATGACGCAGCTTTTTAGTTTTGAACAGATTACTCGCGTCGTATAGGAATTCACAGAGATTCTTCACCCTCCCCCGTCATTCCTGACTTCTGAGAGCAGAGTTTGTTATGAAATTCCGAGAGTGATGTCAGGGCTGCCCACGACCCTTCTATGAGAAGAAGGTCTTTGCAAAGCAGTGTGGGATACCAAAAGCAACTGCCCCCCCCCCAAAAAAATGAGCCGACACAAGAACAATATTAAGCTTGTTTCACGCACAGTATTTTCCAGTGTTCTCCCCCCCCTGATGTTGTCGTGAAACCCTTGTGAAGTGCAAACACAGAGTAGATTTTCTTTAATCACAATGTAGAAACAGCCGAGTTAAGTACATGGCTGGTGAACCACAATAATCTCATAAACGGGCCCGGAGAGCTGTGTTGGTGGCCCAGACTGGGCGGGGCACTCACATGGGACAGGTGCTCCTCAAGTTCATCCACCTTCTCCAGAGCGGCATTCTTCGTCTCTGCATCTTCCAGCAGACCACCCACGTCAAACACGTTATCCAGGTAGGCCTGGATCTGCACCGACAGCTTGTCACTCTCTGTGTGTTTACATTTCTGACACCGAGGGAGAGAGAACCAGCATTAGAGAACCTCTACACCCACTGAACAAATAGGGGATATTTATTTAGAAGCCTCATTTTTTTTTTTTAAAACAGCACGGTCCGCTTACCTCCAGGTAATCATCCAGTCCCAGCTTGGTGAATTCGTACTGCAAATGGACCCGGAAGTTCATGTCCTCCACCGAGTGCACCACGATGTTGATGAACTGCATGCAAGCAACCTGGACCGCGGACACAGAGCGACTTAAGTATCTTCCATTTAATAGATAATGTGACGGTAACACATTTGGACCCAAGTGGAAGCGTCCATCCGCAGTTCAAAGCTCATCGTACCATGTAGTCAATGTTTCCCTCCTCACTGCGGAAATAATCCATCAGTCTCTCAAAGCGATGCTTCTCCTTACACACCTAAACAGCAAAAGACGCAGAAATGCAACGGCATTCAATTCATTTATCATTGTCATTTCAGTTGAAATGGTGGGAAAAATTCTAAACTAAACCACTAAACAACAAAGGACAACATGAAGAGAGTTTGATTCAACACGAGTCACATTAAAGCTCCTTGTCAAAATGAATATTAATCAGATTTATGGGGGAGGGGTTGTGGAAACATACCAAATAATCATTTAAGATATCTATAAAGGTTTTTGCATTTAAACGCCATGGAGAAGATCAGAGCAGTTCTGTTTGTGCGTGTTTGTACTGTTACTGGGGTTGATGCAACTAAAAGGAATTCTAAAAGTCTAAAACGTATTTATATCAACATCAAAAGAAACATCAGAGGTCCTCTGAACATGCATCAACTGAAGTACGATAAATGATAACATTAAAACTCCAGGCTTATCCAGCTGTGACACAATTTAAAAAAAAAAAAAACATTTCTGACAATCCTACGTAGAACTAGTAGTAGAAAAATGCGTGGCCTTATTCATATAAATATTTATATTAACATTTTTCAAAGATCTGTCATTGTGCATGTATGTATGTGTGATTTTAAAAAGTAGTACTACTGAATCAGCATCTTGTTTTGACCAGCGGGTTGATTTGGTCCGGCGCCTGCGGGGTAATTGTCTTGTTTCCGGTGTTTAGGTGACTGAGTGGACGAAAACCCGAGAGGCGAACCAAAGCTTTTTGGTCCACTTGCTCCCATCAGGGAGTTCATCCTTACAATTGTTCAAGGTTGGCTCACATATGGTGTCCTAATGAGACTAATGACCTCAGACAGGCCACCGTCGAGCTCTGCTTACAACCTCGGTGGACATGAAATCTGAGAATACACGAGAGCTCCTCCACTTTCATTCATCCACACTGGTTCTTTGTGCCCTCAAGCATTACAAGGGATTTGGGAAATGGTGGCATTTTAATTCATGTTCGACTATTTTCAACATGTTCAATTACTACCGAAGATTAACAGCATAACATTAGGCGATAACAGTTCATGTTTCATTAAAAGCATTTTTTTGAGAACCTCTTTGAAGTGGTCAAATGCTGAAAGGATGATCTCGTGACCTCCTCGGACCAGACAAACAGCAGCCAGCAGCTCGAGGACCAAGGCCTTCGTCCTGAAAGAACATGAAATACCAAATACGCACCTGGATAAAGTACACTCTCAGATTAAATATCCGTATATACATTATTTATACTATTTACACTAACAAGATGTCCTCAAGTCAAACTGATAAACAAACAGGAGTTGATATCTTTACTCCATGCTCTACAAGTGTGAAGCAGGGCGGGTCTTAATGCCCCCCACCCCCCCGCCCCCTTCATTATGAAGAGATCAGCGCCAGCGGTTTACCACTAATCTTCCTGTTGTAAACATCCCTTAACAGGCTGAATTCACGGCTGTGATCCCTGACTTCAGAGAGAGAGAAGCCGAGTGCCACGGAGAATGAGAAGCATATCACATGAACCGCTTGCAGGGTTCGCCCAACTGGAGACGGGGGGCCCCTCGGGTTCCTTACCGTGAGTTCTTATTGTTCAGGCTGAGAGCAATTTCGTTGACTGCGTGTGCGTGAGACATGACCATGTTGAAGCCATACTGCATGAAGGAGACGCAGAGAGAGAGAGAGAGAGAACAGGATGTGGTGAGGAGAAACCTTAGAATATACAGAGCACTCGACTGCACAGGAAACATTTCATTTTCACTCTCATACCAGATAATGTGTGTTAGATCGTGTGCGGCGTGGGGTTTGGTGTTACCTGATAGTTCATGATAGCCCTCAAGCACATGATGCACACGTGCACATCATCTTTCTGGCTCACGAGACGGGAGTTTTTGATGGTTTTGCTGTTGGACACTGTGCCATAGCTGCAACGCAGGGCAGAGGTTAATATCTGACAGGCATGTAATAGTCAAAGCTTTGTGTTTAACTCTTATTTCCTTTGTTTCTGGTGTTGTGCTGTTGGTCACATGACTCTTTTTTTTTTAAAGTGTGTCACACAGAGAGAAGCAGAGAGAGAAAATTACAGAGAAGAAGGTCTGACAGAAAAAAACTTAAATGGCTTCTGAGGTTACAGATGCATCATGGGAGATGACTAGCATACATTCTTCTGTCAACAGACGCATCTATGAGGTCTATGCGCACAGACTACTAACATGCACAGTACCAGTTCAGGAGGTTTGGACACACTTTCTCATTGAATTGAAACCTGTTAGATGGTACTGTAACTGTGTTTGCACAGTCCGCATTGTATTACTTTTCAGTTCATAAATGGCCTTTACAGCATCTTGTGATCCCGCATTTGTGGACTCATTTTCTTTTAAATTTCTCCCATCAGTCTCATGTCTCTACATCTCTTGTATGTGCGTGTGGCTCAGTGATGAAGAAGACAACTGTCAGACACGTGCTGCAGCTCACAGCTGGCTTTCATCTGAAGACAATACAGACGCACATCTGGACAGATGAGGGAGGATCATTAACAAAGACGGACTCAAAACGCAAAAGGTCAAAGATTTTAGTATCTATCCCTTCCATTATGTCTGATTGAGTTTGAGCAGAGCCTTGAGGTCAAGAAAGAGGTCAGCTCAAACCTAACTAATTCTATTACTTAATCCAACTATTCAGTTATCGTCCTGAAACAACACAGCACCAAGACAAACGGCGCACATGGCAATACATGACTTTAGCATTTAAGGTAGCACAGCGAGGCGATAACAGGGATAGGTAGGAGCGGAGAAGCCAGCTTAGCAATACGTACCGGAGGACAGACTGGCGGGCAGAGCGCACCAGTGTGTTGCAGAAGGGTTGGCTGCTGGAACGGTGCAGATCCTCTATGGACCTGCTCCAAGACTTAGCCTTATCCAAGAAGCCATCCTCCCCATTTTCCAGCCCCTCAAAATTTAACCTGGGCCACATACATAGGTACAGACAAGCCCAAACAGAGGCACAGAAGGGTGTAAGGGAGAGGAACGGGGGGGGGAAGTTAGGTCAGCGAGGATGCTTGATAGAGAGCCAGGCGTTATCACAAGAGCTGTCGTCGAGCTGCACGATAAAGCTCAGCACAGAGATTCTGCCCCATTCAGGCAAGGTGCAGGTCAGCACTACACCTCACAGCACACACACACACACACACAGACACATTTAGTCTGACAAGTATGCAACAAGGCAAACAAACAGTTCAGAAAGTGTGATTGGCCAAGACCACATTTTTAGATGCAAAAGCAGTTTATTAAAGGTTCTACGGCACGTGATGTGGTAACCCAACCCTAGTTCCTTAGGAAATGTATTTGTCCACGGTGCAATGTGTGTGTGTGTGTGTGTGTGTGTGTGAAGCAGACTTGTATAAAAGTACTTACATGACAGCACACTGAGCAAAAGAGAGGTACTCCACCAAGACGTCAAGACCTCTGTTCTCATCATTGAGGAACTCCCTGACCCACCTGCGACGCATGGGAACACAGAGGGGTCAGCAGGTCACCACATCAAGAACATTTTACCCATGTGTGCAGTGAAAGGAAGGGGAAATAGAAAAGAACGTTGAAAAAGGACTTTTTGTATTTTCCTAATTGATCTGTATCAAGTTGTAGCAATACAATTTTTTTTTTGTCCGTCAGCCCTATTATAAATAATGATGTGTAGGTGTAATGACTTGAAATGATGGTTTTAAACAAACATCTAATGAAAATAAAGAAATTTGTAGATGAATGGCCAAAGTAGAGGCAGATGTAGCAATGAGTGAGGAGTTAAAAATGCGTGTTAATTTGTAAGCATATATATGTGTGCATGTATGTTTTAGTTCATATGGTCCCTGACTGATACTTACTGGGCTTCACTGTAGGCTCTCACATGTGGAGATTTACTAAACTTATTAGTATTTCATTAAAATAAATTGAATCAATTAGGATTTTGGAGGGTTGGTTAGACAAACAAAAGATATTAAATTACAACACATTGAGCTCTAGAATGTGTAATTGATGTCCCTTTTTGAACAAGTTAATTGCTATCTCGGAAAAGCGGTGTCATTGCAAAAAGGAGTCAAACAGAGCAACAAACACATGCAGTCAGACGAAAAACAGAAGACAAAAAGGTTCCCCAAACTGTCCATTCATCGATTCATTTGCCACAGTTGTGGTTTATCACAGAGAGAACACACTTAGCTCCTGTCTCACTAATAGTGGCAGCGATATCGCCCTGCTTTGCAGCAAAGACATTACAATAACTAATAGGTTATTACAAAAAAAACAAAGCCCATGCTGTATTAAACCCAAAGGATCCTTTAAGTCAGCCCTGAAGGGGGTCTCTCCTCGCCCGAATGAACTTGGCAGGAATGTCACGGAAAGTAAACCAGAGACAGGGCTTCAGACTGCACATTTCACTCCAGTTTTTTGGGAGAGAAAATCAACTCCAAACAAAGGAATTCCCATTGCAATGAGTGAAGGAATGTGGAGGGCATATGGCTGAAGGGGCTGGGCTCAAGTCGGACCCCTGACAGTCAACAGTGTTTGGTCTGCCTCCCCCACAGATCCCCTTCACCTCCTCCACACGTCTTTAGAGAGCTCCGGGGGGGATTGGGGTAAAAGGTTCTTAAAATAGTCTCGGGGTGCTGGTTGTGTTGACCGTGAGCCAATGGCAAGTCAGGCAGGAAAGCAATCAGAGCCTCAAAGAAGCGGGGGGGGTGGGGGGGGGGCTGTGGAAAGCAAACAAAGCAGTATGAAGATTGGGTGTATAGGAGGAAGGGAGAGGAGGGGTGGGCAAGGAGGCAGGAGGAAAGGAGAGGAGGGGTGGACAAGGAGGCAGGAGGAAAGGAGAGGAGGGGTGGACAAGGAAGCAGGAGGAAAGGAGAAGAGGGGTGGACAAGGAAGCATGAGGAAAGGAGAGGAGGGGTGGACAAGGGGGAAGGAGGAAAGGAGAGGAGGGGTGGACAAGGGGGCAGGAGGAAAGGAGAGGAGGGGTGGACAAGGAGGCAGGAGGAAAGGAGAGGAGGGGTGGACAAGGAGGCAGGAGGAAAGGAGAGGAGGGGTGAACAAGGAGGCAGGAGGAAAGGAGAGGAGGGGTGGACAAGGGGGCAGGAGGAAAGGAGAGAAGGGGTGGACAAGGGGGCAGGAGGAAAGGAGAGGAGGGGTGGACAAGGAGGCATGCTTGATCATCAGTTTCCTGTCCACCACGCTCCCTCCTTCTTGCCTCTGACCCCTCACTCCTTCCTCTCTTCAACCAGTTGCTATTTCAGATTGCCTCGGCAATTTCTGGAATAACCCATTGGAACGAGCCGTGGAAACAAACACGCACAAAACCGGCTTCTTTTACACTTAATCCCATCTCCCAAAGTCTTCTCAAAATAGCTTTCTCTTCTTTGCCTGTGGAATCCATTGACACAGACTTTTATTGATGAGGCTTAATACAATCTGAATTATTCTAATGCTACGGAAAAGTAGAGTCGTTTAACAGGCTTTTTTTTACTTTGGGAGTTCAGTGGCGAGTCAATGCAGCACATTTTTTTCATGTGAATGTATCTGTGTGACATCATGAAGTCAAGAATCACGTCTGCGACAGTGAAAATAAAAGCCTTCACGTGACCTCTGCATTCCCAACGGATGTGTAGTCAACTGGGCAGCATTAAATCTCCTTGGCAAACTATGACAAAACAGTGTAAAAGGATCGTTTGCTCTAAAATGTGAGAAAAGTGTAAACATGAAAGTATCCCTGTGTGTGTGTGTTTTTTTGTGCTTTAAGTGGGCTCAGCATCGGTCAACCCGGGCTTCCTGTCCCTCTGGCGCACACAACAAAGCTTCCTGCTCAATGCTACGGGGGAGTAAACGGGGCGGCACAATAGCTACCATCTGGGCATTATGGGGACCAGCTCTGTGAAGTGGAGCTGCAGACCTCGGCAAGTTAGAACAATGGAGGATAACTGGGCACAAGGAAGAGCTCCGGGGTCCTCGCGCCGGGCAAGAACACAGTAAAGTCATGTTCTTCACCAGGGAAAAGAGGAAACGATGCTTCCTTCAGCTCTGTGCAACGTTATAATCGATGTGTGTCAAAAGTATTGATTACCCAATGTGGTTGGTCCTCAGTGAGATCTCCAGCTCCCTCAAGACTTTTGTGGATTCCTGCACTCGTCTGCGGAACTTCTGAAACACAACGAGATTGATGTCGAAAAATCTAGGTATTATTTATTCAGGTAGCTTACTTATATCTTTAGACAGACCCCCAGATGTTTCATTTTCAAACCTTTCAGTCTTCCGCCTCTCTAACAATTGTAAACTGGATGCAATATGTGAGCTTGGTGCAGACAGCCCCGCTTTACGGGGGACACCACGCGTCAGAAAGGACCAACCTTGCGAGTGACTCCGGGGTCTAGGTATCCTCGCAGCTTCTGGATGTAGGTGTGAGGCGGATTCTTCACCTGAAATCTCTCCTGGAAATACACAACAGAGTGAGCATTGTGATGTGCGGTCACGAGTCAGGTGATGCGAGGTTAGTGTAAACGGGTCGTTGAATGCACCTGATCACAGATCAGGTCCCACTTCTTCTCATTGTCATACTGCCTGAGGAGCCGGGCTTTGTCTGGAGGCAGATTCATAGAATTCTGGAAATAGAAGAAGGAAGCATTAGTTTTATTTATGACCAAATATATCCTTTTTGTCTGTTAATTTGACTATTCATAGCAGCTCCGATTGGGTGTGTGTCATTGAGCGGGCCCTTTGCAGGCCTCTGAACCCAACAGCGAAGTGAGGTCACGCACAATGACCTCACTTCCTGTGCTGACGCCCAGCATCCTGTCGCAGGAGATGGTCCACATCTCCTTATCTGTCATTCAACACTGTGCTTCAAACCACAACAAACACATCCCCGAAGTACAAGCATAATACCAGACTTGTCATCTAATCCAGCAATGAGGAACACTTGAACGCCACACGAGATGTCCTGAGGCAGCGAGTTCACTGCGGCTCAAATTCAACGGCTCAAACGCTCCGATTCGTGTTTGGAGACAAACACATTTAAGCGCCTTATGACCTCACGTCGACAATAGAAAATAACTAAACAATACAAGCTTCTGACTAATAACTTCCTCGGCTGAGTTAAGAGCTTGTCATTGCATCCATCCGTTGCAGCGATGGATGGTTGGCGCTGGGAAGCCTTGTTTACACTCGTATCACCTATCGACGCCACCACAAAGGGCCTGTCAGCTTGACTTTTAACCTTCAGCAATAACTCAGCCTCCCCTGTGAAATGCATGACCCTGATAGGCCAGACGTGATGTTCACACCAACGTTGGAACATCCGATTCATGGGGAAATTAACTAAATATAGTTGTTCCCATGACAACTCTGTAGTCACCCGTTAAGGGTGGAACATCACGTGTTAGTATTTATAAAATAACATTTTGATCTTAGCATTGTTCACTCTGTCAGCACATCATGAATCATGTTGTCTAAAGGGGACTGACGTAATGAAACTTCTGCTTTTTTTGTCTGTTCACTAATGATTTCACTAAAGCAGCATATTTTTTACAGTACAGAAAACCTGACAGCAAATGCATTAACCTGAAAATTGCCGATGGATGACCACAAGAAACAACATTGAAAAATGTACAATGCCTGACAAAGTGTGCTTGAAGAGAGACGGTGTTGCGTACGGGCCTTTTGAGATAAGCAGCTGTATGGATTTAGGGTGGGACAGAGGAAAGGAGCAACATGCATACCAGATGTCCAGAATTACAGGAGGAATGTGTCCTGTTTATAGTAGTGGTTTATAGTAGTAAATTTCCTCTCTCGTCTGACCCCCGAGCTGCCTTCTCCTCCTCTTCTGGGAGAAATTTCACCTCTGTTCCAGTTTTTAGGACAATGGTACTAGGAAGTGAAGGGTAATAAAACACACCTGTATCTGTATCTCTCTCTCTGCATTTTTAACATGAAATGGACAAAATGTTTTGACCATAAAAAGATTTATTGTAAATTTGTATTGCATAATATTGTAAATAAGTTTTTGGACTATTGGTCAAATAATACGACACACTTGGAGATGTCTACTTGTCTACTTTGGGGACCCAAGATGGACAAGTTTAATTCTTTATTCTATTCTATTCTACCATTTTCCAATGGTTTGGAAATTGAGATTGTAATGGGCCGATTAACTGATAATAAAAAGAATAATTTGTCGCAGTGCACAAGTTTCAGTGGACGGACAGTAAATCAGTCAATCAGTAAATAAGCAGAGATATCTTCTCCAGCATCTTTTGAGGCCTGGAGCATGTTTTCTTTTCCTCAGTCATTCAAGCGTACTAAAGTAGAACTAGAGGGCAAAAAGGCAAAAGTCACACTGATACAGTCAGATAAACAGAAGAGCAAAATGAAGAAATAACCTGCCCCATACTGTTATTAGATTACTAAAAGATTTCAGTAATAAAGAACTGAATAAGAAATGAACAAAGTTGTAGAATTTCTGCAAACGAACCATGATGACTGACACACACACACACACACACACGCGACTTTGATGTTCAATGCGGCTCTGCTCTTTGTTCGTTAGAGCCTCAGGTAATGTGAACAATGCAGGTGAGATTGTTGTGAAGCTACAAATGTAGTATTTCTCTAATGAGAGCGGAGGTTAAGAAGCAGTTTATCCTGCGTCAAAGCAAAAGGCAGAGAGGATGTTTCCTTTCTGACTAGATTTGGGTCATTTGAGCCAAGTAACCCAATTTAGCTAATTTCATTTCACTTTCTCCCACAGCGATATAATCTTGCCCTTCCTGTGTTTATAAGAAGCGAGTGGTAGACCGAAGTAGTTTCATGGGGAGATGGGGGGGTTGTGGCACAGTTTTGGACTCATAAGCCCATTTCAGGAGTAAAACACAAGAGAAAAGCCCAAAATGATTTGGTGTTATGTTGCCACGTTGCCCACATTCTCTCTCCTCCAGCAAGGCCTTTCTTCTTTGACCTGAGACCGGCTGACAAAGGATTCAATGTGGCGCTTTGTTTTGATTTTGGTACCATTCCCATACTTGACATTTGAGCTATTTCTTGCCTCATAGAAAATGGCTAACAATAGTGTGTGGGCAGGCTCGGCGTTTGCCCCCCGGTGCTGTGTACAGCAAGATCGGGCTAAAACACACCACCAGTACACTGCCACTGTCTCTCCTGACATTAAAGCCCCCGTTTACAGCAAAGGACAGGAGGCAAGACGCTCCCAAACAGAATAAAAACACTAATTTTTCATCTCTTTTCTGCTTTTTAGATAGAGATCTCTTCACACAAATCAGTTCAGAAAAATAGAAAATGTTTATTGATTTTGGCATGGTTTAGAATGGTTTTCTGTTTAAAAAAAGAGAGAATATTGTCCAGAGACAAAGGGAAGTATGTAAAGTAAGACCCGTGTTTAGAGGTAAACGTATGTTCTGGGGGAGAAGTAAGCACAGGAGTAACACCATCCAACAAAAAGCGTGTAAACTCAAAAACAGAGGGACATCTGATCCATTGAAAAGGGAAGACAGAGGTTTTTAAGACCCAGCAGTCAGAGTAGTTCATGGGGGGGGGGGGGGGGGTGAGGTTTCAGGTTAAGGAGGCATGGAGAGTCCAGGAGAGCCACCGGGGGACTCGACCTCAGCAGTCAAGTCACGCATTACCCATAAAGCTGAGGGGCAGGTCACCTCAGACATGAAGAGTCAACAGGGCAACCCCGACGCTAAACCCTAAACTGGACACCTTCCTAATCCCCGCTGATTTACAATCAGCCTTGAGTTGAGTTTTTATGACTAGAAACTCGAGATGGACAAATGGAAAAGAGTGACGAGACGTTCACCCCCCTGATCTTTTTCACAGCTCCACACTTTCAGTCGGGATAAGATCAAACACCACCATACACCAAACACTAAAGTGACAGAAAAAACACGTTTATTTAGACTGCCTCAATAAACCTGTAAGAGAAGGCCAATTTAACAATATGTATTCTGCAATCAAAGTATTTTTGATTTTTTTTAAAGTGGCCAGATTAAATAAGCTTTAAGCTCTTGGTGGGCTGGAAACCCACAGTGCGTGTTTTTTATG